>NC_091394.1:61918466-62269914 GCF_032191515.1 Phaenicophaeus curvirostris
TCTAAGCAGTTGCTGTTTATCATATACGTATAGCTACTGACTAAAATTCCCGTAATTTGATAAGTACAAACTTCAAAATCTTACCTGTAAAGTGTTTTTAATTTGCTAAGTAAAAAAAAAGCAAACCCAAAAGTACTCAATATTTAGGCTATCAGAGCTCAGATGATAGGCAAATCAGGATATTGAAAAAATTGTATTTCATTTTTTTTGTGGAATGTATTTACCAGTTCAAATCATTTTATGCATTATTTGCTCATATTTACAAATAAGTTCAGACATCCACAAACCCTAGAGCTGCAAAAGTTTCCTATCTAGAAAATTATGCATTTTCTTTCTCATTAAATTATAGAAAAAAGACTTTTCTCTTTCAAGGGTAAGTTATTATCACATACATATGTATATTAGAGGTTTTTGGGAGACACTCTGAAACTTATTCTTACTACATTTTGCTAAACTGGAGAGATCATCTTCCTAACTGCACAAGATGAAATCAGATACTTTCTATTAGATTTAGGTGTTCTGGAAGCTATTACAATTGCATGTGACTGAGCATACAATCGCATTGCCAACCTAGCTTACAAGTTAAATCGTGAATGGATATGGTGACTGGTTAACATTAAAATTCTTCTTTTCCTGTGGTGGGCAAGCTCAAACTGTTTTCCCTTTCACTGTAGCATAATTTCCCTCTTTACATTAGGAAAGGTTATCAGACTGCTGTATAGACCGACATTGAAATTTATGTATGTGGAAGACACAGGAGACATGAAGAAATACCTGATTCTTCTTGATTTAACTGAAACATTTCAGTAAAACAGGTTTCTGGTTGAGTTGTGTCCCAGTCCAAGAAAAGGTCTTGCTTTCGTCCCTTAGGATATGAAACAGCCCATGCTGAGGCCACTGTGTGATTTAAGAAAGTCTGTTCTTTAACTCACAAAGCTTAGGTGGGGAAGACCTGTACAGCCCTGCTGGCTTAGCCACCGGGCTTCTGGGATATAGGTCATTGGTGGATACTCTTATGAATCATACTTAGAGAGATGGCACAGAACTATTTTCTAAATTGCTGGAATAGCTCTTCCTGAAAGTCTCAAGGGCTATTGAAAGACTGAGAGATCATTTTTGTCTGATCAGAAAGCAGGTCATCGTGGATGGCGTCAACATGTTCTTGATAATAACATGTAATGGGTGACCTGCAAGAAATATTGCAGGAAGAAGTGGGATATACAAAAACAATGTCAGTAGGATTCCAGCAAGAACTATAAGAGTTTGCAAGCTAAATAAGAGAAAAGTGAATGGCCTTACGGAGAGACATGAGACTCAAAGTGTGAAACTGGAATGGTGATCACAGAGATTTGTCTAGATTTTGAAATAAATGAAATTGCTTTCTTAAGTCCCCATTAAAGCATAGGAATTTTAATATTCTTGAACAATTGTACAGTCTTATGTATACTTGCACATGGACACGTTCAGAACCTATTCAGTTTTCTGTCTTCAAGATTATATCAAAGTGGTATGATTTATGCACTTCTATATTACTGTCAGGAGATGATATAGTGAAAGAGTGTCTTCTGCCTGTCTGCCACCTTAATAAATATTTACAGATTTTTGGGGAAAATAAATCTATCAAATATTTTTAAATGTAATTTACTTTCTCTTTCAGGCTCACAAATAAGTTTCAGCATGTTGCAAAAATTCCACATACCACAGCAAAAGGAAGATTTTTTTTTCATTCAAAAAGGCTTCAAATTTATTCATTTAAAACTATTTTGTCTAGTTATTAATCCTTTTAATGACAGTTTTTAAGAACAGATATGAAGCTTTCGATGTTCAGACCGGAAGTTGTACTTCTTGTGTTCTAGGAATTATGTGAAAGAAGAAGCTAGAATAAAATTACCATAGTAAATTTGACTTTGTATTAAATAAATCCCTATAGTTGAACTGTAATTATTATAGTAGTATAGTAAATATTCAGATAATAACTTGTAACTCTTATTCAATATAAGTACTGTATTCTTACTATTATTAGGACTGATTTACTATAGTTTTAATAAACTATAGAATAATTACAATGGTTTTACTGCAATAAGTATGGTGCATTTGCAGTTTAATTCTGAAATCTGGAACATTATTATGCAGCATTATTTCTTGAGAGAAAAATAGAAAGAGAAAACCCATTAAAAATAAAACTTATGATTTAAAAAAGCTTTTATCATTTATTATAAAGTTAGAAGAACAAGAATAAATAATTAAAATCAATTACATTTCCAATAAAAATGAAACAAATATCTTGCTTTACTTTCTCTTGAAGTTAGTAAAAATTCAGGAACAAATATCTTTTTTCCTTATTTAAAAGCTGCTTACATGCACCTTACCATCCTCTTACACACACAAAATTCTCAAAATTGTATTAAAAGCATACATAGTGCATTACTTATTATTATTGGTTTTACTATACATAGAGGTTACTAGTTCAAATTGAAACTTCTCGGAACAGTAATTTGTTTTCTAACAAGTTTGAAAAATATTGTATATATTTATAGCTCTCTGTAAATAATACATTCTCCTGTGTACTTTCATTATTCATTTTTAACCTCATTCTGACCACCACCAAAATGATCCATAAATTTGTGACTACATCAAAAATGGACAGAATGTAACATAGTATATCAGGAGTGAAGTGATGTTTACAATTGGTATTTGGAGCCATGAGGACATGTTACTTAAGGTTTCCGCACCAGACCTTTGTGCTTCTGTGCTATGGTTGACCTGGATTTCTGAGCTGACAATTCAATGCCCAAAAGACAGAGATGTTCATCTTCCTCTTGGTCCATTGCCTGGTCATCCCCTTCCAAGGGTGGTGCCAAACAGCCCACATGGGATTTTCCTTATGTCTTTGTACAATGATTATACAAATGGATAATACCAATATTTTTATATGGCTCTATGCTTTGTCATCATATTAGTCCCCCATGAACCTGGTACTACAGTCAGACTTTTTCCCAATAACACTGAGAAGAAGTGATCATGTCTTTGAAATTTATACTCAGATCAGAGATTATATGGGATCAGATCTTGGGGAGGAAGTTTTCTGCAGCTTGAAGATACACTGTCGAAGTTCCAAATGTGGCTCCTTGTTGGCTAGCCCTGTGTTTCAAAATCTGCTGCTACCTGGGGATCAGCAATCCTGTTAGGGAGTTTACGCTAAAATCAATATATAATTAAGATGAGCTAGTTGAAAATTAATCTGCCTTTATTCTGAACTGTTGTATGGCATTATTCCTCTGAATTCTCTCCATTTCCCTGCATTTACCTCTAGACAAAATCCAGTTCACAACCTCACAAGTAGCTATTTGTCACTTCACACATTATTAGAGGAAATCTCTGTTTTAAAATAATAACCTCATAGTAAAAATGTTTGTATGAACTTAATATACCAGTCCTAGCTATGTATAAAAAAGGCAATTGAAACTTAAATAGCTGCTACAAAAGGCTATCAAGACATCCAACTACTGCTTTCCATCACTCATCAGGCCCCCTGTTGCAATTTCTGCCTTTTACTATGTGATCATTGACACTTTCGTTAACATGACAATTAACAAATGACCAGAGAGCGAAGGCCTGCAACCACTGATTATTTTATAACCACAATGTTACCAAGTGCTTGATAACAATTAACCACATCAGTAATGGCCATGTGCACGTATTTCTGTCTTTGAATGTACATAACTCCAACTACCAAAGCAATTTCAGCTGCAAAATATTTTCTTTCTCAGTTTAGTGGTTCCCAACCTGTACATTAATTGTGAACATAGCCAAAGCTGACACTCCTTTGTGAGTGGATATATGGATAAATGTGCATCCGTGTGCACCAGTTAGTGTGACTTCTTCAAATTCAAAGATGGAAAAATCCTCAGGCTTAGATGTATTTGAGGAACTCACCAGACTTCAATAAAGTCTTTGCTTTATTGGCAGGGAAGGTGTGTCTCTGTAGTGATTACCCCGTGACTAGGGGATATGGCATACAGGTTGTTTGGTAGGTGCATGTATTCACCTTAGAAAGGAATGTTCCTAGAAAGGAGTGTTCAGTTAAGGAACAGACGTGATCCAAGCATACCCATTTTTGTTTTACTGATCAGCAGATGATAGCATTACAAAGTTGGGAAATAGCCCTTTAACGGCAACAAATGTAGTTTCACCTAGTACAAGTGACTTGTCATGGCTATTTCAATAGTTAAAGAAGAAGAGTAGTTACCTCCAAAGGATGATTCATCTCACTGCTCTTGGAAGGATGCAAAGAGTGGAATTGGTCCAGGCCAAGGAGGATAAGCTAAAGCAAATCTGATTAGCCCCAAAGAAATTGAGGAAAATAAATCAATTACAAGTACTATGGTAATAACAAAGCTTTTTAATTGTTGGGCTCTCTTTACCACAGGTTTTGCATCTACACCTATAGATCATGCAAAGTTACTGTGGAACCTAACCATCATCTGTAGATCTTTCCTGGAGTATTCCAAGACATTTAAAAAGTGAAACAAAACAGTTAAATAGTTCTTGGAATTCCTAATCTGACCACATATGCTATATACCTCTACATTTAATGATTTATTCAATATATAGGACGACACCATCTGAAGTATTTTGGTTATCCTTGGTTCTCAGCTAAGATGAGTCATCAGCTAGTGGTGATATTTTCAGTCTCGTCTTTGCCAACAATGTAAATATAGATCAAGAGGGTGATAAATGAATGAAATTTCCTTAGAAAAATTATTCAAATCTATCTTCCCGTATCACTTCAACCAAAGAACAACTACAAGGTGAAGGAATCTGTCTGAAAACCAGAACAGACAAAAATGGAAAGGAAGAGAAATTGAAATAGAAGGGACGAGAAGGGAAGGAAAATAGCTGAATAAAATCAAATCAAAATGAGGTGTAGACAAGGGAGGGGTTAAGTTTTTTAATTGTCCTTTTTACCTTCTCTGCTTAACAAGACCAAACTGATAAAGAACATTTAGCCTTAGCATTACAAAATTCAAGTATAAGCTCTACTTAGAAGTTTGAAATTGGTCTCTGCTTGCGGTTTACATATCTTTGTTTAATAAAGAACAAAGTTGTGGCATACAATATTTTTCTGGGAAAAAACCACCTGAATTGCCCTTTTGGGAAATTGCATCATTCACTCCACTGATTGTTATGCCAATTATGTTCGAAAGTACTAAATTCCTGAGGACTGAGAGGCCAGCATAAAACTATTAAACTGAAATAACTCTGACTGCAGAACTTTTTAAACTCAGTAAGTTTGTTTATTCTCGATTTAATGCACAGGTCTTTTTTTCACACCAAGTTTATGGAAATATCATGTTCTTGCTGAACAGAACAAAAATTCTTTAATATATTTTCTTCTGGGTTTTTTGTTTGTTTTATTATTTTCCCCGAAGACACAACATATTTGGAAAATATGAGCTGGATTTCACTTTAATTCAACAGGACAAGTCCATGACCAAGGTAAAATTCTACTCATCAGCACATATAATTAAAACTGTTAAGTTAGTTAAAATGTGATTGTTCTACATAAAGATAATACAACTGCAAAGTTGATGGAGTTTGGCATATAGGTTCATTTTTATCCATGATCATATACAGAAAAGCAAAAAGTCCTACATGGTTCATGAAGAATTTGTAGCACCCACAAAATGCTTTATGTTACATATATTCTGTATAAATCAGATTTTATAATAACTTTGTCTCAAATGGAGAGAAACTCTAGAGAAAAACTTGCGAAAAAGAGGTTTTGATTTCTTCTGTATTTTGTAAAGAAGAGAGGTATCCCACACAAAGTTTCAAATGTTTTATATGAAATCATAACATGAACAGAGGAAAGGAGTTGCTAAAACTTATGAATGATGGGATTGCATACTGTATTGGCTTGAATGATGTGGCTTGCCATAAAGTGATGTGTAGGATGCAGCAGAGAATCATGAACCAATTTATGAGCACCATAGAGGCAACACAGAGACATGGTTTTGGAAAGTCACCTCCTAGAAGATGTGGAATAACAATTATGGAACATGAGGATAAGGGAGCTGCTGCAAAGATGAATACTCTATCAGAACAAAGGTGTAGGTGCTATAAGCTTTGTATGACAGCAAAAGGTAACAGTATCTCATTTGTAGGTCTTTTCCTTCTTTTCTGTTTTTGGTAGATCTTAGTTGACAACATTTTGGATTCCCTTAGTGGGCAGAGCTATGATGGGAGATACTGCCATGACATGAGAAAGCTTGCAGAGGATAATGAACTTCTAAGTTATAAATAAAAATAAACATATAATAAAAGGGATGAAATTTACTGACATACTTGACCTTGTTCCAGGAAATGACATTTTCTGTAGCTGCCTGCATTTGTGAAAAACATTGTGTCAAAGTATTCTTTTTTGTGCCCAGCAATATGGAGCTTGGTACAGTTCAAACAAATAACTAATTTTTCCTCCTGACAGAAATAACCGATCACTTGGACAAAAAAATGCTAAAGCTCTACATTTGCTGATGCATAGGTATTTCATATTCTGAACGGCTGTGTTATCTTGTTAATGAAGACAAAACCCAGAATCATTCTTTACCAAGAAAGAAGAATATCAAATGAACTTCTCACACTAATTACCAGTTTTAGCTTTATGGTTGATACCATAAAGTGTAAGGGTTTTTTTCTGATAGACCATTATTAGAGTCAGTTTTAAATATGGATAAATTTATTCCTACCACTGCCAGAAGTTTCACCTTTAAGTTGAAGCAACTTGTGCAGATCTTCAACTTGCACCATCCAAGTCAATGCAAAAATTCCTGTATGCTCACATGTATACAGAAGTGCACTCCTCATCTTGATTTCATATAGGAAGGAATCAATATCTTTAACAAAATATCAGTAGCTCGTATACTGCAGTATAGCACGAATGAAAAATCATAGTTATGTTTTAGAAAGTGTTTTGATCTCTCAGTTACGAAGTTCAGTGTTCTGCAGTTTCCTGGCTCACTTTGCATGTAGCGGCTTAAACCTGCAGTTTAAACCTGCTGGCCAAGATCTAACAGCATTTGTGATCTGAGGTGAGCTCTGTGCCTAGGAGTGTCAAGGGGTGTTTCCCCCTTTGCCCTCAGAGCTGGAGCCAAATCTTACTGCACGACAAATATTTCTTGCAGGATCCCTCTGTCTGAAAAGAAATCCAGGTTCTGGCTTTGTGGCTCAAGAAGAATGAAACTCCAGTTACATCAGTACTTCACATGCATTGCATTACATTGTGCTGTGCTTCCAACCTGTAATTAGCTCAGACAATAGAAAATTCAAAACACAACAACCAGCTCAATCAACACAAGCTATTTACAGCAACACCACAAGGAAATTCTGCTGAAGTTGTATCCAGTGAACTGACATTGATACTGACATTCCAATAGAAGCTCCTTTTGCTCATGAATTTTCTTCATGAGAAAATAAGGATACACCAGGCAAATTATACAATCCATTGCAGATGCTGTGCGCATCCTGTTTTCTTTTTGACTTCTTTTTTTGCCAGAGAATAGATATACTTTTTTCTAATTAGATCCTCTTTTCAGACTGATATTAAACAACTTAAATACTGTTCTAGAAAACATGGGTTTTTCAGAGGGAGGAGGCCTTTTGCATGCCTTGAGAACTTAGGAATCAAAAATTGAATCCTGGTTGGTGTTTGTTTCAGTAATAACTGAAATTTTCTCACCAGCAATGGCTACTTAGTAACTCATGTACCATATGCTGATACTTTCACTACACAAATATTTGCTTTTTATAATTTACATCGAGGACACGTCCTAATGGCCCCAGGAGAGATAGCCAAACCCAAATGAGTGCATTTCCATTCCCTAGCCTCTTGTTCAGCTCTAATAGACTCTGACTGAACCTAGTCAACAGATGAGTGCGGGAGCGCATGACCTGCTGGTGTCTTCACCGTGTGCAACTGCACGAACCCTTCTGTGAGTTAACCAAGAATAGACATCGTATAAATTTAAAGGTAAGTGAAAAGGTACTTTTTATGTAAAGCAAATTAATGTACAATAATAATAAAAGTAGAACATAATGAAAAGTATAGACAGCAGAACTGTATAGGAAAGGGACATTTTTGACATTTGTTATTTTAATAAAAATTATGAAGATTTATTATAAGTAAGTGAAATGTTTTCAGGAACCCACTTCTAATCCAAATCTCTGTACTCTATGAAAACTAAACCACTTGTTTTTCTTAATGAAACTGAATAAAAGAAGAGAGATAAATTTCACAGAATAAAATGGGAAATTTCTATAAGAAATCTGCTAAATAAACATATTTTAGTCCTCTTATAACCATTTGAATTAAAAGTTTGGGATACATACTGGAAGATGAACCATTTCAAGCTTTTTTTCCTATGTTAAAAATAATAGTAATAAAAAAAGTTTGCATACTAAGAAGAAAATCTGTCTTATTCCAGCAGCTGTGTTACATTAGTTTACATTAGCTGTGTAGGACTGGTAAGTCTTACAAAGTTTTGCTATAAGAAGGGTTTGCTTAAAGGAAGAAAGCCTAACAAAGTAAAAAATGCTTGGGTGAGGAGAAGGGGATAAGTTGTAGTGAATACACCAAAAGCTAAGCACAAGGGTATTTGTCATTACTGTAGATCAGAGTTAGAAAAGGTTTACATGGTGAGCTGTAACCCCGCTAAGAACAAAATTAAGAAATAAAAAAGAGAATGAAAAGGTGTAACCAAAAAGGGAAAACTATTTTTAAGGACTGAGGAAGATTTGCTGTGTAAAAACAAAAATAAGTTGTTACTCTTACTTATTAATTCAGAATGTGTTGGAACACTTACATCAAGGTTTATGTTATTCCTTTCTAAGTGAAAAGAGTTAAACAAAAGATTTTCATCTTAAATTTCCTAAAATTTAAGATATTTCTCCTTTTCCTGTAGTATGAAATGGGATTTAAACATGATACTAATATGTTTGGGTAGGTCAAATAGGGCTTCTACAGCAGAATTTTTCATTGAGTATATCTGAGGAACCAGATCTCTGAGAAAAAAAGTGATGTCTTCTTGTAAGCAAGCCAAGGAATAAAAAGCTTTCAAAACCGGCAATCGGAACTTGGGATCTGAAATCCACAATAAGATACCAGCAATGCAAGTGACTCCAGATATTTTCAGTATGCAAGCAGACCCACAGAAATCAATGAGGTGTTTCAATTTGGATGCTAAAAATCAGATACCCAGATATGTCTGCAGAGCTGGGGCTCTGTATAATGTTTTAATCCGGCTTTCAGTGCTAAGTTTCAAAGGCAGTGAGCACCCAGCAGAACCTTATGAGCCTGCTAGGGGCACAATGTATTTTGTATATTAAGTCACCTGTTGAGAAATCTGCAGTGGGATTTAAATTGCATCCTTTTTGACTGAAAATTCTGTCTCTTGCTCTGCATATATTCACTGTCTGGTTCACCTCTGCCCAGCTTCTGCTGGTACCTTTAAGTGTTAAAATATCATTACAGTTATTCCTTGCTTTCTGTCTCTTTGTTTTCCACTCCTGACTTTTTCTCTTCCCTGTGTAGCTCCCTATGTCTCCTTTGTTTAGAAAATCATGTAGCCACTTAAGTTCAGGAGCACTTAATGCTTCAGTGAATTTTTAAAAGAAAAATAATTCCTGAAGTGAATTTTCTTACCAAGGCTTTTGTTTCTAACCTTCTTTGTACCTAGTGGTGTTATTAAGAACTCTAATTTTTGCTCCTTCTCAGTGCAATTAGTTTATTCTCCATTCTCTGATCACTCATTGTAGTTCAATTTTGCACTCATGTGTGTGTGTGTATATATTATGGGATGTCCAGACTTTGGATTCTGTGTCCTCTTTCCTGAAAGGCTGGGGCCAGTAGGATGCCACACCCTCAGCATCTGGATCAATGCTTTATGCAGTCACACTTCTTGCTTTGATTAGTAATGCATTTATCTGAGAAAACATCTCCATATCCTGGTTGAACTCATCGTTGTGCCTGAAGAGTGAGGTCAGGACTACAAATATATCACCAATGAACCATATTTGCAATCTATTAATCCAGTCACTTAAATGATCTCAGTCCTCCTATAATGAACTGCAGTACTTTTCATTATTTATTAATCTTCACAATCTAATATAATCTGAAAATACTGAAGGGTGAAAACATGGTAAGTGGTATCTGGTTTTGTTTATGTTTTTAAAAAGACAGATGATGAGTTGTCATTATAGATGTATAAAGACATAAAAAGTAACCAGAATATTGGTAATGGCTTACTTCTGGCCACAACATGAACCCATGCTGTACATAATGTGTGTTTCAGGGCAGAATAGGGTACAGTCTTAATATCAGACCCAATGCCCAATGGCAATAGGTGGTTTCTCCACAATTTAGAAACAGATTTCACCAACCCGTAGAGTTTTTGAGATAATACAGAGTCTGAGAGAGACCTGCCAGTACCTGAAGGGGCTACAAGAAAACTGGGGGGGACTGCTTACAAAGGCTTGTAGTGATAGGACTAGGGGCAATGACTATAAATTGGAGAAGGCAGATTTAGATGAGACATAAAGAGGAATTTCTTCACAATGAAGGTGGTGAGACACTGGCACAAATTACCCAGGGAAGTTGTGGATGTCCCTTCCCTGGGAGTGTTCAAGGACAGATTGGATGGGGCCTTGAGCAGCCTGATCTAGTGGAAGGTGTCCCTGCTCATTGAAGTGGGGTTGGAAATATCTAATCTGGAAATTCCCTTCCAAATCAAACCATTCTATGAGTTTATGATTCTATGGTAAGTTTCATGCAACAAACACAGGACATTCCAGGGTACAGTGAACACAAAGCCAGAATGTCATCTGGTGCCACTTAATAGGTCTCCCACAAAGGCAAGTGAACATTTCAGGGGGGATTACAGACTACTAGCATTTTCAGCTCTGGTGCCAGACTTGATTTTCATTACCAAACACCAAATTCTGCAGGGTATGTATGATTTTTTGCAAACTGATACAGTCTGTCTGAATGAGTGTTGCATAATCAGGAAAGCAAACTACCAGAGAAGGGCAACAAAGCTGGTGCAGGGGCTGGAGAACAAGACTTATGAGGAGCAGCTGAGGGAACTGGGGTTGTTTAGCCTAGAGAAGAGAAGGCTGAGGGCATACCTTGTCACTGTCTATAACTACCTGAAAGGAGGTTGTATTGAGGTAGATGTCAGTCTCTTCTCCCCAGTGACAGGCAGTAAGACAAGAGGAAACAGCCTCCAGGTGCACCAGCATAGGTTCAGATTAGACATTAGGAAAAACTTCACCAAAAGGGTTATCAGGCACTGGCAGAGGCTGCTCAGGGAGGTGGTTGAGTCACCGTCCCTGGAATTATTTAAAATACAGGTAGATGAACTGCTTAGGGATATGATTTAGTAGTGGAGAGGTATGTTTGGACTCACTGATCTCAAAGATTCTTTCCGACCTTGTGGTTCTGTGATTCTATGATTTCATGAACTAAGTTAGTGCAGTGTACAATACTGCCAGCTGGTCAGACCCCAGCCTGTGCTGGTGCTTGGGGGTGTTCCTCCTCAGATGTAGGGCTTTGTACTTCCCCTTATTGAACTTCACGGGACTCCTTGCAGTCCATTTCTCCAGCTTGTTGGCGTCCATCTGGATGGCAGCAAAACCCTCAGGCACTGAATCATAGAAACATAGAATCATTAAGGTTGGAAAAATTCTCTAAGATGAAGTTCAACTGTCAGCCCAACACCACCATGCCTACTAAACCATATCATGAAATGCCAAGTCTACACAATTTTTTAACTTCTCCAGGCATAGGTACTCCAACACTTCCAGGAGCACCCTGTTCCAATGATTTACCACTCTTTCAGTAAAGAAATTTTTCCTAATATCCAACTGTACGTACCCTAGCACAAGTTGAGGCCATTTCCTCTAGGCCTATCACTTATTACCTTAGCAAGTTTGCGGACGACACTAAGATGGGTGGAAGTGTTGATCTGCTGGAGGGTAGGGAGGCTCTGCAAAGGGATCTGAACAGGCTGGACCGCTGGGCTGAGACCAATGGCATGAGGTTTAACAAGGCCAAATGCCGGGTCCTGGACTTGGGGCACAACAACCCTATGCAGTGCTACAGACTAGGAGAAGTCTGTCTAGAAAGCTGCCTGGAGGAGAAGGACCTGAGGGTGTTGGTTGACAGCCGACTGAACATGAGCCAGCAGTGTGCCCAGGTGGCCAAGAAGGCCAATGGCATCTTGGCTTGTATCAGAAACGGCGTGACCAGCAGGTCCAGGGAGGTTATTCTCCCTCTGTACTCGGCACTGGTGAGACTGCTCCTCGAATATTGTGTTCAGTTCTGGGCCCCTCACCACAAGAAAGATGTGGAGGCTCTGGAGTGAGTCCAGAGAAGAGCAACAAAGCTGGTGAGGGGGCTGGAGAACAAGTCTTACGAGGAGCGGCTGAGAGAGCTGGGGTTGTTTAGCCTGGAGAAGAGGAGGCTGAGGGGAGACCTCATTGCTCTCTACAACTACCTGAAAGGAGGTTGTAGAGAGGAGGGTGCTGGCCTCTTCTCCCAAGTGGTGGGGGATAGGACAAGAGGGAATGGCCTCAAGCTCTGCCAGGGGAGATTTAGGCTGGACATTAGGAAAAAATTCTTCACAGAAAGGGTCATTGGGCACTGGAACAGGCTGCCCAGGGAGGTGGTTGATTCACCTTCCCTGGAGGTGTTTAAGGGACGGGTGGACGAGGTGCTGAGGGGCATGGTTTAGTGTTTGATGGGAATGGTTGGACTCGATGATCCAGTGGGTCTCTTCCAACCTGGTTATTCTATGATTCTATGATTACTTGAGAGACCAATACCTGCCTCATTACAACCTGCTTTGAGGTAGTTGTAGAAAGCAATGAGGTCTGCCCTTAGCCTCCTTTTCTCCAGACTAAACAGTCCCAGTTCCCTCAGCTGTTCCTCATAAGACTTGTGCTTCAGACCCTTCAGCAACATTGCTGCCTTTCTTTGCACATGATCCAGCAGCTCAATGTCCTTCTTGTAGTGAGAGGCACAAAACTGAACACAGTATTCAGGAAGAAGCCTCACCAGTGCCGAGTAAAGGGCACTGTACTTCCCTGGTCCTGCTGGCCACACCATTTCTGATACAAGCCAGAATGCTATTGGCCTACATGTCCACCTGGGCACCCTGACACCTCATATTCAGCTGTCTGTCAAGCAACACTGACAGTTTATTCTCCACCTGGCAGCTTTCCAGCCATTTGTTCCCAAGCCTATAGCGTTCCATGGAGTTGTTGTGGCCCAAGTGCAGGACCCAATACTTAGCCTTGTTGAACCCCATAGAACTGGCCTTGGCCCATTGATCCAGACTGTACAGACCCCTCTGTAAAGCCTTCCTTACATCAAGCAGATCAACACTCCTGCCCAGCTTGGTGTCATCTGCAAACTTAGTGTGGGTGTACTTGATCTCCTTGTACAGAACATTGATAAAGACGTTAAACAACCAGCTCCAACACTGAGCCTGGGGAACACCACTTGTGACCAGTCACCAACTGGGTTTAATTCCATTCACCACAACGTTCTGGGCTCAGCCATCCAGACAGTTTTTTATCTGTTGAGGAATATGCCTGTTCAAGCCATGAGCAGCAATTTTTTCCAGCAGAATGCTGTGGGAGACAGTGTCAAAGGCTTTACTAAAGTTGACAACAGCTATGGCCTTTCCCTCATTCACTACATGGATAACCTTGTCATAGAAGGAGATTAGGTTAATCAGGCAGGACCTGCCTTTACTAAACCCATGCTGATTGGGCCTAATCACCTGGTTATCCTGTATGTGCCATGTGATGCCACTCAAGATGATCTGCTCCATAACCTTCCCCAACACTGAAGTCAGAATGATAGGCCTGTAGTTCCTCACATTCTCCTTCTCTTCTTGTAGATTGGTGTTGCCTTTGCTAATCTCCAGTCAACTGGAACCTCCCCAGTGAGCCAGGAGTGCTGATAAATGATTGCAAGTGGCTTGGTGAACCCTTCTGCCAGTTCCTTCATTACTTCAGGTTGTCTCACAGTTTTTTCAGCTTTTGAAAAATTCAAATTGTAAAACATTTCATAAAGTATAGAATGAAAACCTTCAAACTGCAAAATTGTTTCAAAAAGAAAACATGCATTTCTGCTTAAATATAAGTCATTTTGCGTTAGATTCTTGTCCCAATGTTCAGCTCAGAAGGGTACTAAAAAATATTAGCAGTATATGATTTTATACAAGATGGTGCTGTCATAGCTTTATAGGACTTTATATCACTCAGACTGTGCAGTACTATGATTCAAGAAAGTAAATTCCATTGCTGTTTCTACTGTCATCCAACTTACATATCTTAAAAAAGCCCTCACAACAATGTATGCATTATCAGAAAAAATATATCTCATATTAATAGTAAAATTTCCATAACCAGAGCTAGGTTCATTTCTGGAGCAGTGTCTGGAAGAAGCACAGTTGAGAATTGCTTTCCCCATTCATTTCTATCTTGCCTTAAGGTCAAAAGCCATCTGGTATGACACACACTGCCTCTCTCTCTTTTCTCATTTGAAACTGAGCCACTTGGCCACTTGTGCTCCTGAATTACAGAAAACTTGGATTTTAATATTCCAGTTACTAGACAAATATGTTCATGCCATGTTTAATGCCATAAAGCTACCCACAAGTTTATAAAAGGATCATGTCAAATGAAGGGAGGAGTATGGTTTGCACTAGCTCCATTTTAACAATAAGACAGCTCTGTAAAATCCTAAGTCTAAATATGGAACACAAGTAATGTTCTGATACTTAAACAAAACCTCCTGATAGATAAACATCTTTAAAGCTTGTGTGGCTTCACTTCTTCCTTTTTACTGTATAAATAAATAAGCACACATAATATGTATTTTGACAGTATATCCTTCCACAAAGATGAAAAACATGTGTTCAATATTCTACATCACATGGAACAAACGTGTATTTATGCTAATATTTTCTCTTTGTTGGCAGGACAAAAAGTAAGACCTCTGAAGACATCTTGTAAGAAGAAAAGGCATGTACCATTCATAATATCACAATGATGAAGATGAATATGCACTATAAGCCCTACAATGTATACAAAAACAGTCTCCTAAAGACATTTTGCATTTTATTAAAAGCAACCCTACACGGTGGTAAGCAATTCTCTCCATAGGAAATAAGCATTTGCTGTGGAGAATATCGTATGTCACTGTATAGGTAGGGCTGTCTTCAAAGACTGATTGCTTTATTCATCTCATGGCTTTATTCCTTGACTCTCCCCGTGCCTTTCGTTGAGGTCTTTTCTTTTTAATTACCTTTCCTGAAAAGAGCTCCTAAGGGATGAAACTGAAAAATGTTTTTGAGGTCTGTTTTGGTGCCATATTAGGAGGACGTATGGTTTGCTTATCCACTTAGATTTCTTTTCTTTGTAGGAATACTTTTTGCTGACAATTTTTGCTGACTTATTGGTTTATCTTCCCCTTGCTTTGCTGCTTTTCAGCTTACATATGATTAGTGGTTAAGAAAGAAGAGAGGATGCAAAACAGGTAACAGATTCTGATTTAGGATAGAAATGTTCAGGTCCAAATTCTACGTGACTTCAAGCAACCAACTTAGGTTTTTTCCCATGTATTTAAAGGAGAAAAATGCTATGCTGCACAGCACTAGCTGAAGGAGCCATTTGGAATATTGGAAGCTGTACAAACAGTTAAGCTTGGTGAGACAACTGGATGTGTTATAGGACCAGGTTAATCCACTCAGCTGAACCAATACACTAATGCAACTAGACTGCTTCAGACACTCTGAGTAGCCTGATAGTTCACAACACTGTCCTCTGCAGGCAGCTGTCTCTCAGGTTAGCAAACTGATAAACTGAAGCCTTCTTCTGCAGGTGAAGAAAAATGTGAAATACTTATATTATATATAATTATAGAACTGTTATAAATACTTATACATCTGTAAAAACTGATAAATTTCCTATTGACAGAGATACAGAAGCAAGTTACAGATAAGCTTTGAATTTCCACGCACTTTGAGGACAGTCGAATCTGAAAAGTTAGATTCAAGTCCACAGCTACTTTAAATGTTTTGTTGTTGAGACTTATGGGTATAGGATTAACCATTGTTGAAGGATAAGCAGAACTGAAACTTGATATTCCAATATATTTTCACACATATATAAACCCAGTAAATTCATCACTTCAGCTGCATGTTCTTTAGTGTACCTTGAGGGACTTACCCTATAGTTCAAAGAAGTGAAAATGTATGAAAAACAATTCTTTTTGTTTCTTTAGTGAAGAGACAATCTACCAACATTTTTCAAACTATTGAACCCAATGAAGTCAAGAGGAATTAAATCAATTGCACAGCAACTACCTTTGTTGACATGATTCAGGATTCGGTGGATGAAAATATAACCAACCCTGTCTAAGGGAATAGTATACAAATTTACATTCCCAACTAAACATGTTATTTGAACACTTTTTTCTTTCTTAGGTGTTTAGAAAGCCTGATGATTATTTTTTTAACTGTCACTGGGAAATTGTAAATAAAAAATTAGAAAAAGTTTTATTCTTTCTGGGAGCTTCTGAGATTTATAGTCAATAAACGAAATATATTCCTGTTGAGAATCATTGCTATATTCATAACAAATTATTTTCATGAAGCTAGATGAAAGAAAATTGAAAATCTACAGCACATTCTGCCATATTGTGAGATATCCAAAATGCTGTATTTTGTTTTTTCTTGACTTTTTTCCTTGTGTCAGTAGGGACAATTTTTCTCACATGCTTAATCTCAATCTTCTAAACAGAAGGCAGATAATTTATCTAAAAGGCTAAAAAGTCTTTGATTAATAACCACGGGAATTGCAGGTATTAAAATCACCCCCGAGTGACCCCATATTGTTCCATGAATCCATTAGAAACTTATTCTGAATTACAAAGAAAAATTAATTAAAAAGTATAAGGACTACAGAGCTCAAATAAAGTATGCTCCCCTGAGTTCATGTGAAGATCTATATGCATGCAAAATGTCATAAAATCAGATTTAATTTACAGTATAATTTTCTTCTTCAACAACAAGAGGAGTACAAGAACAGCAATTTTTGTATTTTTTTTTACTATTGAGTTCTCCATAACAAGCATACCTATTACAATGACTCTTGCATTAATGTCAGAGAAAGAGGGATTAGAGAGAAGAGCCAAATGTCATTTTGGTAGCTGGAATAATAGTGAAGGGTGAATCCCATATGCTTTAGTTGAATAGACAGTAAAAGTAATGCTCTTGTCTTGATTTGAATGGATGAGCAAAATTCTGAATGAGTTGTAAGGAACTTTAAAAAGATTTTTTTTGCAAGTTTTTCTTAGCTACATCTTGTCCTAATTTTATAAATATTTTGCTTATATTTGTTCTCCTCATTTTGTTCACTTTTTTTAGTAGGTCATAACCACATTTTCAAATGCTTTTAGGTGCTCATGAAACTAGTTGGGTGTCACAGTGAGCTGCTATTTCCCATCTCCTGCACCTCACACTTTTGTATTAGCCAGGTATGGTTCTCAGCTAATTTTCAACAGTGTATGATAGAGATAGCTACAAAGATTGTCATGGGCTTTATTGTCTTGTTTACTTAGGGTCTTGTAGAAAAGTGGAAGAATAAGGGAGGTGCCTGTCTTCTGAATGTCTTTGAAAATCTTGGACAGACATCCACCAGCCAGTTCTCTTTGTTTTGTGAGTTGCTGTGATAGTTTTACTAAGTAAAGAGCTTACTTCAAGGCACTTGAAGTGTGAGTCTTTAAGTACTGTCTTGCACAAGGGGTGATACCTTGATTCTGGGCCATGAAAGCCAGAGTTTTAATGCCTAAATGTGGTAAAGTTACCCATGTCCTAAAGACTACTAGAGAATTATGAACTTGAATGCTGCAGAAATAAATACATCGGTTATTTGCAGACATGTTGGAAATGCAAATGCAAATCAATTGAAAGAATATGGCTGCAACGTTGCTGATGTAAAGTAAGAATGAGCTACCAAAGTATCACACAACCATGGAAGAGTTGAGGTAGGAAAGGATCTGTGGAAAAGGTTCATTGCAATCTTTCTGCTTAGGATCAGCTTGGATCATCAGAGATGTTCAGGATCAGCAAGGTCAGCTATAGCAGGTTGCTTAAGATCATGTCCAATCAAGTTTTGGATATCTCCAAGAATGAAGACTTCACAGCCTCCCTCATCAACCAGTGCGAGTGTTTGGCCATCCCCACAGTAAAAAAATCATATATTCAATTGGAATTTCCTGTATTTTAATTCAAGTATATTGCCTCTTGTCCTGTCATTGAGAATTCATGAGAAGAGTCTTTCTCATTCTTTTTCATGTTTCATTCTTTTCCATCAGATATTTATGTATGCTGATAAGATCTCCCTGAGTCTTTTCTTCTCCAGTCTGAACAGTTCCAACTCTCTCAGCCTGCCCTTATATAAGAGATGCTTCAGCCCCTTAATCAGTTTTTGTGGGCCTTTGCTGGACTCTGTCCAGTATGTGCACATCTGTTTTTTAGTGTGGAGCCCAGACCTGCTCCCAGTACTCCAGGTGTGGTGTCATCAGTGCTGAGTAGAGGGACAAGTTCACCTATAATCACCTGGTGGCATTACTTCTCCTAATATAGCCCAGGACACCATTCTTTGCACAAGGGCACACTGATGGCTCATGTTCATCTTGGTGTCCATCAGGACCCCCAGGGCATTTTCTGAAAAGCTGCTTTCCACCTGGTCAACTTCCAGCCTGTGCTGATGCCTGTGGGCATCCCTCTCTAGAGGCGGAGCTTTGTGCTTCCTTTTATTGAACTTAATGAGATTCCTTGCAGCCCATTTCTCCAGTCTGTTAGCAATCATCTGAATGGCAGCAAAACCCCTCAGGTGTAGAATTGTAGAATCATGCAGGTTGGAAAAGTCCTCTAAGACCAAGTTCAACTGTCAGCCCAACACCACCACGCCTACTAAACCATGTCCCAAAATCCCAAGTCTACCCATTTTTGAACACCTCCAAGGATGAAGATTCCACCACTTCCCTAAGTGCCCTGTTCTAATGATGTATCACTCTTTCAGTAAAGAAACGTTTCCTAATATCCAATCTAAACCAACTCTGGCACAACTTGAGACCATTTCCTCTTGTCCTATTGCTAGTTACTTGGTAGAAGAGACCAATACTTGCCTCACTACAACATCCTTTGAGGTAGTTACAGAGGGTGACAAGGTCTCCCCTAAGCTTTCTCTTGTCCAGACTATAGAATGTAGAATCATAGCCTATATTCTGTAGCATATAGAACTATAGAATGATTAGGGTCAGAAGGGGTCTTAAAGACCATCCAGTACCACATAGCATATATTCCATAGCATACAGAATCATAGAATGTTTTGGGTTAGAAGAGAGCATAAAGACCATCTAATTCCAACCCCCATGCAATAGGCAGGGACACCTTCTGCTAGATCAGGTTGCTTGAAGAGTCATCCAGCCTGGCCTTGAACATCTCCAGTGATGGGGCTTTCATGACTTCTGTGGACAACCTCTTCCAGGGCCTCACTACCCTCCCAGTTCAAAAAATTATACCCAATATCTAATCTAAATCTACCTTCTCTCAGCTTAAAATCATTATGCCTTTTCCTGTCACTGCATTGCCTGACAAAGAGCTCCCCCCATCATTCCCATAGGCCCTCTTCAAGTACTGGAAGCTTGCTATAAGGCCTCCCTGGAGCCTTCTCTTTTTTAGCCTGAACAATTCCAACTCTCCCAGCCTGTCCTTGTATTGGTGGTTCTTGAGCCCCCTGATCATCTTTGTGGCCCTCCTCTGGACTCGCTCTAACAGTTCCATGTCTTTCCTGTGGTGAGGACTCCAGAACTGTACACTATACTCCAGGTGAGGTCTCATGAAAGCAGAGCAGAGAGGGAGCATTACCTCCATTGACCTGCTGGTCACGCTTCGTTGATGTAGCTCAGGATATAACTGGCTTTCTAGGCTGCAAGTACACTTTGTCAACCACTCCTCCAAGTTCCGCATTGTCTGAAAACTTACTGAGGGTGGACTCAGTGCCACTGATTTGGTCATTAATGAAGATCTTACATTATTGGACCCAATATTGACCTCTGGAGTATACCACTAGTGCTTTTTGTGTCTTGTACTATTGCTGAAGGAGTTAAATGCTGGAGTTGAGACCAAGCAAGTTTGCTTCAGTTAAGAATTACTAGCTGAATTCAACAATTCTTTGCTTGCAAAGCTGAAAGATTATAAACATATATAGTAACAGTCTGTATTATTTTTTTGTCAGTGCTGTCATTTATGTTCTGAGAAAAGTAGTACTTTGGAAGTGTGCTAATTCAGAAAATATAGGCATACAAAATTTGTCAAAACAGGTGCTATTTATATAAGCTAGAACTGTGATTTCTTTCCCCTCCTCCCTTTTTTTTTTCTTTTTCACTAGTGCACTCTGATCTCAGATCAAGTTTATTTTCATCCCTTCTGCTGTTTGTTATAATTCCTATCTGGATGTGTTAGAGCTGCAAGGCATGATAATCTCATCTTTATACTGAAAATTAGTTTGTAGATGCAGCACCACTGAAACTAAACAAAGCTGCTTGCAGAGTAAGATGTTAATCAGAAAAAGCCAGAGTGTCAGAATCAAGCTTACTCTTAATAATTTAGGGTTAGACTGTGCCACCAATATTCAGCCTATATGAATCAATGGCACATCGTACTACCCCAGAAAAGGAAGGCATATGCGCCTTAATGAACTTGCTACTGACCATTGAGGTAAGCATTTCTTTGTGGATGCATAGTTCCAGTAACACACTGCTGGCTCTAGTAGACTGAAAATTGGAGGACAGGTCATAAATTTTACCCAAACAACCATTTGGATGCTCTCCACTTTTTTTTCCTCAGGAGGAAATCAGTAGCTGCAACCTCCCTTTTATTTGGAGACATGCTGTGGATTCCCCCAGAACATTCCACTCCAAGATGTAACAGGACTTCTAACTCTCAGAGGTGTGAGAAACACTGGAAATGTCCTATGTCCTGAATTCTACCACATCATGCAAAGAAATGGACAAAAAATATAGATATACACAAGTTTATCTAGCTAGTGATGTACTAGGTAGTCATTTATCTCAGTCCATCAGGTTACACAGTTTGCATATCCGACCTCCAGGAGGACATAGTATGTATCACCCATATTCTTCTCACCATTACTTGTAGATGTTTTTCTAACCAGTCGTCATCAGTTCCAATGAAGGAAATTCTTAGTTTCATTCCTTCATTGTCAACCCATGGCAGTGTTTGATTGAGTTAATAATCCGGAATGGGCCTTGGATGACACTGTGTCCCAGAAAGCTGCATGTGTGACATCATCCACAACAACCTCTTGTGATCTATAGTCTGCTCCAAAATCAACTAACTCATTTTGTATTATTTAGAATAGGCCAGTAAGAGCAGAGAATGAATGTGAACAACAGACAAATCAGTCATGTTTCCTCTTCTTTCACCTTTGCATCAAGTGGCAAATAAATTACTGCATCCTCAAAAGGCTGGAGCTATTAGGACTGAGCAGCTATCAGCATGGGGAAGAGGCAAACAAAATCAAAACTCCATGCATGACTTCCTCCCTCCTCCCACTGTCTTTATTTCTTCTGTGAGAAATATTTGTCTGGAGAAGGCAAATCCAGCTCAGATTTCGGACAGAGAATCAGGTGCATCAAACATCTGGCCAACTCAAATGAGACATTTGAATTGGGTTCGAGGGAAGATCCTTCTCTTAAAAACTGCAGGATCCAGAAAGTTGGAAAAGGACAAGGACACAGAAAAGGACAAGGAAAAGAACAAATTTCCACATTTTGAGGATTGAGCATTAAATTGACAAACCCAAATATTTAGTCAAGACAGAAGAGATAGCTGCCTGGAGCACTTTGCTTAGGTTTTCAAGTGATAAAAACAATCTTGTGTGTTTGAATTTAACATAAAGTTAACTACAAAGCACAAAAATGCAATTTTTTCAGCTCCTTTGCATGTCTTCCTTACTATCACTGGCACAAAGATTCTTTTTTTTCAGGCTTGGCTCTTGAGTAGCTCTGCTTCTCCTACTCTCAGTCATGTTTCTTGTGAAACTTTGGAGTTGTGTCTGCAGCACCACAGCCCATTGCCTGCCCCAAGAACAGTCTGCAAGACATGCAGCACTCTGAGCCATCTGGAAAAAGTATAATCCAGTAGACTAAAGCCTGAAGCTTTGCTACACAGCATAAAAAGCTTTTCCTAACTCAAAATACAATTCCATCTTCTATAGAAACTCCATTCCTCTGCAGTCAATTATACAACAATCAGCTGAGTGTTTCTCCTGTATATCAAACTCAGCTTTTAGAAATCCTTGTTCAGATGACTCTGAACAATAGTAATTTACTGAATATGCCTTGGCACCCTCCCTCTAAATCAGTACAAAGAAAACAGTCTTTCTCTTTTCTCAGTATGGGCACCACTGTGTTTCAGTACCACATAGTCATTTTCTCTACTTATTTTATATTGCTTTTGAATGAGTCTATGAATCCAGAACCTTCTACCCTTATTTCTTTCTGCAGCATCAGCATTTTAACATATTGCACTGACAGTAACATGTTGGCTTTCATTCCAGGAACCTGATTGTGAAAACCCTGGCTGTATGGATGAGGGCAGTCACCTTGAGAGTTCCCCTGATGTCTGGCGAGGAGAGTCTGCACAATATGTGCTGTATCACAGTGGCTGAAGATTTTGGCTGGGGAAACAGAGGCACAGAAATGCTAAAAGTCTTCAATTTTATAACTTGTTTCAAGCTGGAAGTAGGACAGGTAAGGACTCCTTTTAAAATGGGTTCAATTTTAGCACCAATCTTTTTGAATTCTCAGTAGTTTTAACCATCAACATTTCATAAGTCTTTTGTTTAGAATTCCACTGTAGGAGAAAAAGGTGTTAAATCTGAAAGCAGCTGAATCCAGGCTGGTACCCAGCACCTCTTCTGAGGCAATAATAGCTTTCAGTTCAGCGTCAGCTAGAAACAAATGCAAACTTTCAACAGCAAGGTATCTGAGATACTAGTCTGATACATCCTGTTGGTTCTCTTGACCTACTAATATACAGGTAGCCTTAAAAATGATCACGAGCGGGTAAAAATTCAGTATTGCCCTGAGCTTTGCAGGTCTTACAACAGTTTAATTCTCAGTCAATTAATAAATGTTTTGGCAAACCATCCATCAAGTTGGTACACAAGAAATGATGAGGCATAAAAGAAAGGAGGTGAATCATTTAGGTATAAAATAGACACCGAGTTGCTGCTGCAGTTTTCCAATGCAGCATGAAAATCCTAATTGGAAATTTATAGGAGCTGAAATAATACAACTTGGAGAGTTTTCCACTGGGCAAAACAATCATTAGCCTTGTTTCCCCTTTTTCATGTGCTTAACTTTCAGCAGTCTCATTTCTGTTCTTCAAAAGAAATATTTAACAAGAAGTATGAGAGCAGGAAGACTTACATAACAAGAATGTAGTTTTTTAGGTTTTAGGGTTATTTCTTTCTTGTTTTTTTCTTTAAAATGTTCTTGTTACTTTGCTGACCTAGAAACTAATTCAAGGGACTAACAAAGCTGAATAGCCTTGTGCAATGAACCGGACTTGCATAAACTCATTTCACAAAAGAAAGGGTTGGAGACTGTACCGTACAATGTGTAGATATCCTAGATCTTTGTTTAAACGTACTTTGTAAACTACAGACTTCGACTTCATAGATCTGAACTCATACAAAATAATTTGACATAGCAAATTACTTTGTTTTTTATTAGTACAAAGATAATTTTCAAGGCTATCAGGGGTTAATGAAAAACAGTTTTTACTCAGGTGATGAGTTCTGAAATGTGAAAAACAAACACGGGTGTAAAAAAAGTTGATTAGTAATTCAGCTTGTAATGTTTCATTACAACAAAGTAAACAGCTGCTTTTGTTTCTCATTTTTGGAGAAAATTATAGGCAATAAAAGGTGGCAAACCCAGATTTTAGGAGCAAGAAATATTTGACGATAAGTTTTAGGCTGTTATTGACTAAATTTTCCTTCCTGGTTGGTTTTGCTGACATGAGAGTTCTGCTGATGTTAGATTTTCTTGCACTGCTTTTAGGAAGCAGTTATACAAGCTAATAGGCAATTCAAGAGAATGATTCTTATTTTCCTCTTGTGCAGCTAAGTGTTCTCAGATACAGGCCAGAACTGCAGCATCACCAGGCATCAGAGGTCAGATGGTAACTCAGCAATAACAAAACTTAGTCAAAGAGTCTTTTTACGAGGCTTTCATTTTGTTCAAAAGGATGAATGCAGTGAAATGCTCAGCATAACTTTTCTTGGAAACAAAAATGAAGTTCAGGAAGTTGGATCAGGAGAAAAGTTCTCTCCTGCCTTGGGTCTGTGGCTTCTAGCACTTGTGTAGCTGGGCGATATCTGCGTTATAACCCTAACAGCCACATTGTAAAAGCCAACATTCTTCAGCATTGCCTTGTCATAGCATTTTAATCACGCTGGATATGGCCTCCATATTCAAATACAACCTAATTTGGACTCCTCTGAGTGAACCACTGTTTAATTAGTCAGATGATATATTGGGATAGATATTTTCAATGTACAGAAGGACAGGAGCATACATCCGCTCATCAGTCTTACTGCATGTTAGTGGTTCATGGGCCTATCCATCCTTGCTGCTCCCACCTATTCCTTTGAACTTCCTCCATTAATACTTGTCTTCAGTTCCAGCTGAGCTTCCTTGAAATGTATTGCTTAGAGTAAATGTTGCGCCTTAAGGTATAAATCTAAAATCAGGCTCAGCTTTTTGCTCTCTCAAATCATATATGCATCAGTGTATTTCTAAAGTCAAATTCATAAGAGGGAATTCTACAAATTACACTGTGATATTTTTGAAGGCTGCTAGAGGATTTTACAAAAATATTTAGGGATTTGTGCCTCATGAACTATGTAATCTCAAATTAAATAGGTATTTTATTAAGGCATCAAAGCAACAGCGTTAATCTGTTTTCCCTGTTTCAATAGTTTAAGAGCTGAGCCTTATCAGAAACAGCTGCTGCTAATGACAGCCTCACATTCACTATATATTTTCCATTATTTTTTCCTCCTTTATTTATCTCCCCTAACCTATTTAACCTATTTGTAAAGAGTGACAGTTTGGCTGGTGCCTGACAGGAAGGGAGTGCAAATGCACTTGTTTTGTACAGCCAGCTAACAGATTTTAAAGTCTGTATTGTAGAGGTGGTACTTAGTGCTACTGCAGAAAAAACTAACTGATGTTTATCTGCAGTATGAATCAGATGGGGCTTTAAAAATTGCTCCTGCAAGTGCATTCCCGTGATTAAATGTATACATGGCTATGTGTTAATTGTAGGTACTTTAACCTAGTTTTTGGACAGGTGGTATTGAAATTCATATAGTTGCACTTATCTGTAAAATAGGGCCCCACAGCCCTCATTTGGAAGGGTGGGAAATGTCCAGTTCTTTGCTTTGTAACTTCTCACAATACATAGTGGCTTTCAGTCAAAACATCTGCACAGCTCCTGCAACATCTGATTTTCTGCCTATTTATTTGGGGTAGACTATATGAGGCAAAATGCAGAGGCTCAGCAATGAAATGTGAGTTGGAAAACAAGTAAGGATATGTGAAATGAAGATTATGGAAGAACAAAAGGACCTCACCTTCATTTGTACATGATTTGAGGCTTATTCTGATGTATTTGAAACCCCAGTATAATTTAAAAAATATAAATGTCAAGATTGCATGATCAGAGTAGCAGATCCTGTTATCTTGTCTGCAATTTTTCTTGTGTGTGGCTTGACTCTAATGAGGGTGAACTTTTGTTCATTTTGTTTTGATTCTGTTTTGATGATGTTGTATAGTACCCCAAGCACCTCAGTCATGCCACTGTGGCTTTATAAATAAGTTATTAATTATTATTTATGTACATTAAAAAGGAGAACAACTTCAGAAGCAAAAATAATCTCCCCACTTAGAATTGCTTTCCTAGAAGAAGTCCGATTAGTAAAATGTTTCATGAATTTTTAACTGCTTTCAAGATGATTTAACAGCAGGAATCAAGCAGAGAAGCTATCATCATGGGACTTGTCTCCTCTCTAAAGACTCAAGTAGCAAGCCCTCTGCAGGACACAGATGGTCCGTGGGCCAAAGTTTCAGGATCAAAACACTAATCAATCAAGAGAAGTAAGACAGCACCATCAATCATTTTGGAGAGCTCATTCTTTCCTTCAAAGAACTCTGACATTGGTTTCTCTTTAAAAAGAATAGACCCTTTAAGAAATACTTTAAAAAGCAATTATCAGTTCTCAGTGGAATAAACTTTTATTATCTTGAAGTTTCCACGTAGAAAAAAATACTTTTTGTCAAACCATGGACAAAAATGAATGAGAGGAAATTCTGCTTTATGACGTGTAACCTCATTACCATATGACAGCAGAATATGGTGTTAATCAGCTTAAGGCACATATTTTGGAAAGCTCCCATGCAAGTAATTTTTTGGGTCACTAATAAACCAAAGAAAAACTTTAAGAAAAAAAAAACCTGTCTTATCCATTTTAAACTATCACACCACAAACTGGCTTATCACAACTATAAACTGTGTAGAAAATAAAAGATTGGAGAAAGAAAAAATAAGTGACAGAAATATAAGGGGGATAAATAAATGAGAATTCCTCAAAACATAAAAAGTATTAAAAGTACTCACATAAGAATAAATGCAATGGTTTGTTTTTTTCCAGAGACTACCCAAGAAGACTTTGCTTTCAAAAATTTATTTCTGTTTGATCTTCAGTTTGGTCTTGTGTATGTCCTAAGATAACCAGCAAGTACTTATTCTTCAGCAAAGACAAACAGGTTTGGCCTGATAACATGGTGAGTATGGCCCAGCATTCTGCGGGAGCCGGAAGTGGTAGGTTAATACTCACACTGCGGTTGCTTCTACTTCTTGTGTTTGTACCAGACTTCCTACTGACAGTGGAATGTAATTGAATCCAACAGAAAATTTTAAATGTGTGGACACTTGCCTGTCATGGTGGGGTAAGCCATGACACGTAGAAGTTGTGGGCAAAAGGACATCTTTATTGACTTTACAAGACTTTTAATACCCCTTCTCGAGCTGCATGTTCATGCATGATTGGTTTAGCTAGAGACCAACAGTTCATAATTGGATGACTCCTTCTCTGTTGTAACTTCATAATTGGGTGATTCCACCTGCAGCCTGGTAGCTTCCTTATCTTGTTTACTCGGCTTTTCTTGGTACCTCCCAGCTTCTCCAAGGATACACGGGCATCTATTCAAGGCCAATGTTAAGCTTACGTGCTCTGACTCCTCGAACCAGCTGAGGTTTCCCACACTTGCCATATTACTTTATTTAAATTTTAAGTGGGTCTTGCCATCAGAGTGTATAATGGGCACAGACCATTTGACACAGTGTTTTGTCATGTAGCAGCTTATCCTGAGAGTTTGGGTTAAGAGAAGAACGTTAGTTTCCAAGACCGCCATAAAACAGAAGTGCCTACCCCAAACTGGTCATGGAAATCTCTGGGGCGTAAGGGTGGATGCCTGTGCCTACTTGTCGCGGATAGACCCATGTGCTACCCGGGAGAGAATCTCCATTGTGTTTCCTGCCAGGATCGCCTTTCTGTGTTGTACTGTGAACAATGATGGTTAGCAGGGGTAGTTAATAAGCAGGCTGTGAGCAGACTTACAAAGGAAGAATAGAGTTTCCCAACCATATTTTTTCCTTTCCTTCCCTTAGAGAAGCAACAGTCCTCTTTCTTCAACCTAATAGAAGAAAGCAGTTGAAGCTAAACGTCCATATTAAGTTGTGGTATTCAGGCTGTCTGACCAGGTGATCTGTGAAAACTAACTAAAAAATTACTTAAATGTTCCCCCAAAGAGCAATATCACCTGCTTTCCCTATCTCTCTTTCTCGTGCTTTACAGTGATCATAAGTTTTAGATAGCCTAACAACCTAGACCCATTTCTTCAATGCATATTTGTGCTGGTTTAAAAAAAGAAATCTACAACATTACAGTGAACCTCTGTTTTCACAACTGAGAACACTTTACAGTTTGCTTCTGTTGTTAACTGATTTTTCTTTGGATACTGAATATGTTCCCAAATTTCATCTTTTGATTTCCCTCAATCATTTTCACTGGCAAGATCCCAGGGACTAGGATGAGCCTTCTAGAAGAAATGGTGGTGACTGCCTCTGAAATTTCATTGGGATTATGATCGCAATCCCACATTGATTTAATAATCCACTGAAGGCCAGGAAAAGGGAGTGTGCAAGAAAATTATAGGTATCAAACACTTTCATTTGCTTTGGTTACAGAAAGATTTTGCTTTCTGAAAACTAAATGTTGAGTCACTTTGACCTGACGGGGTTCTGCCATGTCAAGAAGTTTTTCCCTGAATTATTGTCCTGAAATTTTTTTCCAGGAGGAATTAGTAATCTAAATGTTTTGCTTTTAGTAATTTCACCTGCCTAACCTTAACTACTCATAGCAGGGATCCAGACTGAGGAAGGAAATCTTTGGTAGTTTTCCTAGGAGAGCTGCAAGAAGAGAGAGCTGAGCTTTGCCCTGCAGCCATTGCCTACTTCTGTATGTTCCCAGATCAATAACTAAAAGGGTGCAAAGCCAGTTGGCCACCAGGGCAGCAGCATATCTCCCCACTAATGAGAGTGACCTTCCCACCCACTGCTTCACATGACTGAAATCAGGGGAAATTAGTTTACTCAACTCAGTACTTATATAACTGGTGATGCTAGGGCTGAAATTCTCGCTCATGGTGTGATGAATACATTCTGGATCTATTTGAAAAAATTGTAGAAATCAGACTGAAGATAAAAGGACTGCAACTGAGCCAGCTAGATCCTCTGTAGTTTCTGACAGATGGGTGAAGAATAATGATGTCTCCAAGGTGTCTGTCCTTCCATTTGGTGAATTACACATTTAACTGGAAAAAACTCACTGCTGCTGAACCAAAGGTCCTGCTGCTTACACCATTTACAAAGGTCCTTAAAATTATGGACAAGAGCATAGTTTTGTGAAGAAAGGAAGACCACTGTGTGGGTTGAAGGGTAACATTTAAAGCTTTGTTCATCGCAAAGCAGCCACATCACTTTTCATTGGCTGTTATACTCAAGCTTAGAAAGGGACCTTGAGATTTCAATGATGTATCTATCTAGCTAGTTAATCAATCTATTCAATACCACACGCTTATAAAGTAGTTGACATATTTATGGAGTACTGTAAATATTTTAAATATAAGCCAAGCGGTAATTTTATGCCACTTACTATATTATATTATGCAATAAAAATATATTTCCATAAGAAAAAAATCAGCTAAAAGTGCAAAATTAAATTCCCAACTGAAGTGTACATTTTTCTTACATAGGGCTAACATTGGTTTCACTTGAAACATAAATGAGGAAACTACTTATTATAAAGATAAAATGTAACAAACAAATGAAATTCAAGAAAAAACTTCCTTTTTTCATGTATGATCCAGGCAATCATCATTGTTTAGGGGTAAGTTTTAAGAAGGAATTTTTCCATGGCTTACCTTTCAGAAGTTGTCTCTATAAATTTGTCAGTTAGCATATAGCTTTAGTGTGCATAACTGGTGAAATAGGGAAAAGTCCCTGTAGTTTTAACCTGGTTTTAATTTATAACAAAAAAATTCTAAAATCTGAAACATACATAATTGAATAGATTATCTGCATTTATTTTCAGAAAATGTCTAGGTTTATAATTATTGTTAGAGTTGAGGATAATTTTTTTTAAAATTAACTTCCTTTCTAAATTTCTTTCTTCGACTCCTACTATGTCTTTTTCACCAGGTTTTGGTGGAAAAAGGAGAGGGGGAAGGGGAGGGGGAGGGGGAGGGGGGAGGGGGAGAGGGAGAGGAACATCACAGTTACCCTAACAGAAGCAGATGCTTACAAGAAACTCTATCTCCATTCTAATTGCACTAACATGGTACTGCACTTTTCCTCTCTACATACATTTGAAAGGGAAATTAAAGTTATCTTAGGGATTATACTTTTCCCTTAGTATGGAAAAGAGTTAATCTTCATACAACTCTACTACATGGTTGACAGACAGTCAATTCTATGCGTATCTTCTTCAAAAACATGTTGTTTGAGCCTTCTTACCAAGAAGTCTTAGCGTTTCCAGACACTTTTATCTCCTTACTTTGCTGTATTTACTTTTTCCCAAAAATTCCTAAAATATTACTGACGTTCATATAAACACTGTCAGGTATAAGAAATATAAGAAAGTAGGTATGAAAGAAAGTAGAAGGATTTATTTATCTACTTCAGGACATTAAGACATGGTCTTTGGTCAGGCTTATACAGCCCTGTAGCAGATGTCTAGAGAAGTGTACAGGGAAAGACAAGCATTTAACATTGACCTCTGAGGAACAGTCATTTCTCCAGAAGGCTTCTTCGAATATGAGAGAGGTATAGTTGCTGGTTTATGTTTTTGTTAAGGCAAAAGAAGGGAATGTTTTTGTAACCAAGATAGAAGACAACCTGGTGAGATTTGTAGCTGTGCAGAGAGGCAGGAAAAAATACATTTCAAAAGAATAGTGTAGAAAGAGTCTGGAAACTGTACATTTACCTAGTGGTTTGGAGACAGGATAAACTGCATAAACTCAGATATATAATGAATGTCCAAAGTGTAAGCCTGTTTAATGGTATCTATAGTACAATACATTTTATTATATGTGTTGATGCTTAAAAACTGTTAAAATAAAAAAATGCCATTGAGATTGACATAATTCTATCATATCTTTTAGACTGCTATTAATAAACCCACTTCATCCCAACTGGAGTAATTCACTTAAGTGTCAAGTATCACAGATGGAGCTGACAGCAATGCTGATTTACATAATACAATACAAGGATAATACTCTGTTTGTGAGAGTCGGAACTGGGAATTGATTTTGTATTAGTTTTGTAAGCAACTTGCAGGAGACATGTTTTAGAAGCGGTCTGTAAATCACTAGAACAGGGAGCTAAGTTAGCAATCAGCCTCCCTTGGATTTATAGTTATTTATTATTTGTTTAATATTTTGGGGAATTCTGCAAACCAATGGACTAATGTGTAATAGTCCTCCAGTGACCTTAGTATTTAAGTAAACAGCTTGCTGGTCAAATCTCCTGAGATAGTTTTTTATTCTTCCTTGTAAGAAGTGCATGTACACCAAGACCAGAATTTCAGAGATATTTGTGAACTTAATGAATTTGGACATTTATCTTTAGTCATATTGAACTTACATTATTATGCTCTGCCTATACCTTTAGATGCCAAAGTACTCTTCAAGTGAGAAAATACTGTTGTGAAGGTTTTTGAGGTACTGTTTAGTGAAGTTCAATGAAGACAGCAACTGATTTTGAAGGTCATATACATTTGTGCTGATCAAATTCATCCCACCAATATTTGTGGAAAATGAACAAAAAAGCATACTTGGGTATTCATGTAACTTGAAAAAAGCAAAAACAGGACAGCCTATTTATGGGTAGTTACTTGTGTTTATTAATATCCTGTCTGCGTTACTAGACATTATTCACATATTCAGAACTATTTGTTAAAAATTGTTACATGTACACACATGCCTACATTTATGGGCACTAGATGTTCACATCCGAGTCTATCTTCAGTGATCTTTTGCTAGGAAAAAGTTTTATTGGTATCTTATCTCTGAATGAGTCTCTTATCTGTGTATATGCAGAAAACCTTTGGCCTTTCGCGTTTTGACATGAATCACTTTTCTCAGTAATCACTTTTCTCATTGAATTGATCACCAGTTTGCTGTCCTTCACTGCGAATGTGTGGGCATATTTTCAGCTGGAATTAAATGAGCGCAGGTACTGTGAACCAAGAGAAATATGTCTTAAAATGTGTTACTAATTATTTATACACTTCATCAAAGGCTCAGTATTCTTGCTGTACAACTCATAATCCTTGTCTAGTCATGGCTCTAACCATTTTTAACTTTTCCTTTTTTTTCTATAATAGTCTTTTAGATAAAAATAATTAGGTACTTAAACATTTCTAAAGCTAGCAATTAAAAAATACTTTATTGTATAACCAATATATCTTGCAATGACTACGTTATAGGAAAAGAAGACTGTCAAGCAGTCCACAACTCAGAAGTGCCATGTCTTCTGCATACTCCTTATAAACAGCACAGAACAGTATTATTGAAGTCCCTGATGAGGCAGTAGAAACTTGGTCATCTACTATGAATTATGTCTTCTGTAAATCCTGAGCAGAGGCAAAAATGGTTTTAAATTGGATTGATCCCTGTCACCAAAATCTAAAATTCAATTTATATCAAGGGAACAATTTTGTGTCCACAACTCAGAAGGAAAGTTAGGAACTGTTGTACTCGATATGAATTATATTTATTTGTTGGGTTTGTGTCTACCAGTTGTATCGTTCTATATGCATATAATACTCAGCATAAGCTCCTGACCTGTAATGACTGGGTTATTTCAAACTGTGGAGGAAGAAAACTTACCCATCAGTGGTCTAAATTGCTATTAGAATGAAAGAGCAATTTGTGATGGGAAAGGATTTTGAAACAGCTGAACTCGCCCTCTCACCTTCTGCAAATTGCTGTGGAGCAATTACAACAGATCTAGCTATCTGAGGACACGGTAAGGATTTGTGGGAGATAATTAGTAATATGAAAAATCAGAATACATAATTCCCATTTAAAATACCTCAGGTGGTCTGCAAAACTTTTTGAAAAGTCTAATGGTAGAGAGAAGATTTCATTTAACTAAGGTTGTACTACCCAGAGCTCTGTAAAGGGGACTTATTATGTAAAAGAATAGCCATATTTAGTCTTAGGATAAGAACATTCAAATACACTGCAATGATGGAGCATGATTGTATCGTCGTTGGAGGAGCACCTAGCAGGTCAAAACTGGAGTGTGACAACTGCTTTCAAGATTACTAATGCATTTTACCATCTGTTGTGCATAAGACATAGGAACTACCTTGGAAGCCAGGGCTAGAGTCATGTTCCCAGGCCCTATAATTTCAGGCCCTATTGCTCTTATTTACATGGAGCAGATTAGTTTGACCAGAAAGGAAAGTGTGTGTTCCACTTTGGTATCTCTTGTCTTTCTAACATGACCCCAGTAGTAGCTCTCTTTAGACTGATAACACAGGAGCGCGGCTGGCTGGTTGTTCTTCAGATGAAGAAGGAGTTAAAGTCTGGATGCCTTCCATTCACGTGGGCATAAACCACGAGGCTGGACTGAAAGAAGAGTTAAAACCAGTGCTGCCACCTTTTAATATTGTGTTTCAATTACAAAAGTCAGATTTTGAATGAAAACATATTTCTCCCTGCCTTCAAGAGTATGGCCACAGCCCTGAACAAGTGGAAAATTTGAAGACATATCCTTTTGCTCAGAATTTTGAACTGTCAGAATTCAAGCATCATGCATTACCCAGTCTGCACACATACCTGATATTGTACCTCCTCTGCTTATCTTCCTGGTTAATTCGAGTTCTATGCTAATAATCTATGTCTTCCTGTGGGTTGTCTGGACACTTTAAATTCCTAGCTATTGGGTTCAATCTACCTCATAAGAAGCCAGATGCTAGATAGGTACATCATTCAAGTCAGCAGCCCGGGCCATTTCTGTGCCATGTCCCCATGACACAGCATAATCACAAACTCCCTGAACTCACCAGGACTGACTTCATGAGGTTACTTCAAGTATTAGACACGGTGGTGTCCTGCATACCCAAACTGTCTGGCTAAGCTGTCCCAGTTGGTACTTTAAGAAAAATGGAGAACTGGGGGATAAAACTTAGGTTTTACTTAAAATTTAAAGAACTCTGAAAAATATCTACCTACCAAAGGCTAACTTCTGGAAAACTTTTTTTTTTTCCCTGTGGAAACTATTGGAAGGTTATTAGATTTTCCTTTTTTTCTGGTGTCCACATAAAATGAGGGCATTTCTTAGTTAGCCACACAGCCTGGCAGGTGCAAAGTTGGCTGTGGAGGTGTCTGCTAATCCTCAGAGCTAGACTCCTGAGGGCAAAGATTTATGCAAAAAGGGAGAACACATTAATACAAGCAGATCAGGATTTAATTACTTCACCAGAGAAAGAGAAATATTTTCTGGGTTCATTAGAGGTTTTCATAATGACTTCAGCCTATCATCCAAAGCCTAAGCACAGGTTCAGGTGCTGTTTGGGTGGAAAGACAGTGCAATGCTATCAAAAGGACTTCCATTATGATAAACGAGAATGTTTTGGCAGTGTACGTAATGATTCAAGAGACAACCTCACCAAACACCCTAATACAAAACCAGTATCTTTCACATTTAAATGTCTGATTTCCTTAGGTATTACTCATCACTACTTCATGCATGTAGTGATCTTATTTGAAATGATAATATTTACTATGATGTAACATTTCATCTCACTAAAAGATGTGTCAATAAACTCTTCATTCTCAACCATACGAAGGATTATGATTATAAATTCAGACATATCTATTTGTGATTAGAAGCTACTTATCCCTTGAGTGGCTCAAAAGATGTGACATCTTATATAAGACTGGGGAAAAGATCTTGCCACAGGAAAACAGAAAAGTGCTCTAAGGAATCTTTTGGATAGAGTTTTCTTTCACAGTTTTATAGTTAAGACATTTAGTGCCTCAAATACAGATTATTAAGCTAGTACTCCTGGCTGTCCACTTACATTTCTCTATACTAAAACACTTGGTAGAAATTTATATATGTAGAAGATGTGGCATGAATTGTTTTGACTTAAGTCAGTCACTGTTGTGAATCCACGGACTGAGTATGGTAGGATGGTCTCTACCTATCATACCCATCTGAATCCACTCAACAATTTCCAATTTCCATTCCTGATGTAAGACAGAAAATAAAAACTACTACTACAGTTAGCAGTACACTCAAACTTAGGGAAAAACTGTAGTGCAAATTGTATACTTCACTGACTTGTTTATCAAAAAAGCCCTTTAAGATAAACCCAAAGAATTTCCATCACAATAAAAATACAGTGATGTGAATGAAATTCTACAGATCAAAAAATATGGAGACCTATCTGAGCTACTATCAAAATAACACACTTTTGGAATAGGATGTATAAATGCACAGTTTGCACATGCATGTGTGTATTTTGTTGTTTTCTTACTATATATAATTGAACCGTTCACATTTTATGAGTTAAGTTTCTTGGAATTCTTTGATCTCTAGGAAACTTCACAGCTGTGAGATTGGAAACAATTTCCAACTTACTGTAAAGCTGAGTTACACATAAGTAAAGATCCACTAATTTATTGGATTTAACACTGACTTACAGGTGGGTCCAGTGGAAAAATCCAAGCTTGAAATAAAATATTTAACCATAAGCAATTCTCTCTGCTGCTAATACTTTGTACATGATAGCCTATTAAGCTTCTTTTCTGTATTCTAATGATGTAATCTTGAATGCCTGATGTATTACCTTGCTTCCAGATGACTGAGAGTGAATTTTCAAAGTGGTGCATGAGACATAGGGGCACAAATCCTGTTAGTAGTTAATGGGATTTTTTTGCACTTCCAGTGCAGCACCCTGAGAGACCCAGACTTGAATTTTCATTATCTTTATTTGTTCAAAGATGATGTCTTGTAAATATAGACCTTTCTGAATTGGCCAAATGACCTGTGTTTGACAGGTTAAACCCCTAATTACTAAACCGATCTTGCATATATCTAGTGCCATTTCCTGTTCCTCTTTCCTACTGTTGTTCCTCTCCCATAAGAACACAAGATTGCTCCACCCATCAACTTCAGCATTTTCAAACTGAGTGGGACGCATGACACGTGAACTTGACTACTTTCTCTAGGAAATGTAATTCAGTTTTTCATACATGTGCTTACATAACATGCTTCCCTCCAAGAATATAAGTAGTCCTATTGAACTATGAAGGACAGGGGAAAGAGACTAAATGTGTAGTAAGGAACAGACAGCATTTCAAATCCTTGAAATATTTACTGTCTTGATAGACCTGAAGCGCTTTGTTAATCTGTTTGTTTACCGTAGTTTCTTTTCATTCCACATTTAATCTGTCCACTTGTGTAATTTGTATAGGTGCTAAGGAAAAATCATAGGCATCATTCACATATTGGCTGAGGCAATTAATTATTTGTCTTTCTAGTATTTATGTCTTCAGTGTCATCCTTAAAGATTTTCTGCTTCCTGTTGTTCTAATTCCTGATATAAACTTTGCCATATGAATGTCCAATCTCTTTTGTTTCTTGAAAAACTACCATGTCAAAATAATCCTTGATGAAATTGTTGCCATGAGCTAATACATATATTGGAGAAAAAAAAATCCATTCTTTTTGTTTTAAAATATTGTATGACAAAGACATGTTGGGAATGTGCAATAATATAAATGAGTCACAGTTATACCTCAAAAAAATATGTTGTCAGGCTTGTTAAATAACTCCCAGTGAAGGATTTAAATTTTCAGGTCAGACCTAAAAAATTTCCCAGTAACAAAGGTTCCTGCCCTTAAAGGTAAAATCATATTGGTTTATACATTTAGAAATTCCTTGTTGCTTTTCTGCACTGCAGAGCATCTTTCTTTTAAGTGTTTGCATAATTATACATATTTATAACAGCTTCTTTTAAGGAAAATGCAAATTGTGTATTCTAATTTAATTTGGTTTTAATAGAATAGAAATTTTTTTAGAAGAAAAGCTATTTATCATTTCATATGTTCCACTATACACATATTAAAGCCAACTTTTATAAGAACTGTTTTGCTCATGCTTTATTAGTAACAGTGAAGTAAAACCTGTTCCTTATTAGTAACAAAAATTTTAATGATACTATCATGCATAAAACTTGTAACCATAGTACTTCAGGCAGTGAAGTACTTACGGTTAAATCAACATGCAGTTGTCACAACTCCCCATTTTTCAAGTTGATAAATATTAGGTCTCTCTTTCCATCAGAAAACCAATTGTGCTGAGACAAAGAGAGTATTCCTGAATGATGCAGCGAATCAGTGGTAATACCACTTGAGATCTCCTGATGCTCAAACCACAGCTTACCCTGACTAGACCAAGCTTCCACATGCAAAAAATGTTAAATAAAAAAAGTTTATATCCTTTCTGAGTATCTTCCTGGGAAATTAATGGGATAAGATCACTCCTGTGAATATACTCTTGCAGAGTATTATTTATATTTTTTTGGTGGGTCTGCACAGTGCTTCTTCTAGAAAAGTTCTGAAGCTGAATTTGGGGTGGCTTAGGAAGGCCCTGGTGTCCAAGGTATCAAGAATCAGTCTCTTACAACATGGTATGAGGGTTTTTTTTCTATAGAGATCAATGGCAGTAACATAGAAATCTCCTATTATGTTAATACAATAATGACAATCTGCAAATGGTGAGAAACATCTCCTACTTGTCTCAAAATCAAAGTGGTTAGAATATAAATCTTCAAGCAGTTCAAACTTAGTGTTTTTTTATTGATTATTTAATAATAACCCAAATATAAAGTACATCTATGAATTTAATACCATTAGATAATCTTACTCACCTGGTATGAGCCTGCTTCTTGATACATGGAAAGTTCTCAGAGGGGGAACTTTCAACTAGCATGTTTATTCGCCTGTGTCATATCTGATCTCCCAAGACAGATAGACATACACACAAATAAAATATCAGTCACAATAAAAAAAATGTTTAAAAGTTAAAAGAATATTTTAATGAAACGTTGTCATACAGCACTGCCAAAAAACGAAAAAAGAGCCCGAGAAAAGAATAGGAAATAAAATACAAGTAAAAATATTGTGGGTGGGGCTGGGGAAAGAATGAAAATATCTATAAAAGATGCCCTGTGTTGGCAAAATTGTGTTTTCACAAGGACAACTGGAAATTTGGCCACCAGCTAAAAACATTACATAGTAGAGATGAGTTTGAAATATCCCTTTAATCGGTCTCCTTCTAGCCAAGCTTGGTTTTCATTTGGACAAAGAGTAAAGTAACCCATAGTAAAGAGTGAAAAGCAACCAGAAAAGTTGGTGACTGATGAGAGCGATTGTATAGAAAACTGAAAACAGCAATACACTTCATGATTGAAAATTCATATTTTTCAAATTAAGAATAAAGCCTGCTTATATCTTGTGAAAAAACTTAACTCAAATGTAATTATAATTTGAATAAATACTCTTTTCTTTACGTCTAAAAGCTGATTTGGGAGTTATGTAGTAACAGATACGTTTGTGTTGTTTTGAAAGCCCACTGTTTTGGTGCTTTCCAAAGTACCTATACTTTCAGTGCATGTTTCCTTTAAAAAGGCTGGGCAAGCCCTTCTTTTGGGAGCTGCACTGTGCCTGGTGTGATTTGGGACACAACATAGCAGTGTGTGCTGGAAAGCTCAGAAGCTCATTGCTTGCAGTACAGACACCACTGTGACCTAATAAAAAGCAGACTCAATTATCATTGACAGAATATTTTATTATGCAGAAGATAGAGTTGCATAATAAGGAACAGTTATAACAGCAAGTACCACTTCATTAAACAGGACAAGTCCAAAACTAGCCTATTCTCTGGCTGTAGCTTCTGTCTGAACCTTTTAAAGTGTGAAAACTCCATATGCCTACCCAAAGGACTTAACTACTCCTAAACTGTGTTTTATCCAGAAGTCTCATCTAGATTTTAAGGTCCCTTGGAACTTCCCTCCTCTTTTTACTCTATTTTCATCTCGTTCATTGTATTCTAAGTGCACTTAAGATGTTAACCTGCTATATTATTAGTTTAAAAAAGAGTTGAAATGAAAAGGGTTTACTATTGTAGTGATACTTAGAGCAAAACAACGTATCAATGTTTCTGTGTGTATTGGTAACTGTTATGAGAACTGTTATGTCATAACCTATAGAAAGTAGTTCTGCGAAGGGCTTGGACATGCAAGTCGTTGACTTTCAGATACAGCCTGAAAGAAGGTTGTCTCTTTCCCAAAGGTACACAGAGCAGATACCAGTTTGTGGTGAACTCCAAGGAAAAGTGAAAAGGTGAGTGCTGATTGTGAAACAAATTGCAATTAATTGCTTTTAAGATGAAAATAGAACAAAAGTTATACCACCTCTATAATCAGATTTTCTGTGTCATCTGAGATCTCTTGGTAACAATAAAAAAATAAACATTTTAAGAAAGTGCATCTTAAACATCCTCCAGGATGTCAAAATTAAAACAAAGGAAAGGATCCATAAAACTGAATAAAAAGATAAAGTGAAAGAAAAATGTCAAAACATTGTAGTTTTCCTAACTCCTTTGCTGAAGGTGTAAATTGTCAGTCTGACATAATTGCCAGCCTGCACTGCTCTGGTTAATAATAAGTTTAATCATAAAAATAACTCTTTAAAGCAACAGGACACGTGGACTGTCTGTTACGACATTTCACTGCCCCAAAAGTAAGTTGTTATTCTTAAGAATACAATTTTTTAAACTGTTATTAAGTGCCAGCATTGTGGTAAAAGTGTACTTGTGAATGCTAGAAGAATGCTCTCTGACTTATTTAATGGATTCTTGTTAAGCCTGACTTGAAAGGGAAGATTTCTTTTCGATTCTAGGGAAACATTTAAAAGCAGGTTTAGTTATAACTGGAACTGACTGCTCGATGAAATTTTTTTCTGTGTTGTGAACAGATGACAAATAGGGCAGGTAAAACTGCTGTAGTGATCACAGAATCACAAGGTTGGAAAAGACCCACAGGATCATTGAGTCCAGCCATTCCTATCAATCACTAAACCATATCCCTGAGCACCTCATGCACCTGTCTTTTAAAAACCTCCAGGGATGGTGAATCAACCACCTCCCTGAGCAGCCTCTGCCAGTGCCCAATGACCCTTTCTGTAATATTTTTTTCTGATGTCCAGCCTGAACCTCCCCTGGCGGAGCTTGAGGCCATTCCCTCTTGTCCTGTCCCCCACCACTTGGGAGAAGAGGCCAGTTTCCTCCTCTCTACAACCTCCTTTCAGGTAGTTGTAGAGAGCAATAAGGCCTCCCCTCAGCCTCCTCTTTTCAAGGCTAGACAACCCCAGTTCCCTCAGCCGCTCCTCATAAGTCCTGTTCTCAATCTCCTTCACCAACTTCATTGCTGTTCTCTGGACATGCTCCAGAGTGATACATTGAGACTTTCAAGAGCTCAGCACCACTTAAGCTCCTGGGTCTTTTCAGCACTGTATATGTGAACCTCTTAACTTATCTCAGCATTCACTGAGAAGATCAGATGAATCATGTCTCTTGTTTTATTCAATTTATTCATCAGATCTTAAAAAGGTGGTCTAGGAAAGCTGGAAGGAAGATTTTGTAATCTTCATCTTAAACCCCTAATATGTTGACTCTTTCTTTAGTCCCAGCTCCCAAGGCTGGATAGAAAAAATATTTGATGGTATTTTTCTGCAGTTTGTGTTTTAAAAACAAAGAACTAAATTCCTAAACAATTTCTACTTTGCTTATGATCATTGTAGAAATACCCATCTGTCCTTTGATATGGCTCATTTTAAATAATAATTAGATACTTTTCTCTGAAGATCAAGTCAATACACACTTCCATTTAGCTGTACAAAAAAAATAAAACCATCAAGCTAAGAGAGCTATAACTTCCCTAGCTTTCCACAGTTTTGGCAGATATTGATTGTGCACACATTGATATTTACATGAATGTAATCAAGCAGGTTTAGTAGCTGACTAGTATTTCTTGCTGAATATGTCCCATGTATAGGTTATTTGAATAGTGTGACTAATTTCTAGGATTAATCTGATCATAAAAGTTTTTTGTTGTGTAGTTCTTTGAAGAAGTAAAACATGGCTTGTGGGATGAAAAAGAATAAATCCAGAACTAAAAATCTAGGATGATTCCATAAGAAATCTCCATCCACTTCCATGCAGCAGTAGGGCCTCCAGTCATCTCCAAATGGTCTGAAGTGTCCGTGTGCAGGATGTTTGTAATGCAGAGTAATGCTTCAGCAGACCAAGCATGTCTCCATTCTAGAAGTACTCTGAGATTGTCCCTGGTCTTGTTCTCATTCATTCTGTTGCCTATGACAGATTATCTACTAATGAAAGGAAAAAGTACTTCTTGGGTTGTCTTCCTGAGTAATGGTTTCATGTTCTGGGTCTCAACTCAGTATTTTTGATAATCAGTGAGTCCTTCTCAAAACTACTGCTCTCAGATTCAGGTTGTTTCACTGTTACCTAAACTTTTACATTGTAAGTTTCCAGATGCCCTGGTTCTAAAAAGAAGAACAAACTGAATCTAGGAGTTTAAAAATGCTGCATGGCAAGAAATCCTTCATTCATACCATTTTTACTCTTCATTGTGTTGTATGTTAGAAATCCTCTCTTATTCAGAAAATGTACATCCAGAATAAACTACGGGTTTACTGTGGCTGCAGTTAAGATTATAAAAGTTCACAGATATTTTTGAAAATCTTTCTAGCTAACTTTTTCATACAGGCCTGCCAGTTAATGGACTGTAAAGACTCAGAAATATTTCATGAAAAATACATCCTATGCAACTCCAATCTTTTGCAGAAATCAAACCACCTTCAATTATTTTTCATGTAGCTTGTCCATAATGATGAGTAAACATCTCGGAAGAAATCTGCAAATAAAAATAAAGACTATTTTTCACCAAAAATTCTGATTACTTTAATTATAGAATAATTACATAAGTAATGTGTTTGAGCACAGCTTTCATTTTTTTGTTGTTTTCTAAATATTATCATCTTTCTATATTTTCAAATGACAATTATGTTATTGGAAACCACCAAACTAAGGGGTAATATTTAAGTGAGGAAATCATCATAACTTTAAAATGGCAAATATATTTGAATTAAGTTCCAAAATCCCCATATAGTAACAGGACTGGTCTATCATTGACAGCCATGCTACAAAGTTATGTACAGAGTTAGAAATTCAGATTTTACCCACAAAGTGTCAATGGAAAGGTAAAAATCTTCCAGAGATATTTCTTAGAGCAATTATTTGGGATTATACTACTATAGATACACATTTTATACATGATTTTTTCCCAGTATTTAAAGTACAAGGATCAAGTTAATATCAGTGCTCAGGTAATGAAAATGGATACAGGTTATATTGCTCTGCATTTTAGATATTCCATGTTTGACCTTGACTTTTATAGCTCTGTATTCTGCCTAATATATTAGATGTGCTAATGTCACATCTTCTAAAAGTTGTTGTCTTTGACATCGTTACAACATGTAAATTCACTTGTGTGTCACTTAAAAAAGCGGATAAATCCAGATTTAATTTCACAATCCTAATAGTGATTGATAGGTAAACTCCATAATGTTTAAATTAGAATTAGATAAACTTTGTTTACCTGCATTTAGTTGCAGCCATCCTACAAGCTCAATGTACAACAGAAATGCAATTTACTTTGATTTCGGACTCTCTTGAACAAGAAAAATCCATAATTTCCTGTATAGAGGTGACGCCAAAATTCCCTGCATTCGGTTCCTATTGCTACTCAAACTGCTTATACACCCCAAAAGTATAAAACGGGTTCTCATCAACTGTTTCAAAAAATTAAGCTGCCTGTGTAGTTTGCTAAATATCTGCTCTTTCCTAACAAGTTAGAAAATTTTGATCAGTTTTAAGCAGTATGCAAAATGAATGTAATAACTGAGTTAAACCAGCTAGTAAGTAGATGTAAACACTACTAGAATTGCTACAGCATAATCATCATGCTATCTTGTTCTTTAATGGCACAAAAATATTTTATCAGAACTGTGAATGTGAAGTGTACATGTGGAGGGGCATGGTTTCATATCTGATGGGAATGGTTGGACTCGATGATCCAACGGGTCTTTTCCAACCTGATGAGTCTATAATTCTATTGGTCATGACTCCTAAAGCGAGAAAACTCAGTATTATTACTGCTCTCAGTATCTGCATGAGCTATACGCATATACACTTTTGGACCCAATTTTTTGAGCTCAATTCTATCCTAGATGCAAAGTTTAAACTGGGGTAATATCACTGAAAGTATTTTTTATATATATTTTGCAGAGCAATTGGCAGAGAAATCATGTCCAAAAGGATAAAGTCAGAAGTCACATGCAAATGGAAAAGATTCAGCTACGATTCTGAGCCATAAGCAAGGGCTTAACATTTATTAACAATGTTTGGAAACCATAACATCAAAACATATTCCTTGGTGCTTGGTTTTTTTAGCATTCCTTTGGGCTCACAGGGGTCAACTTCTACACAGTCACATCCAATGCAAGTCTCTAAAAATCTCTGTAGAGGTCACAGTTAGATCCCACAGTGACAAATCTTTAACGCATGCTGTAGAACTGACAGCAGATCTTGAGCCAGTCTTCCTTCACTGCGCAAGCAAGAGGGATTTCAATACTCATGGATGGAAGGTGTTCATGTTTTTGCAGAGAAAATATTGCTATGCCAGAGAAGTTTTTGCAGTTCATTTGCATGTATCATCTTGCTAATTTCCTTAAAATGAATGTTATTAGAGTGACTTATTTTACTTCTCACTTTAGGGAAAATATTTTCTTTATACACGTGTCTCAAACAGAAATGTAGAATGAGTCAAGCAGCAGACATCCCTGGCCCTTTGGAACATGCACAGCTGCTGAAGGCACTGGTGTACACTATGTTACATAGCTGGGAGAAGCAAACTCTTATTGTTTACCTAGCAAAGCAGGTAACTACCTATGACCTCTGCTGCTCTGAGTTTACAGCTACTAATGTTTTGGTACTTCTACACTCCGGTATTACCAATAGCATATGATACAAACAGCAAAAGAACAAACTCATCGCAATAAGAATTTCTTCAGTAGCTGAGATCTCTTCAAGCTTGTGGGTGTAAAGCACAGAGCAATCATAGAATCATGGAATGGTTTGGGTTGGAAGGGGCATTAAAGATCATGTAGTTCCACTCTGCCTGCAATGGGCAGAATGGACCTACAGACCAGTGGACCAGCAGACCAGGCTGCTCAAGGCCCCATCCAACCTGGCCTTGAACAGTTCCAGGGAGGGGGTATCCACAACTTCCATGGGCGACCTGTTCCAGTGCCTCACCACCTTCATCATGAAGAATTTCTTCCTAATGTCTAATCTAAATCTGCCCCCTTCTAATTTAAAGCCGTTCCCCCTTCTCCTGTCACTACAGCCCCTTGTAAAAAGTCCCTCTTCAGCTTTCTTATACACCTCTTACAGGTGTTGAAAGGCTGCTATAAGGTCTCCTCAGAAACTTCTCTTCTCCATACTGAACAACCCCAACTCTCTCAGCTTGTCCTCATAGCAGAAGTGCTCCACCCCTCTGATCATCTTTATAGCCCTCCTCTGGACCCGTGTCAACAGCTCTACATCCTTCTTATGTTGACTGTTCCAGAGCTGGATAAAATACTCCAAGTGGGGTCTCATGAGAGTGGAATAGGAAGGCAGAATCACCTCCCTCAACCCTCTGGCCATGATTCTTTTGATGTAGTCCGGGATACGGTTGGCCTTCTGGGCTGTGAGCACACATTGCTTCTCAAGCTTCATGTCGAGTTTCTCGTCAACCAGCACTCCCAAGTCCTTCTCTGCAGGGCTGCCCTCAATCACATCACAATATATATCACAAAGACAGAACTAAGGGCAAGAAATATTTACATTTAATATGACTTTCTATACTTCATCAGCCTGATCTCAGTGACATGGCGTGTAAATGATGTCATTTCACTGATTTAAAAGGAGTTTCTCTTTTGTTGGGAGCTGGACAGCACAACCTCTGAAATCACCTGATTGTATTACTATTTATCAGGAAAATCCTTGTTCTAAATGTCTGAGTTTTTCCCTTCTAGGCATAGTTAACCAATATGTGGTCACAGCATTTCAAATTTTGCTTGGAGCATAGATATGAGTTAGAGAACTGAAGGGCAGTTTTTGTACATCCTTAAAATTATATTTTAGCATATAACCAGGAAAGGTCCCTATGTATGAAGGTCAGGTACTTACTTCCTCTACAAGCTCATGGTCATGACTTCTCTCATCACAAACAGTGTACTTTCATTCCCACTCCTGCTGTTCTTATTCACCTTTCCATTGTTAGATGATTAAGTGGTAGAAGCTGTTAATGATATGTTAAAAAATTCATCCTATTTCATGATGTTGTTTCCAGTTTTGTTACTCTATTTTCATGTGAAAATATGGATAGAAACACTTAGTAAGACAAAAGATGTGCAAAACATCAGAAGTAGGACATTTGTACATGATTTTCAAAACTAATAGCCATATGAATTAAAAAATTCAAATCACCAACACACTGTACCTTCTAAGAGTTTTCTCTTGTATGTATAGGAACATTTGTGTTGCTTTTAATGATTTATGTATATGAAGTATTTCTCGATAAAAAGCATCAAAATCACACCTAAAAGGTCACTTTGAGCTCTGTTATATGCATGGTATCATCTGCTACATGAAATTAGGAAAGCTAGGAGGATAAACAGTTTCCTTTAAGATGGCAATTTCTGCAACAAATAGCTCTGTATGGTGGCAGTACAACTCAGAGAGAGGGAAAAATTGAGGGAATTACACTGCAGAACCAACGTCTTCTCTGGCCCTTATGAGAAAGAGCGGTACATTAGACCAGTTGTTCTGATTGGATTTAAAAGTGCATTATACATCCATGTCAAGGTTTAAGGTTTTTTGAGATTTAGATATCAGCTGCATTAATTTTATGATTTGCATATTTCACTTCATATTACTCTCCTTGTTTATTCTTTAAAGGGCACTTACTACATAGCAAATTTGGTGTAACATGCGCTATATGTGGTTTATAGCTATTAATAAGTATGCTCTGTTCAGTTTTCTTTGACATTCCAAGAAGCTACTTCAAAACATCAGTATTGTACTGCAAAAATATGTCTAATGAATTATTGTGGAAAATGTGTGTTCACATAAAGAATGACAATAATGCTGTATATTCACATGTAAACCCAGAGGCTTTTCAGCAGGATATTAGTAGACATCTTGCAATGATAACCGCAGGTGTTCTCCTCTGGCCCTAATTTTTATTATGTTTATAGTCTCTTCTCTCTACAGATCTTGAGATATGACCTAAAAATAAGAATGCTTTTTCCAGGTAAATAATGGTGTAATTTGTATACACAATGCTAAAAGCTCTTGGCTTTTCTTGCTCCAACAGTTCTGAGTTAACTGGATCTGGCTGATTCAAAGGGTCATCTCTGCATTTACCAGCTGAAAGTAGTATCTCAGGACATCTCAATGTAGCTGCTCTAGAAAAGGAACTGCACAATACACCATGATCATCTTCCTCAGGAAAAAGAATAATTAGTTGAAATCATATCTTCCCACAGACATTTTTAATAAATGGCATTACACCAAAGTTAAACTAGGGCCCCAGAAGTCATGCAATTCAGAGATCATAGTTATGTCTTAGAGAGCTCCAAGCTGAACCCTGTGTCTTTATATTTTGCTTATTCTTTTCAGAAGATCTTTAAATTTAACCACTCTCTTTTCAGAGGCATCACCTAATTTGGTCATGACCAAGTCTAATTTCTAGTAGATAAACCATTCAATATCTTCATGTATCATATAATCAATTTCCATCAACTCTCAGAAGTTTGGTCTTTCAAAATGCTGAAACATAAAGTTTTGAAATAAAGTTAAAGGATAATAAAATTATTCTTTACTTTAAATTAATACCAAAATAGGTAATTTAAATGTGTCACTAGAATTACAGTATAGGTTCAGATTCTCAATCCCAGAAATGCCTGTTTGCATTGGTCAATCGACAGAATGGAGTTTCTGCTAGAACAGTATAAAAAAATGCCAAAAGGCAAGAGAAACCTAGGCCAAGATCCATAGGAAAAGAATATACAGAGAAAACAAACTAAGGAAACATTAACCAGCAAATAATCTCAATAAAATACACATAGGAACTAATCCTTCTCCCACTAAAGACAGTAGCAATTTACAGTCAACTGCAATTGCCTAGGTCACTCTTGTAAGAAACACAGGAAGAGTATTTAAAGAAAGGGAAATGTGACTCTTAGTATTTTATGTCAAAACACTCATTTACTGGTGCCATTGGGACCCGCAAATTAAATTGACTTTTGAATGGTGAGTCATTCATAAACTACTCTTGATTTGTGTCAATACATTGTACATCCTTGATAACTGGTTCAGCTGAATGATTTTTAGTTGCTGTGCTGTTCATGAACTACTGATTTTGATTAATCGTTATTTGTGTGATGTTATTGGTCATACAGCATATTTTCTGCTTCTTGATTAGCTGACTGAAACTTTAACAAAAGATAACGAGTTATGACTAACAAATAATGAACAGTGAGTAATGAACAATATAATGCGGTTACAAATTTGGAGAATATTGGTGATTCAAAGGCACTATTTTGAATACTGTGAATACCGGAACACAGATATTTGGAAACATCTTCTGTCATGATGGCAAGAATAACAACACATCTATGGTCATTCATTTGTGACTATACAGCAAAAGTATTTCTTGCATCATTTCACCAACTCTAATTCTGAATTAGATATGTGAACTACTGCAACCCCTTCCATAGATGTACAGAAATTCAAACTTAGAAGTGATTTCAAATAAACTGCTGAATTGATCCTTAGTGTCCTTCTTAGCTGGTTCTTTTCCATTTAAAATCTAGAATAATTATTCATTTTTTAGTCGCAATAAAAAAATAAACCTTCACATAGGAGTAAAATCAAATATAAAACTTTTAAATTGGCATAAAGCAAGTTAGTTTTTAACAACTTACTGCAGCTGCTGGATTGACTTTAGTCTTTTTAGATTATATTGGTGACATTCTGGTGTGTTTGCAGTAAATACAGACTAAAGGGCGCTCTTTGTTACAGTACTTAGCTGCTTGCAAAATCTAATTAAGGCTTCATACTCCTTAACCATTAACATTATTCCTTTAATAAGCACTAAATTAGGCAAGCATATGTGTCATCTATCATCAGTAAATCAAACGCAGAAGGTCAGGACTTTTATGACTTTCTGTGACATTTGAATTACAAAGACTAAATCCCATACACCTAATTATTTTTCCTCTCTTTTTCAGGCACAAAAAAATCTAAGAAATCCTAAACCAAACTTGTTGAGGTGTCTTGTATTAAGGCTGAAACAAGAGAGAGATTAACTTCCACTGAAAACAACTAATTTGAGCATTGTGTTCCCTTACAGGACCAATCAGAGGAACAGATGTAGAACTTGTAGTTTCATCAAATCAATTACCAGGCACCAAAATTCCTTCTGTTTCTAATAAGTCATCATGAAAGATGTAAATACCTACCTACATTTTCTGCATATTTTTTTTATTTTACCCCATGGGTACTACTCTGAAATCTATCTGTTATAAGTCAAAAGGAACCTTGAGTCATGCAGAGAGAAATCTCATTGGAGTGGGAGCTGCAGCATTCACTTATATAGAAGCTGAATTTGGACAGTTCTGCTGCAGGAGTTGAGTCAGAACTTGAAACAAATCCTTACAATGGGTGCACTTTCTGTGCTGGGCTTTGTTTAGTCAGGTAGATTTCACTCTTGCTCTTCACTTTCTCTGATGTTTAAAATGGCTCCTAGGAGGATAAATCAGTTTCTCTTTTCATATAGAGAGTTAACACAAACATTAGATAACTTGCAGAGTCTTCAAACGAAAATGATAAAAATGCTTTGCAAACATAGAAAAAAATCCTCAGCACTCTTCATCCTCTCTGCATTTCCTCAGCTCTACTATGAACAGACATGCTTAAGAAATTCTGGCTGAAAAAGGCCGACTGAATTTTCAGAAAGCATTTTGTGTTCAATTCATTGCTAGAAAAAATGAGGTTGGGCATTTTTTTAATCTTAGGATCAAAGTGAGTATCCTACTGTTTCTGAAATTTAACCCTGGAATTCAATGAATATAAATACAAGTGGCAAAATACTCTGAATTTTAAAGCAAAGTTGAAGGGGGTTTTCTTTATCTAATTTAAGAATAGCAATTTTATATATATATATATATGTGTGTGTGTGTGTGTGTGTGTATTATATATATATATTTAACTTCAGTACAATCATGCGGTTCCCAAACATGGAAACTGAAAGTCCAGCATGATCCATTCTTTCTTCATGTTTAACCAAAGCATCTCTCTCACTTGTATCTCTCATTATAGAATTTGTCATTCAGTTTCTTAAGCCCATCTCCTGCATCATGGCAAGTATTTTGCATTTATCAGCAAGGTATATTTAATATTATGTTTCTAAAGTGATTAGACGCTCTTCAGCCAGCTTAAAGGAATCAACTCTTAGGATGAGTCAATACAAAGAATTGACTGTAATTGTTTTGTGACTCAATATGTGACTTAAGTTAACACGCTTTTTTAAAAATGAAGGTTCTGTGGCAAGCAGGTGTAAAGAAATTTAGAGGGTGGGACACGTAATGGATTCATGTTAAAGTCTGAGGGACAGCCATTGCATGGATGCATGCAGCCTGAGTGTTCTCGCCATCCACAGAAGATTTCTTCTCTGAATTTTCTTGTGGCCAAGGACTTGTAGATGGGGACAAAATATATCCTGATGCTTCTTTTTCCTTATATCTTTCAGTAAATCTGAAATTACAAGTCGCACTTATTTTTACTCTCATTTTCTGAACTGTGCTCCTCTTTTCTCAGTCCTTCACAAAGATCCATTCACCCAAGAGGAGCAGAAATGTCTGGGAAGAAACCCAGAGAGAGCAGAAGCCATCATTTTTTTCCTTCAGTCTGCAAAAAGATGCTCTTCTCTGGCAAACTCTGGCAGCAGTCAGGACAGGTCTGTGGCTAGGTCTGTGCGTTATTTATGCAAAAATAGGCCTCTGAATAGCTGCCAAGTACATAAATCATAACATTTGTATAGCTCTGCCTGGCGTCCCACATGGAAGGGAAGGTGCAAGTTGTTCAGACAAGAGGAGCTCTCTGCTGCAATATGCTGTGCTAAGAGGCGATGTAGAAGAAAGGTAGTATAACTGAATCTCACACATATTTTGTCCTAAAGCCAGAGGACAAAACCAGTGAAAAGCAATTCCACTGTGGTTTCTGTCACTGTGAGGAAAGACCAATGAGCAGCCTGGCTGCTGGGCTTTCACTATGAGTTCTACTGCCTACAGAGGTGAGGAGAATCCACACTCTACCCATTGTGTTTCTCCCTTCTCTCTCCAGCTGCTTGCTGATATTCTCCTCATTTATAGTTTTTCACATTGCTTTCTCCATGCAGCAGAGTTATTATGCCCCATATAATTAATATAATTAATTACTCAATTAAATTATGGTGTGATCCTTATACCTCAAAAAAACCATGTTTTATAGTACAATCTGCCACTGAGTTACCCAGGACCCTACACGCTTAAGTTGCATTGACAGCAATGGTCATTACCTGCTTAACTGTCTCACAGATTAATGGAAAGTAGATTCCTGAAGGTTATAGCAATCTCCTCCAAAATTCTGGTCTGCAGTGACAGTAAGACCCTTGGAGCTCAGACCACTCATGGAGTAGTTTTTGCCATGAGGCCAGAAATGGCGGATCTTTGTGACATACAGAGACCTATGAATGAATCACAGAATCATCAAATAGTTTGGGACCTTAAAGATCATCTAGTCCCAGCCCCTCCGCGATGGGCTTGGACACGTCACACTAGATCAGGCTGCTCAAGTCCCCATCCAACCTGGCTTTGAACACCTCCAGGGATGGGGCATCCACAGCTTCCCTGGGCAACCTGTTCCAGTGCCTCACCATCCTCATCATGAAGAAGTTCCTCCTTAAGTCTCGTCTAAATCTGCCCTTCTCCAGCTTATAGATATTGCCCGTAGTCCTGTCATCACAGGCCCTTGTAAACAGTCCCTCCCCAGCTTTCTTGTAGGTTCCTTTCAGGTACTGGAAGTTCACTATAAGGTCTCCTCGGAAACTTCTCTTCTCCAGGCTGAACAACTCCAACTCTCTCAGCCTGTCCTTGTATGGGAGGTGCTCCAGCCCTCTGATCATCTTTGTAGCCCTCCTCTGAACCCAATCCAACAGCTGCATCCTCATATGTTGAGGATTCCAGAACTGGACACAATAGTCCAGATGAGGTCTCACAAGAGAGGAATAGAGGGGCAGAATCACCTCCCTCAACCTGCTGGCCACGCTTCTTTTGATGCAGCCCAGGATACAGTTGGCCTTCTGGTCTGCAAGCACACATTGCTGGCTCATATCGATCTTTCATCAATCAGCACCCTCAAGTCCTTCTCTGCAGGGCTGCTCTCAATCACATCATCCCCCATCCTGTATTGAAACCACAGATTGTCCCAACTCAGGTGTAGGACCTTGCACTTTGCCTTGTTGAACCTCATGAGGTTCACGCAGGCCCACTTCTCCAGGCTGTCCAGGTCCCTCTGGATGACATCCTGTCCTTCTCATGCAGCAGCTGTACCACTTAGCTTGGTGTCATCTGAATGAAGATGTGGAAGCAATCATTTTACAACTACCTGAAAGGAGGTTGTAGCTAAAGGGTTGTTAGTCTCTTCTCCCAGGTAGCAAGTGTTAGGCCAAGAGGAAATGGCCTCAAGTTGCACTGGGGGGGGGTTAGATTTGATATTAGGAAAAATTTCTTCTCCAAAAAGTTTGTTAAGCAAGGAACAGGCTGCTCAGGGAAGTGGTTGAGTCACCATCCTCTGAGGTATTTAAAAAATTTGTAGATGTGGTGCTCAGGGACATGGTTAAGAGGTGGTTTTGTAATGCTAGGTTAAGGGTTGGACTTAATGATCTGAAACATATTTTCCAACTTCAATGATTCTGTGATTTTATGATTTTTAAGCGAAAATGTAGTTGTGCAGAATTATACTGTCTTCCATAGACAGTATGTAGCATCACCTAAGATTTAAGGTCATAAAAGCACTATTAAAGTTAAACTCTGAGTGCTTTTTCAACACTCATCAAAGACAGAAAATTATATTGGGGTTTGGCTGATGAATTCTTGCTGTTCATACTGTTTGCCCAGCAAATGATACAATAATTCTTTCAAGGCTGTGTTAAACTTAAAAAGAAGCTGCAGCTCACTGAAAAATATATGTCAGTTCTTAAACTTCATGAAAAATTCCTTCAGAAAATTCTAGCATTTCTGGTGTAATGTAATCTGTTCACTGGCAATAATTACACAAAGACTGATAGACAGTACCAAAGGCATTTTTGTGCTATGCAAAAATGACAAACAAGGTATGTGAGTTGCTATACTGAATATGAGTTTCCAGTAAGTGTTGCTAATAGGTCAGTAAAGCCTCCGTGGTACTGTGGTATCAACAAGGTTTCAGGGGGGAAAATGAATGAGATAATATCAGTCTATCATGTTTTTCACACTCTTGGGTGCAAAAAGTCCTGGCCTGCTCATGCCCCCAGAGCTGGAGTTATCAACATTCTGCTTCTCACTGCCAAGGTCAGGATTAATTTCCTTTTTTCAATACTTTTTCCTATGAAGAATGAACTAAATAAATGGAATCGACAGATAAAGTATTTTATGAATAAATTAGGAAGTCTTTCCCTCCTGTCATTGTCACCCCTTGAAGTGACAGATTAGCTGCTGATCTGAAATCTATCAAGTGAATTCTTGAGCTAACACCCTCCTGGCCTCCCTGGAGAAACCCCTAGCTAAATAAAAAACAGCTATAAAAAGATCTTTCCTGCAGAAAGCTAAAGATGCTGAATCTTGGAGCTGCAAGTCTCACTCCACCACACAGACTCAAACCTTGCAAAGGCGTTTTCAGCTAGGAGCAATAATACTTTTCGTTTTGGAAACACAGGATTTGCAAACCCTGACAGAATCCACAGACCTCCTTATTAGTTGACATTCACTAAGTTTTAACTAAGATCTAAATCAATGTTGTTTATTCACACAGAATGTGCCTTTGGTGTTTATTGCTAATTAATTCATTTTACCAAGTCATCTGCCTAATGTTTAAAGTTGTTTTACAAACAGGAGGTTCAAAGTTGAAGCTGCCTCTTCATCTTCAGTGTACCTAGTGTGGTCTATGTGTTGGGGCACATATGGAATGTAACATCATTCATTGATCAAACACACTTAAAATGTGTAGACACCAGGGAACAAATTAAGGGCAAAATCCTCCTCTCAGATCCATTGTGCATGGATCAGAGATAAGCAGTACAAATTAAAGCTCTTCTCAGCTGCAATGCACAAATGTTGCTTCATGAATTCCCCTCTAGGCTTCAAAAAGAGGTTGTGCCAGTTGTGCAATAACATCCTCTTTGGGCCAGGCAAATCTCCAAGGGTGTGTGGTCTGGACAAAAAAAAGACAATTTTATCATTCAGGTCTTCACTCCCATTAGATGTTTGCACATACACACTTCACTGAACATGAGATTGAATCAATACATGCAGGCCTGCTAGGGAATGAAACATGAGCACTCAATAAAATAAATAAATAAAGAAATGCATGTACAGTCCCCAGCCTGATGAAGAATTCAAATTGCCTCAGAGAGGTTTTATAGGTTTATAGAGGGAGCTTGTTTAATTTTCTGTTAATTCCCTGTGTTGTGTGCTTATTGCAATTTACTTTTACTCTAATTAAAATAAAATATTAGTCAAGGTTGCTGTGTTTATGCTTCATCAGTACAGCCAGGAGAAAGCCAGTGCATGGGTTAATGATGGATTTTCACCTCACTTTAATGCTCACAGTGGCTGTGAATTTAGATTTCCATGAGATTAAAATGAAGGTTGTACTGCATGCTGAATGACATGTGAAGCATGTCTGCTCTCAGTCCAAATGTTATATCATACTTCACTGGTCACTGGGGTAGGTTCTCGTCAGGGCATCGTTACCTGGAAGCCAAGAGACAATTATTGCTAGTGAGACAAATACTGTGAGATTTGTATCTATGACATGTGTAATGTGTTTATTTGTGTCAGGCAGAATATTGTTTCTCATGTATGGGAGGGAACAATCTTGTTTTGTCTTTGAAATAAGATGCTCTGAAACAAGCAAATATATTAAACTCGTTTCAAGAAGTGGCATCAGTGACTGGTATGCTGCTAGATAGGTGTTCATGGTGTTTATGCTCTAGGAATCTGCTCCCAGGAAGAGATCCATCACTTCAGTGCTCTGAGGTGTCTGGGCTTGGAGCTCTGGGAGGGACTGGGATTCCTGTCTTCAAAATGGGATTGATCAATTTAGTGCCTAGGATATGCAAATAACAACTGCTCCAGTTTCTAAAGAAAAATCTCCAGTTCCTGTGAATATTAATAGCTGAAAATCAGATTATAAATCCAAGGTCATGTACAAAGTCCAAAGCAGGCTTAAAACTAGTGCCTGCTCTAAGAAAAAACCTTTCTTCTTTCCTCATTGAATATTCTTAATTGAAATCATTGCAACCAGTCTGTATTCCTCCTGGTTTATAAATGTAGACAAAATTAATTCAGATCCTAAGACTTGTATTTTTTGTATTTACTAAGAAGCCCAAACACTGTGTTTATTTTTAAAATATCCCTATTGTCCTATATTGTCAATAGAAGACTTGAGAACGCTAAGGCTGTTGCATTTTCCCCTTTCAGCTTTCAAAAAGCTTTTTTTTGCGCTGGGACAAGCGCATGACTAGATAATAGTTTGATACCTTTAATGATAAAATACTCCATAGCTGAAAACAGAAATATACCCTTATCTACTGACATTGTTTATGAAAGAAATACAGCCATTCAGAAAGATAATGTCTTTTGTTTTTCTAAATTGTTTAGTTGAAAATGAGACTCCGATCAACTGATATACAAATAAATGTCCCATGTTGGCATCTTGCTGCTTAGCTATCACTCCAAGTTCTTGAAATTACTGAGCTGAAAACTAAAGGTGGGAGGCAGAGTTTCTGTGGGTGAAGCACAGCACTTCAGATATCATCACAGAGCCTATTCACCAAATGACTGCAGATAAGAGACTTTTCTTTGCATAAAGGGTATTTATAATCCTCTCAGAACTGTATTTTTATCCCCAAAGACTGAACAATGTGATTAGGAGTTTAGTATTTGTTGTACCAAAGAGAAGGAAAGAGACAAGGTCTCGTTCACATGCAGTTGCTTCTAGAAATTTAAAACACTGGGGTTTTTTGCAGACATGCACACAGACATTAGGTGGAGCACTATAGATTTGTCTTTGCCTGCAAACTGCTTGTAGGATGGTAATCTTATCTAGCCTGGACTTACAAATACAAAAGTAATATTGCTCAAAATATAATATTAAAACAAGTTCTGTAAAGTCAAGCCAGATGCGAGTATCTGAATACTCAGTCGTCTGTAACTCATATTTATAACTGTAAACCAACAGACATTTTGATAATTTGATATACTAATGTTTTCAAATAAACCTGAAATTCTGAAAAAGAAGCAGCCTTAATATTGAATAAAATGCTCCTGTAGACTCACCAAGCCCCCTTCAGTTTGAATGCCAGTGGGTGAAGAAGAGAAATTCTAAGTATTTTAACAAGTTTTTAAAATGTAAAAAACATTTCTAAGGTCTTAGAGGTGTAAATCTACATGTGTTTTAAAAGTAAAATGAGGAAAATCAAAGGGAGGTAGTCTTACACTTGTACTCCCCAGAGTAACCCCCTGTGTAAAGCAAGCAGGATGTGGATTAAAGTTGGTAAAGGGAATTAAATATCAATAAATGACAAACATTTGAGATTGCAGGGGAAACTAGTGTAAAAAGGATGGCTGTGAGTCTTTCCCAGTTCCATCACTTTCAGCAGGAATAGATCTCTGTATTCAGCCTGAGGTCCACCAATGTGTACCATGGCAGAAGATCTCTGCCCCTAAAGGTTTTAGGCTTGAGAACAAGGTCAGCTCCAAATTTTGTATACCCCATTCACAGGACCAGGCTTCCAAATACAAGAAGAATGCTAATACATGGTGATCAAACTTTGGATCACTGTACAGAAGGAGCATAAAAAGTGAGCAACCATCAACGCTAGAGAAACAGGACCCTTAGGGATTATCTAAAGGTCATAGAAAAGAAAAAATATTATCATGCTGAATCTGAGAATTGTTCTGTTATGACTGAAAAATTATTCAAAGACAAGTATTGTAATTAAGGTTTTGCTTTTCCCTAGGCAGGGATAAAGAAATGCTGGGTTTATCCTCAGCCTTTAGCCAGCAAGTGTTCCTCCCCTCCTCTCCAACCCCCCCCCCCCGCCCTTAATTCTAATGTGAGTTCTTAGTGCAATAACCCTTTCAGATTGAATGAATAGCTAGTTAATTCTTCAAAAGTGTGGCATTCCTGTTGCTAAGCATTTTATATCCCTCCCCCCTATTTTTCTCTTACTTCCAGGTGCATTCCTGGGCTACGGCAGTTGCTAGTTTGTGTAACCCCATGAAGTCAGAAAGCTTAAGAGCCCCTAGAGCTAATACAAAATGTATGAGCATGCCATATCTCAAAATTCCTGCTGTCGGAAGTGCTGGCTTGGAGAGGAGACAGGAAGCCTGAAGGGCAGAGGCAGAGAGAAGTCCTGACGGGAAAAGAAACAAGGAGAGGCAGGGAAGGAAAAAAGAAAGACAAGGTAGCTGAGAGCATGAAGAGCACAGGGGATGGGGAAGACCAAAGGCAACTGGAGCTAAGGACTCAGCTGAGTGCAGAGTTGCTGGCTGTAGGGAGGCAAACATCTCTGGGTGATGATGACAGTGCTCAGAGGAGTACTGATCAGGGGCACTGATATTAATCAGCTATCCATTGCCCTTTTCTTCCCTTAGAGGAGGAAGCCTGAGCCCACCAGAAGACAGTGCAAAACAACTGCAGGCATTACAACTTCATGCTGCAGGGCCAGGCTAGCACCAAATGGCACAGAGGAGTCTCTCTCTTCCCACACCCTGCCCGTTCTCAGAGGAGGCAGTCACCAAATAAGACAGGCTGTAGGGCAGATACAGGAGGTGAGCATCAGCAGCATGCCACCAGCACAAGACTGACCACCTTCTCAGCTGGGAGAGACAAAAGGCTAAGTTAAATACCGGGCTGCAGCTGACAGGCTGTAACACCACCTCCTGCAATTTCTGCTGTTCTCTTCAGTGCTGGCTTTGCCTGTCTTCTTATAATGAGGAAATTAATACTTGCTATGTATATGATGTGGGCTGCTGGATTGTTGGGGGATAGCAAAACTATCAGGTAGGCACAGAGGCAGCTTCAAAACCACGTTGTTTTTGAAGGTTTGCAGTATTCCACTTACTGAAGTCTTAACTTAGATAAAACTCAGAAATGAGCTGGCTTAACCCAAATCTTCCAGTGAGCAACCAGAGCAGAAACACACAAATAGCTGAAAACACTCTCAGCATGAACACATGTGGGCAGGAACTATCTTTTCATAAGTTGTGGCTGTCTTTTACCATGTTACTGGCAAAACTTGAGGATCACCAGTTTGGAAAGCAGAGAAAAACTGAGACAAAGAGCAAAATCTAAGTGACTACTCACTGAATTTTCTTTACATCTGTGCTGGCATTTCAAGTGCTGTACATCACTTCCTCTGAGGTGGCAGACCACAGGTCCTAGCCCGCACACCGTTCCCCAGACAAGGGAGTGACATTCCCAGGCTTCTTTCTATCAAGCCTGATTTTGTCCCCCTCCCCCTTCACATCTAGTTTAAAGCTCTGCTAATGAGCCATGCTGGCTTCTTGGTAAGTATCCTTTTGCCCCTTGGGGACAAGTGTACCCCATTCATGGACAGCAAGACTGGTGTTGTGCAGGCCAACCCATGATCAAAAAAACCCCAAAGTTTTGCTTCTCACACCAGGTTTGGAGCCAGGTGTTTATTTCTTGGCTCTTCCTACTCCTTTCTTCATCATTCCCTGTAGCTAGAATGACAAGGGAGAACACCACCTGTGCCCCTGATCCCTTCACCATATGTCCCAAGACCCTGAAGTTCCTTTTAATTGCCTTCAGATTTCTCATTTGGATTTTGTTACTGCCTACTTGGAAAATCAATTGAGGATAATAATCCTTGGGCCTGACCAGAGATGGAAGTTTTCTTTCTACGTCTCTAACTGAGGCATCAGGTAGTCAGCAGATTTCCCTGTGTAATGGCTCCAGTCTGCAGATCTGACCTTCTATTCCCTTCAGAAGGGAGTCCGCTATGACAATGACCCTTCTTCTCTTCTTAATAGAGGCCTTTTTGATGGATGGCTTAGTGTGTCTTAACCTAGGGAAGATTTCTAGCTGTGAGACCCATCAACCTCATTGAGGTTTGGTTCCACTTGCAGTGCTTCGTATCTATTGTGCAAGAGAACCTGAGAGACTGAGGCTGACACAGGGGTGACACGACTGCTGCACTGGGCACGCCTGCTCCTGTTCACAGTGCTGCAGTCATTGCTGTCCCTAGGGGCCCTAGCTACTGCTTCCAGGAGTCAGGAGGTGCCTGCCCCTTCTGGGTTTCCTGGGCTTCCATAGCTCTGGCAACTTCCTTTTTGCCTTGATCTTACTGCCCCTGTGCTGATTCTCACCAATGTTGCCTTCACCCATCCTTCCTGCTTGCTTTCTCCTTTGTTGGTTAGACATTATTCCAGGGGCTGTGCTCAGGCAGTAGTAGTAAGAACTCCCGTGTATTCAGGCAGACCCCTTTGTGTGCTTCTGTTTTCTCCTGATTTCTGAGAAAGAACAGAATACTGAAGAGTGAATGGACCCTTCCAGGTACGCTCCTCCATGCATCATGTAACATCTATTACCAGTTTCCCAGAACAATAAGAAAACCGGGGCTTGCCGGATTGTAGCAGGATTGACTCACAGGGTTGCTGCAAAGGTGCCCAGGGCTCCCAGACTTTCCAGGGTCTCACAGATTTTTGTGGGGCCCAGTACCAAAGCGAAGAGGTGACTATGTGCACAGAGTGCTCCTCATCTGGGTTACGTTAGAAGAAGATGCTGAACTGAACCATCTTTAACTTTGTGGATTATGGTTCCCTATGTGACCCCAAAACTCAAAGGTACTACAAGATATGAATCCTGTTATAGAGCTTACCTCAAAACAACTGAAAAGCAAGGCCTCTGCATTACTTCACTGGGCTTTAATGAGGAGCTGGGCTATATTACCTTTGGTTGGAGGGGCAGAACTTTGGAGAAATATACTGCACAGTTTGCTTCGGACAGCACTGCTTCTGCAATTGCACTGCAACAGGCCAGAGTGATTCATTTGCTTTTATGGCAGGAGTGGTGCGATGCATGTAAACAGAAAGCTCTTTCCCTTTGCCAGAGCACATGGCTGAAACCCAATCTCTAAAAATCATAAACACACTTTTTCACTCAAATCTTCCTTGTCCCAGATTTGCTCAGCTGCTGCCTTTGGAATATATGATGCATGCCCTGCTACTCCCAGCGCATCTGCTATGGGCCACTATGAGAGACAGAGAAATGGGCTAAAGGGACCTTTATTTTGAGCCACTATGCGCTCGTGAGGCAGCTCCTGCTTGCACTGTAGGCAATCCAGCATTTGTGCTGTCTGTGCAGCAAAATGAGGGCTCAATTAGAGCATGAGCTTGAATAATTCTGCTAGGTCGTCGAGAATGATATAGGTATAAAAAGCACTGACAGTGCAACAGCACTGGCTCTACAAAATGCAAATCAGACTACATTGCTTCCAAGGACCCTCTGTGTCTCCTTTGGCTACTAGCAAAGCTCATGCCCATGCCACTGTATGGCCATTGCTATCGTTCCTCATGCAAACTGCATAGCAGATATGTGTCTGCATTTTGACATAGACATGTAACCTTTCCTCAGGATCTGTGGGTTTCTCTCTCTTGCTAGCCTCCTGATATGTGCATACGTCAGGATGGTCTGTCCCTGGCTCTCTCAGGCTACATCTGTACTGATAAAGCAGATGCAGAGCGTGGCCCCCAGCCTGGCACCTGGTTGCCCATACAGTCATGTTACTGGCACAGGTCCTGCTGCTGTTTTAGTCCGGACCAATTGATTTTCTCACAAGCAATGCCTGGTCACAGCTGGGAGATAGCATGGGCCAGAGATCATTCCCAGTTGAGAGTTTAAGACTATTTTGGAGGGTAAGAAAATATAGCTATATAGGTATACTATTGCTTGGCTACTCAGGGAAAGGGAGAATGCCCTGGCCTGTTTACTTCGTCAGCAAGAACATAACCTTGGCCTGTGTCTAGAAGAACAGTCAAGTTCATGGGGAAAAAAAATGTAACTTGGCTCTTCTGAATGTTAGGACCTCCTACCTTGTAATGGCACATGCATTTTCCTTGCTCTTTAACCTTCCATTATAGAAGATGTCAATGATCAGCCCAGACATTAGCATAAAACTGCAGGATTTTGATAACTGTTAAGATACCATAACATCACACAAAAAATATTCACATATCCCTAGCTGTCCCAAGCCAGTAGACCCTTCCAAGCACTATAGAATTTAAGGTTCTTTAGTCCAAAAGACCAAACCCTTAAAAAAATCAGTGTGGGAGAACCTGGACGGTGCCATGACTGAAGGCCTCTGAAAGAGGAGGGAGGTAGGGAAGGAAAAATTCCTATACCATCTGAAGAAGCACAGTTTAGTTCAAATAAGCTCTCAGACTACTTTTTTCTCCACTCAAGTGATGCAAGGGGGAACTTTGGTTGTGAAATTGTATGTGCAGCCCCATAGCTTATTTTTGCAGTCCCACATGATCTTGTCTAGCTTTGAAATATTCACTTGTTTCTGAGTTCTAGGTGTTCAGAGAGCAAAGGTTGTGCTTTTCAAAATCATATTAAAATATGCTTTAAAACGGTGGCGGGGATAAAGACAGAAAAAAAATCGGAATTAAGGAAGTATCAAAGCAACATATATGTGATGGCATCCCCTCACAGCACAGCACCTGGCTGTTACTGGAAGCAGCACAGACAGGACAGCTGCAGTTATGGTGTTAAGGGACTTGATCCCACAAACCTGCTCCAGGCAGAACTGCTGAATCATGGACCAGCTGCACCCTAAGAGCTTAAAGGTCTGGATGTAAAGCTGATGATTATAACTTGAAGCTGAATATAGGGCTGACTGCTCAGCCAGAAAAGCAAGCAAGCAAACAATGGAAAGCCTACATGAGTACATGAGTGAGACTACTTGGCTTCACCTCATTCAGCCCATCATGATTTCAGGTCAGACATGAGCTGCTTTTCCGTGGAGTGCAGAAACATATTAATGTGGTAAAACAGAACCATAAACTCATTGAAAGAGAGAAAAGAAGGCAAAACATTGTTTTCCTTTATCAAATGCATATCACATAGCAAAGAGGGGATCTACACAATGAAAGAGAAGGAAGCTAACAAGCTGTTTCACAGCCCTAACAACATACATAAAAGTGGGTAACTTGTTTCCTCTACACTCTTACCTTGGCAGTACTGGGATGAAATTGCTTTTGCAGCTAGGTTGCTCAGTGGTACCAGTTGTGATCAAGGTCATGACATTTTCCCCAAACACCCTCAGTATTGATTCTTCATTCTATATTGTTTTGAAAACATTACCAGCACACACTGGTTACATATCAATATAATGAAAAATGGAGGGATGTCAGGCAAAGCTGTTTGTAGCATGCAGTACTGCTGCTTTAAGAGCTGACTGTGTAGCGCAGGGAATCAGCAGTGTGCACCAGTCTAGAACAAAATGGTACACAAATAAATTATTAAGCTTTTCTAGGAGGTGGACAGGACATTTTCACCTAGGCTGTAATGCGTGTCATCACATACAGAAAAAGGATAAACAGGCTTGGGCCAACCTGATGAAAATTGATAGTGACTTACACATCCCTATTCAAAACCAGTTATATCCAGATTAAAGCATCCTCAGACAGCAATTTCCAGAACAATCCTACATGACACTTTCCAGGCCTTCCTAATTATTAGTATGTGTTGATTGGAAAAGGGCTTTAATGTGCTGATTCAGAGATTCCATGTTTGTTTGCTGAAGAGCTGGAGAGGAAAGACTTTCAAGTTTGTCTTTTGACATTCACTTGGTCCTGTGGCATATGAAACACAAATATGTTTTTGTGGAAGATCCTTGCTGTAGAAAGTCATCCTGCAAGCTTTAGCTAGCTGTTTTGGTCTGATTAGTTACATCAAAGATGGGTAGATGAGGTGCTCAGGGACATGGTTTAGTGACAGATAGGAATGGTTGGACTAGATGATCCAAGAGGTCTTTTCCAACCTGGTGATTCTATGATTCTATGATCTTTGCATGCCAGTATGATTTTATCTTGAGGCAGAATTTTCTAATCCAATAAATCCGAAAAATCCATTAGTACTTTTTGGGGAAAAAAAAAAAAACAATTTCAGCCCATGGTCTGAAAGTTAGTGCAGTTCTACCCTGTTCCTCTTCCAGAGAACAGTAATTCCCACTCACCCCCCCCCACCCCGAGAGTGGTAAAGAAAACATCATAGCATCAGGACATGTTTCTAAATGATGTTTCAGATGGGCATTAGGCAACTAGGAGGAATTTGAACTTTCAAGTCCTAAACATGTGGATTATAACTCTCTACCAGGTCCTGATCTTGCAGTATTTGCTGGTTTGGGCCCAGATTTCTTGTCAGCTTCTATGATGCCATGATATGGGACAGCACATTTGGACCACACATGGGAAAAGATAATTAATTTTAAATCAAATTGCTATCTTTACTTGTCATCACAGCACCAACTCTGAACCTCCACTCTACACATTGCACCAAGAAGAGAGAGGGTGGAGTTCACCCTTTTGAAATTTCCTAATGCTGGAAAGGACCTCAAGAAGTCCTCTTCTTCAAATCCCTTCAGAGAATAGGAATCAGTTATACTTAAACCACCACACCTAAGCCAAAATGCAAAAGTCTTCACTAATTTTAATTTGACTTGCACCTTGTTACCTTGTTATAACATTTTCATAAATCTTGTAGCTAGCTTTTCCTCCCTTATATATAATTTAAATTCCATTTGTTGCAAAGCAAGCTAATTTCTTCTGGCCCTTTACCTCTTGGACTCAGGTGCTAACTGACCACCTTCCTTTAAGACCAAATTTTACAAACTGAGAGGTCATTATCATGTTTCTCTCTTCCTTTCCTTTTTATTAAATGAAGTAAAGCTAGTTCGTTCCGCCTCCCATCCTTGGCCATATTTGTTAGAAACTGATCATTCTTGATGCCTTCTTCTAGATTATCTCCATTTAGTATACATCTGTCTTTAAAAGCAATGCCCCAAATTTGGTATAGTACTTCCACTGAGGCTTCTCCAGTGGCAAGTAGAGCAGAATAATTTCACTCCTCTGTCTTACATCCAACATTGCTTTTAAAAACATCCCAGAATGACACTAGTTCTTTTGCAGCAGCCTTATATGCATTTGTCTCACATTGTAAACTTTTTATTTTTTCTGCCCTATTGCTACCTGGCCCATTTTGCATCCTTAGTCCCAAGTTCCCAGACTCCACTGTCTTTTGTGAATCAACATTTTGCTGGTTTCAGATGGAAGATGCTCGCCTTGCTTTGTAATCCTACGTAGTCTGCCAAATATTGCACATCTTCTTAAGGAATTCATGTGCTCTCTCTGCTCCATCAGTCACATCACTAGTGACAGCATTGAATACAACATGGTCAAAAGCAGATATCCCTGCCTGAAGTGCACTCCCGGGCTGACCACAAACCATTATTATCTACAGTTCATCCAAGGCTTTTCACTGCATTCAAGTTCTAAAAGAACTCCTTTGACAGGAATAAATAAATTATAACTTCAGTTTCAATATGAACTCTGTTTTGTTTCCCTACAGATGGAAGGAAATTTCACACAGGCAATTCTATCTCAGGTTGCCCTAATACAAATGTTATTTTGAATAAATCTGCTGCTTCACCTGAACAGAAGGGACATATTACATTTAGCCTGGATAAACTGCACTGCTTTCAAAAGTGCTCTGAAAACTGTAAGTGTTGGAAAAAAACTGTGGATTAATTTGGTGTGTCTATGATCTTGAAGATCTGGATCTGGAAGTGCACTGAGAGACAGCGGGTGTACAATGTGGATATACTTGATGTAACCTATCCTATTTTGTATAGACTATACAAGAGAGAGAGCAGCTTTCCTCTTCCTTGAGAAGCACTTTCTAGAGCTATGACGCTTCTGCCCTCAGTTCAAGGCACTATGCAATTCATTAATTTTTTACATCCTTGACTAAGAAGAAGGGATCAGAGCATGATATACTGCTACATATATCGCTCCTTTCCTAATACAACATTATAACTATTGGTTGTACAGAATCTCTGTTAACACTGAGAAATTAATACTTGGTGTTTAGGGGTAAACACTAGTATTAGGACACATCAAAAGGTTTTCCCTCTTTGGTCAGTCATTCCTTGATTCAGCAAGAACAACCTTTCCCAGCCCTGGTTTCTCTTAGACATCCCTTTAAAGACTTACTTGCAATTTGTGAGAGTGGAAATACACTATAAATTGTATTGTTGTCCCTCATTCTAATGTGACTTCTGATTTACTCTGGAGGAGAGGCTGGAAATGTCTATGCAGCACTAAGAAAGAGTACACTTACAGAGAGGTAGCCTTTAAACAGTAGCTTAAAGCATTACCTTGTGTAATTTTGTTTCTAATATTGCTGCTGCACAAATCTGGAGACATTTCTGTCAATCCCTCCACCTCCTGAATTGTATTGTGGATGAAAGTAATACAGTGATCCTGGCTGGTCAGTCATTGTTGTGACTTTTTCAGTGAGTTCGAGACTACCTTGGCTCCCACAACACACTATAAAAGCACTCAGAGAGACACAAACAAGAGTAACTGCTGTCCAGTTTTTTAAATGTCCAGTCCTTAATCAATTACAAGGTTTGAGTATTCATTTTCGGGGAGATGACAATGTCCTGAGTTGCCTTTCCGTCTAACTGACATTGAAACTTTTCAGTACATTACAAAACCAAGAAGAAAGAATCTACTTAGTCTGAGTTCATAAAATCAGTGAGCATTTCTGGCCCTGATACAAATAAGGAGTTATATTATTATGAACAGCTAGGCTTGCAATTAAAGGCAAGGGGGGACAATTTATTAATGGAAAACAGGCACTTCCTCAGTGGCACTGGCAGGAGCTGACATACTGTCCTTCTCTAGAAGACAGGAAAGACTAGTATCCATTTTGTATAAGCCAAAGAACGGGGATAAGTTGTGAGCGTAGACTTTCTCACTTCTAAGAAAGGGCTCACACTTGGATCAGGTAACCACATCAATACAAAGAGACGGTGGATGTGCTTGCAAACCCCTTTCTATCATCTACCAGCAGTTTTGGCTGACTGGGGAAGTTCCGCTGGACTGGAGGCTGGCAAATGTTGCACCCATTTACAAGAAGGGCCAGAGAGAGGATCCAGCAAACTACAGGCCTGTCAGTCTGACCAGTGCTGGGGAAGGTCATGGAACAGGTGATCTTGAGCGCTAACATACAGCACATGCAAGACAACTAGGTGATCAGGCCAAGTCAACAAGGGTTCATGGAAGGTTCTGCCAAACTAACCTAATCGTCTACTATGAGAAGGTGACCTGCCTACTGGATGAGGGAAATGCTGTGGATGTGGTCTTCCTGGACTTCAGTAAGGCCTTTGGCACAGTTTCTCTCAGCATTCTGCTTAGGAAACTGTCAACCTCTGTACTGGACAGGCGCGCACTCTCCTGGGTGGTAAATTGGTTGGGTGGCCGGGCCCAGAGAGTGATGGTAAGTGGAGTTAACTCCAGCTGGAGTCTGGTCACAAGTGGGGTTCCCCAGGGCTCAGTGCTGGGTCCAGTCCTGTTCAATGTCTTTATCAATGACCTGGATGAAGGCCAGAGGTCTTTTCCAACCTAGTGATTCTATGATTCTATGATAATGTCAGATACTGACAAAAATAGTCCATAGAGTAAATATACCTTACATGCAAAAGCCAAATGTAAGCCAAATGTTATTTCTCAATAAACCCTTTTTAAACTTGACGCACTCAGCTGATTAAAAAAAATCTACGCTGAAAAAAGGACTTTTCACCAAGAATAAAATGCAACAAAAGGTAGATCAAGGGAAGCTTGGAGCTGCCCATGGTAAAGCGAAGGAGAATGAAGCCCACTTGGTACCTTGAGGCTGGCAGATCTGGAACATCCTTCATCATAAGCACTGTTTCACTTCACCTCAATGCATCATGCTGCTGAAACCTGAGGTTAATTATTAGATTAGTCTAATACACTTCAAAGGCTTTTGGAGGCTCCTGAGTCTTCACAGTTTAATATGTTCATTTCTCAGGTGCAAGTAGGAGAAATGAAAATTAATTAAATGATTTTTTTTAACTTTAAAAAAAAATACTTTAGAAATTATCTATTATTTTCAAGTCCCATTCACTGGACCATCTCTATAAAACTGCAGAAGCTGCAAAGTAGTGTTAAAAGGGACAACAGGGTTCCAATAATTTGCATGCTTTGAAATCGTGGATCGGTTGACATTTGAGTATTGTATTTAAAATGTGATAACATCAAAACTTACCTGGATATTCCTCAGGCCAGAGCAAACACACATTGAGGTGAATGGACAGCTTTCCAGATAGTTTTTCGGAAGTCATACTCTTTATTTCCAACAGGTCAGCAATCGTCACCATTATTCAGATAAAGAATTTTTAGCTTTCTATTCCAATACCATTTCAAAGGCACAAGCCTCTGCTTTGAACTTCAAGATGTCTTGCTAACCACCATCTACTGACAGTATGATAAAGACAGAATTTGGGAGTACAAAGAAATTAAATGCAGCAACAGTAATCAAAAATTTTTCTGTTGTCCTTTTATTACCTATACCAAGAGTGGCAGGGGGAAGGAGTGTCCCATTTCATTCCAAGAATACACAGCTAAAAGAATCAATTGGATCAAAGGTATCTTCTACAGGAAAGCAAAACACAGGTGTGTTCCTCCATGTGTCTGTTATAAAATATAGTAAAGGGACTTGCTTGGTCAGCAGCAAGAGCTGAACCAGAAGAAATTTTCTTAACCCTGTTCTAGTATAGTGATGCAAGACTGCAAAGGAGCACACTGTAAAAGTAGATCTAGGGGAAGCACAGAAGCTATCTTCACTTCAGAGTCCACACATCCACAGAAACCTGAATCCAGGTGGATTTTTCCTGAAATAACAGGGGGCAAATAGAGAAGCACGGTGGGCCACACATACCTTAAGTTGCTTGTTACTACAGAGCACAGACCTCTCAAAAAAATCCAAGAATGCCAGTGAATTGCTGAATCCTGCTTCAGTCCATGGAAGATCACTGAATTTTGCTGCTCTTTTAAGAAGAGGGGATAATAAAAGAAAATACTCCTCAGGGCAATGCAATGTAATTACATTTCATGTTGTTTGATAACTGCAAAATAAATTCTACAGTGTTGTACCTGCATTTTGCACTATTTTTTAAAATGTCAGCAAAAGGTTTTATTACTATTTATTAGTAGTTATAGAGGAGAGAGTTAATTCAGTTCACTAAAACTATCAAAGAAACCAGACAGTCTAATTTTTCATGAGACTTTTTAAAATTTTATTTATTGCATCAGGGCTACTATGCAGTCATAATAGTCTGTGGTAGCTCTGAGGAAACTGTTTTAAGATCTTGCACCAGGAGTGTCTGAAATGAAGTATCTCCTCAGCTACAGGTGGATGTAAAAGTGGGCGTTTACAGGCAGTGAGAGATGTGTGAGAAGAAACTACTGCCTTGTTTAAAAAAGAAACCTGAAATGTGGCTGGAGCATTGTGGGTAGGGAAACAGTGTCAACTCAGCATTTCTGGACACAGAATAATTACAGTGTTTTATGTTGTGCATCCAAAATCAGTATTCATCATTGAACATCCTGGACTTTAAGTGAAATCACAAAAAAAAAGCCATATAGACCAGAATTATACTTTATTTAATGTGTTATATCTTGGCCTGCATAACCACTGTGTATTTCTTTATTCTGATAATGGATCTGAATTACTTTTTTAAAAAAAACCTTTCACATACTTCTTGCTTTCTTCCTTTCAGCATACTTAAATGATATTCTAATCTTTATGAAAGTCTACTTTTTTTTATGACTCCATCACCATTTTCTCTGTAGCAGAGCCCTTTCCACCTTAGGTCCCTGTGTACATCAATACATTACATTTTAACCCCTAACAATTTGAGCCTTATCTAGTACAATTGTGATTTCTCTACTTGGAGCAGACATTCTGGATCTTGATCATATTCCTGTTAGGTTTTCAATGTTTTGTATAACACACAAGTTAAGAAGAAATAATTATTTTAAAAATCCATTTTGAAATGTAATTTCACTCTTTGGGATGGGGGAGGGTGCTTAATTTTTAACTTTTTTCATTACAAAATTTAAAAGTGTTTACCTGTGCTACCGAATTGCAAACTAATATATCTGGAGGTCAGTTAACAATGCTGGACTATTTTTTCGTTCCAGTGTTAAGCGTATCTATCCCTTGGGCCAGATAGGAGTGACTGTGAAGCAACCGCAGAAACTCAGGCTTCAGGTGAACGATGCATTACACAGAGTGAATGCGCTCAGGGCTGAGGTGGGACACCAGGACCTCAGCCTTCTACGTTGTCTTTGTAAATGTATCAGGACAAACTGCATCATCTTGGTTAGGATAATCTGCCCCCTGTCTCTGCTTTATTTAGTTGCCAGTAATGCTGCCTCTTATCATCTTTCTTGTAGGTTTCTCCCCATCCTTGCATGCCTTTGGAAGGAATGTCTGCCTGTACCTTTTATACTCTTCATTCCTAGAACAAGCAGAAAGCATTCATGACAATCAGGAATTAATTTGGTCAAAAAAACTCCTATCTCACCCCAAAGTGTCAAGAATTTCCAACAGCTGCAAAACATACAGAATCATAGAATAGTTTGGGTTGGAAGGAACCCCCCTGCCACTAAATCAGTTTGCTTAAAGTCTGGTCCAATCTGGCCTTGAACATTTCTAGGGATGGAACAACCACAGCCTCTCTGGGCAACCTGTTCCAATGCTTCACCCCCCTCAAAGTAAAAATTTCTTCCTAATACATCAGATAATAATCCCAGATACCCAGCTCACCAAGATATTTCTGAATGATGTACCACGTGTGAGGACACTCAGCATGTTTCTTAAATTGCACAAGTGTTCCAAAAATATTATAGCTTTGTGCTCAGGCCTATAGAAATAAGCAGAGGACTAATATCCTCAGCTGAACAGACATAAATATCCATCAATACCTCACTTTTCAACTGTTATGCTTCTGAATGACTTTAAACTTCTAGATAGTGCACAGAGGCATTTTATAGACAGATAGGCAACTGAAAATTACTAACGTGATTTCTACAGATCACACCAGCAAACAAAATATGCTCCTACTCAGTTGGCAATTTATTGCCAGAAAGAAGCATTAGACTTGGTTTCTGATTCAGTTCCTCAGTGGGTGCATCTCCAGGTGGAAATCTCTTCTATCTCCTCTATACTACCAGATATGGAAATATCCTCCTTTGTTACTTTTGAATCTCTCATGTCTGAAAAGTGCTTTAGTTATGCTGAAAGAATGGATTCTTTTCTGGAAAATGCTCTCCATTATTAGTTTGTGCAGTAATCTTTGAACTGTGGAAGAAGCCGTCACTGCTATTGCTCTGAGTAATGAACTAAAGGCTTAGCCTGAAAGCATTTTGGCAAACAGGTCTGTGTCCTTCTTCTCTTCCTGTAATCATTGTGAAGGAACACTTTATGCGAAGATTCACAGTGTCCAGGGCTCTATATTCCTGTAGACAAAAGGGAAAATATCTAGGGAAAATACTGTATCTCAATAGTAAATATTGTATAAATGCTCAGTTACCAGAAATGATAACTTGGTCCTCACCTGGTATCTACTGGGCAATGGTGATTTAAATGACATGCCAAATCATCTACAGCACAGAGAAGCAGACTGAATGCAGAAGTGTCTGTACCATTAGAAATTGATTTGACAACTACGTCAATTACTTTTGGCACTAACCTTCCTGTGGGTTATTTTCTGATTGATCTTTTGGCCATCTGTGACTGTTTCCCTATCTATGCTTATTTTGGGAGAGTTTTAATGAATGCTTTGGCTGTCATAAATCATTCAATTTTTTTCCTCCACGTGAGATATTTGCTTATAACATTTGGGTCAGCTTTGATTATTCCTTCTCCTTCTCAGGCAGCGTACGTTGTTGCTGAGCAGTGCTACTAGTCACAAAAGAGCTCCTACAACCCAGTCTTGATTTTTGAGATGCCAGATGAGAATGTAGTTTGCCAGAAAAAAAACATTCCTTTGGTTTATATACATTTTTGTGGAGTGTACTTTTTTTTTTCTGCAGCATGCTTTTGATCTCCAAGTTTCTTTCAGTTCTGTTGAGTTACTCATGCTAAATAGGCTGTCGCAGCAACTTTTGCATGCTAATGTGTCAGATATTGATGCTATTTACATGAGATATCAATTAAGAGCTTAAACACATGTCTTAATGTTGCAGAATTTACAGATTCAAAGATGGCAGAGAGAATGGCTTTATGTCACTTACCAACCTTCCTTGCTTTGCTGTGTGACAACACAGAGCGGCAGCTTCACACTTATTTTATACTCTTTTTTTTAACCAAACATACTGATAATATCCAGTTTAGTTTTATTTTCTGGGAGAAACCTGTGCAGTCCCAAAAGAAAATGGATTCAGCTGTTTTCTCTGCATTTTGAATCTTGAAAGAGATAGAATTAAAATGTCTAAGAAAGAATTTTGGAATTAACTAGCAGCTAACAAAATATCCACAAAAAAACCTCAAAGCATTCAGTGTTTCAATTAAAAAAAATACAGCTATTTCCTTCCCTAACTCAGTATTACTCCCATGGTGTAATGTGGGGTCATAATTATAATTTCTAGTCTGTTGAAGAACCATCCTGGAAAGCAGATCAGGTAAGGTGTGAAATGTAAAGGAGGGAGAAAAGTTTTCAAGCCTTCTTTAGTAATTTCAAAGAAGGGAAAACAATATAACCCCCCTTTTTTCACCTCTGTAGATCACCTTTAAAGGTTCCTGTTGTCATCAATTCACATTAATTGTGGGCAAGATATTATCTTTATGGACTCAGGATGCTGGTTTTCAGACTTGCAGTCCCTAAGCAGTGATGTACATCAAATAATCTTTTATTTATCTATTTGAATGCTTCAGATCCTGAGACTCAGGTCTGCCCAGCATTCTGACAATCAGGGTTAATTACTGTAATGCTTCCCTGGCAGGTCCTCCTTAAAACATCTTAGCAATATTGTAGCTCATCCAGGATGATGCTGATTGCTACCTGTACAGGACTTTGTCAGCATATTACGTCCCCTTTATGCAGATTTGGCACTAGCAATCTGAAGCGCTCAAACCAATTTTTAGCATAGATAAGCAGCCTGAAAGACAGATTCCCTGACAACAATCAACCCTCTCATCCATGGCTTTTCAGGTACCTTCTTGTCTGTTTGGTAGTAAAAGACTTATCGCACTGAATACCTTATTGCTTCATCAGTCTGAAGGCAGCACAAAACAACGTCTTGTTTCTCACTTTGAGTATTCATGTGAGGTAAGTCTCAGTTTGAATGAGTTTGTAGTTTGGCTAATTTTAAATGCCCTAATAAACAAGTTTTAGTCTACTGACAGGAAGGGCCTTCCTGTCCTTGTAAATCATTGTAGAAGGGTGACTTCTGCAAATGGACACAGCAAAACTCCACTACAGAAGACAGACAACCATTCTTTTGCTATCTCCACCTCTTAGTTTGTCCATGCAATATCTCAGAACTCATGAACAGACCTCTAGACTAAAACAAATCCTGACTGACAGTGGACAAAGTGGGTGAGAGGCAGATCTGCTAAGCACTGACCTACTGAGGGGTGTAGCTAAAGCACATGGGAATCCACCTGCTGTGAACTAACCCACTGGGAAGTGCTCAGAGGATGTACCAACCCTGCCATAGAGTGACAGCCTGCAGCTGAAAACAGAGTGGCAAGGCTAGTTCAGCTGGACACATCACAGGCCTTTCAGTCAAAGGTTTAGTGAAGGAAAAGTTTCAGGTTTCACGCATCTCGATGTTGACAGCCCCAAGATAGATGTCTTAGCCCTTTATAGGTAGGAATAATTTGGGGTTTTGGAATAGGCTCCATGGAAGCCTGTGAGGCAAGAGAGGATCTGCCTAAGCTAATCAGTGCAGAGTGCTGAGCAGAAGTCAGAGAGTCACGTTGACACAATTTAGAACAGCCGAGGGGTGGCTCTAAATTGTGATCTATAAAAGCAAGCCATTAAGGAAACTCTTCCAACAGCTGGTAATGGCTAAATTTATCACTGATTGAGGGTAAAAGTAAGTTATTGTTGATTGCATTAAGTGTTTCTAAAGTAGTCCTTTTTATTTAGGGAAATGCCCACCTCTTTAATTGCCTTCTTGATTGCTATAAACCACCAGTGCTCAAACAAGGACTGAAGCTGTGATCCACAAGTAGTACTACTGTAAACCTCCAACCTTATAACTGCATTTTTAAGCTATTCACATAATTATATGCACTATAATGCAAGTAATGCTATCAAGTATTAAGATCCAGCGCAGGTGAACTTCTTAAACTAAGCTTTTCTACAAGTGACCTGTGAATAGTCTTGGTAGTTAATTTCCTGCTTATAAAAATTCATTTTATTGCATTCAAATCAAAGTACAAGAAATAACAGGATACCATCTGACCAGCTGACTAAAAAGCATCATGCAGCTTTTCAGTTAGACTGGTATACTAGACCAAGACATTCAGTGAACTGATAATTTGACTTCAATGACATTTAGTGAGTTCCCTAAAGCTGTAAGAATGAATAATGAGTAATTTGAATGAGAAATTACTAAATATATTTGTGTAGGCAGAATAATATACACCAATATCTCAATCTAGAGACAAATGGATCTTGGCTGTACCTGTAAGTCTAATTGAGAACAAAGAAAATGTTCATTTCCTGGTGTATGTCCATTTCTTAGGAATTAAATGTGATGATGACTCATTTTAATGCAACAACAACAATAATAAAAACTGTCTTATTTCTGAGCACAGCTATGATGCGGGAACTGAAGAATTCAGGCTCAAATTCTCAAAAGAAACACACCCACTCCCCAAACCCAAGGCTGTTATTCCTGACAAAAGTTCATGGGCTGTAGATGCCTAAATCCTTTGAAAATACCAATTTCAAGGTCTAGAGACAGTTTTGATTTATATTGAATGAATGTGATGTGATTAAGTCTCATTTGTAGCCAACTGCAGGTGACCAGAACTGTGCTGGGAAGGTACTTGGATACATTTTAGACAGCACAACAGAAATCCTGAGAGAAGACTTATGTAAAACAGAAAGATGGCCAGGTGCGGCATCTACGATATTTTCCCCCCAGTATTATATATAGAGAGAGATATTCATAACTCTTTTTTTTCTTTTTTTTTTTTTTTAAATAGGGCATCATTTTACAGTCAGCTTCTCCTAGCTTTTATTAAGCCAGTTACCTCCTCCCCACCCTAGGCTAAACTACCTATTTTCTTTCTTTAATTATTTACAGTTTTAACACCGTTGAATGCTTAAAACAGCTTGTACATGGAATATGCAAAGATTTGACACACAGCTTATTCTGATGTGCCACGATAAATTAAATTAGATACATTGTAAGCATATAAATATCCCAATTAATAAGACTGATTCTACCAACTGTATTTCATACCCAGGAAGACACTAAGGTCAGGACGAAGTGTCTACCTTGATTCCCAGTGGAATATATATCATATTGGCCTGTTTTGTGGTGTTCTACAGTAATACAAGAGAATAAGAGCCCAGAAACACAAAGCAAGTAGTTTTGACCTAAAGCATTAGTGTTTACCTACTGAACACCAGTGCATGCTCTTTTGTTCATGGAAAGGTTGGAGTAAGACTTCTTACATAAATGTAAGAAACATAAACTAATAGGCTTCTTCAAATTTGCAATGGGCTAAGAGTACATAAGTATCTGCTACAGATCAGCTGCTTGATTATTCACCCAGTTCCTGCCCTTGTGTGCTTTTTTGAATCATGGTCTACTATAAAGAATTTTTTAAAAAAAGAAGTTACCTCTACATGTAATGGAAGCTTGGGTGCACAGGAAAAAATCTTGGTAGAGAAGGAAAACTCATCTAAGCATTGACAAAGTACTGGGAAAAATCACATTTACTATGGAAGGAGGAATGAAACTCATGCAAAGATCTAGCACTGCCCCACAGGAATACCTGAATGAAGCAGTATATATGAAGCAAATATTTTGATCAAAATACGTCTGCTTGTGGTTGCTGCCTTTAGGAGTGCCTGTAGGAGCAGCCTGAGCCATGTAAGTGATTTGCTGAAGTAGCCTGTAACCTCACGGAAAATGCTTTTGAAGAAATAAGATCACAGAATAATTGAGATTGGAAGAGGTCTCTGGAAGTCTTTAGTCCAGCCTCCTGCTCAGACTAAGCTCAGCTATGACATCAGGCCATGTGGCTCAGGGCTTTATCCAGCTGGCTTTCGCAAACCTCCAAGCGTGGAGGTTGCACGAGCCCCTACGCTGCCTCTTCCACTAGGCTGTTCTAAGGGTGAAAAATATTTTCTTTTTGTCTAATCTAAGCCCCTCTTACTGTTATTTTTTCACCCTGCCACAAACTGCTATGAGCAGCCTGGCTCTATCTTCCGGTGATCTTCTTGTTGGTACTAGGAGGCCCTGCTTAGGTTCCCCAGAGCTTTCTTTTCTCCAGGAAAAACAAGTCCAGGTCCCTCAGCTCTAGTCTGTAGAGTAAGTGCTTCAGTCACTGACCATCTTGGTCGGGCTCCACTGACCTTGCTCTATTTGATCAATGTTTTTCTTGTACCTGGTGGCCTGAAACTGGATACAGTACTCTATGTGCCATCTCAGTAGTGCCAGGAAAAGGGGAATGATCAGTACCCTTGAAATATTGGCCATGCTGCTCTTAATACAACCCAGGCTTCCATTGTCCTTGTTGGCTGCACGGGCATCCAGCAGAGATGCTTCACCACCTGAAAATCCTCAGCCTGTATCTCTGCAAGGAGTAAATAAAGCGCCTCACAGCAGTACTGGTGACCCTACTTCTGAATCAGCAATACTGAGCTCAGCCCTGAATTCAGCTGACAGCTCCAGACATGGTACCTGGTGGCTTAAAAAAATTACACTTAACAGCTTCTGAAGTGTGCAGTCTTCTTACTTAATGCTAGGGACAACAAAGTACAACTTTCTTTCCTTTGACCATATGTTATACTTTTGCCTAACTCGTCCAACTCTTACAATTTTTTTTCTGACCTGGAAGATTGTAAGCGAGGCACTTTTTAGAATTTATATCACATGAAGTTTACATCCAGAAAATGTTCAGAGGTATCTGAGGCTAAAATAGAGTTTGTTGAACTCAGGAACAGAAAACACGCATGCTGCCCTGAGATTAGTGATTTATTTTAAAGAAACTCGATGCTTTTCATAACTTCAACAGGTGTTACAGGTAAACCAGCTTTATCTTGATAATAGCCTGCCTGGGATGCAAGGTATAATACCTTACTGAGCTGTCACAGCTCCTGGTGCCTGAACTGTCCCTACAGCACATAGGAGCCACTTCTGTGCAGTGTGGGCATATCAGTGGTTCATATGAGATATATGTCGAGTGTGTTGTAATGCCTTCTGGGTAGCTGCTGGAACTAAGAATGAGCTAATATACTCTTTCCTTCTGCCAGACTTATTAGTTTAGAATGAGTGCTGTAAGGACTACAGCTACATGTCTGCCAATACAGAGATTTGAGTTTTGCAGCTGGCTCAGGGAATGGGTAGAGTGAGATCAAATCTACGTGAAAAAATACTCTGTAGACGTAGCATACCACACCACAATCTCTCCACTAAGTTAAGCTATACTGCCTCTACTGTTTTTTCTTTCCCAATTAATTAAAAGGTTTTTCCTTATCTTAGAGGAACAAAGTGAGTTTTCATATGGAGAACTGTATTCCTTTAAACCAGAATCCTATAACATAGTTTCTCTTTTTCCCTTTTACAGACCTTAAAGAGGTAATTCCCTGAGCCAAAAATCACGAAGTCCCCTGTTAATTTGAACAAACCTACATCAGAATTTAAAAAAGTTGCCCACTGAGGACTGAACTCTTCCCGCGCTTACATCCATGTAAGTATTGTGCCTACCTCCCAAAATCCACAAATACCCATCTAGCTGATATGAACTGTAGCTTTCGCTTCCCCACATGCACAGGGACATATCTAGTTCTTGGAAGCTGTTAGTCAGACTAAAAGGAGGTGAGAGAACATAAAAATGGTGTCAGTATGTGTTAGCCTGTTACAGTAGGTCACTTACAACACATGAGAATATGACTCGAGAGTAAGCAGTAGCTTCATACGTGACTACTCTTAGAAGTACTTTTGCAGAAATGTTTTCTGGCATTCTGCTTGTGATGGGGCAGCTCCTCCTCGTTTACACCAGTGCCATGTCCACACAGAACCATCTGTCCCTCAGAGCGTTGTGCTTAAAACACAAGCCTGATGTCATTTAAGTATTTGCATGAAATGTGCTAGAAATTGCATGAATCTGCTGACACATAATCCCAGTCCTGTGTGAAAATAATGCAACATGCTTCTATTTCTTGGAAGAAAGTCTGATGTGAACAGTGACTTTAAATAAATAAATAAATAAATAAATTCTTGATTATAAGCAAAAATCCCAAAGATATCACCCAAAACTGGGCAGAAAACTCCTTTCCCTTCACAGAATATAGCTGCTTCCAAAAGCATACTGTTTTCAGTGGATTTAATCCACAGAAATTTTACAGCAAATTTCATGAACTTAGATTCAGTGGAGAGGAAGAGCTGTTGGTTAGAGTTTGTTAATGAAACAGGACATGTACTGAATAAATGGTGAATATTCAGCTGAATAAGTGTTATTTCATGATCACAGGATCTAAATATGTCAACAGAAATATTTTAGCATGAAGTAAAAAGAAAGCATAATAAAATTCAAGTTGTTTAATGAAAAGAAAGTAGCATTGAAGCTAAAGGGCATGTCAGTTGAAATAAACGAATTAAATAAAGCCATATATTTCAGTGCAGTTTGGGTTTGTTTTTAAACCAGGTATTATTATATGTAAAAGAAGTACAATTTCAGAAAAGAAAATAGATATTTGCCTTTCTCAGTGTGAAAAATAGCGTATAAAATAGAATTTTGCCAAGATTTTTTGAAAGCTGTCACTTGCTAAAACTTTCTTCTTCTTTCTCAATAATTTCATTGACTCTGGAAAGTACCTAGCAGTGTTTAAAAATCTCACTCCCACTAACTCCAAACAGAAGTTTGCCATTTCAAATTGCACTTGCACATATTAGCTCTCCAAAGAGGTTCTAGTGCACCTCAGCATTCTTTTTGGTTTGCATCCAATCATAAGCTTGACTTTGAAACACTGAGTGCTTGCAAGAGATTGCCAAGAAGTAATTGAAAGACAAAGAACTCTGCGTAGCGTATTCTTCACAAAACTTTTTGAAACTGACAAGTAATCTGAGAAAATCATGATGCATATGATAAGCAACAGCAGACAGAGACTTATTCTATCAAATTAATTTTTCTGGATGGCTTTGTTAGCTCTAGACACAAAAAATGTGGAAGTAGAAAAAGTGGATGAAAAGTAGATGTTGAGGTTAGTAATAAGTTTTCAAATATTTTGGAAGGAAGGAGATGATGTTTCCGATACAAACAGAGATGTTAAAACATTTTAAAGCATTACTGGATGATAAAAATATAATCAGTAAGAAGCTTTTCAGAACTTGTCTTGACAATAAAAAGGGAAGTAGAAAAAGCAGGATTGTATTTGTCTGCAAGTTTCCCACAGGAATACATAAACATTAGTTAAAGAAGGACCTCTTCCCTTTAATGCCCTACAGCTCGACTAAATTGCCTTCTGAGGGGCTGAATTAGGCTCTGTATGGCCTACTCTTTCAGAAAAACCATCTTACTCCTACATCCACACTGTAACATAGTTTCCATTATGAACCAGAACTGTTAGAAAAATTATTTTTCATTAGTAATTTTGTACTTGTACCGTAACATATATAAAAAAAATGTATTGAGAGATTTAACTTCCATGTGTAACTATAGGATGGTTTTGCTAAAAGTACATATAAAGAAGTAACACAGTCCAGGAAACGGCAAGCCTTTAAGGGACATTTGTATTCTGTGTTTAAAGTATTTCCAGTCATAGTTGGATTTCTGCAGCAAAGTACCTGTCAATAGGCCATCTCGACTTAGGACAGCAAGAATATTGCTGCCCTCATTTCCAGATAATGTTACTTTACTTAGTATTCAGCTGAATGTTGTAATTTTTCCTAAGAGCAGTCCTCTATATGGTAGTGAGCTATATACCATTGTTTACATCTATCACTCTTCCTTTGGTGTCTTCCACATGTGCTGTTAAGAATTTCAGTGGTTTACCTTAAACTTGGTCTTTCTTCCAGATTTTGTAACCTCAGTAGGATCAAGTGTAAGTCTCCAGTTAGCTAAAATTCATGCCTGAGTCAGCACATGGAAATTCCCTCCAAACTCTGGGATTCCTGCCAGCATTTTCAGTACTGCTTAGCAGCTTCCACCAAGCAACTTAGAATACAAACATCAGTTTCCAAAGGCTCTACCTCTCTCAGTTTTTGCAGATTTTACAATTATTTTGTACAGTGAAGAAGCCCACAAGCTATAAGAGCTGATGAAAAAAAAAAAACCCAAAAACCTGGAGCAGACGTAAAGTCTGTCTTTCTAACAATGTGAGATTTGCATTTCTGTTTTTCCTCTAATGCTTCTATTCATCTTAGATCACCAGCTTTGCTTACTGTCCTATCCATTATTCACACTGACTTGGCATTTCTAACATGCCCACATAGGGACAAACACTCACACTACCTTCAGGGCTCATCCAGCCTCTTTATAAGCAGCAATAACTGCTAAGGGTAGACAAGAAAGAGGATTCACCAAACACCCCTTTTCCCTACCAGAGAAAACTCTCATGTAAGTAAAACCTGCCAACTCTTTTAGTAACGTTTGCAGCCCTTTTTATAAGTAAACTAGCTGAAAGCATTTTTATTTGAAAAATATTCGTAGAAAGGAAGAAGCATCTACTTTTAATGGGAATAAATATTCAGGAGATTATTTACTCTGTACCAATATTTAAAAGCCCTTTTTATTATTCTCCAAATGAACTGGGGGTTGAAGGAAGAAAGAAAGGACATGGTGTTCACAGATAACATGAATGTAATTCATCTCCTCAGTATGATGCTCTGGTTCTCATGACAAATAACACCATGTGATCTCTCATATGATGATGGCACAAAATAGATGCTGTGGCCATGAGTTTGCACATTTAGTACAAGCTTTTTTTTGACGTGACAAATGCAGACCATGTGTATTGGTCCTATATTATCTGATAAATAGCTGCTATATCCAAATACTTGGCACAGGGAGCATTAACACTGAAGTAAGTTTAAGGTGTGCCCATTTGATCTTTTAGGAAGACTCCATATTTCATTTTGTCTCCAGACAAAGACTTGCCCAGAAGAAAACTCCTAAAATAGCACCACAGAGAAGTATTATTTCCCACCCAGGTGCTGGTTCTCCTTCCTCACAATAATCAAGCTAACCTCAGAGGGTTTGTCTAGAGATGAGATGAGGATGCAGGATATGATTTCCTTCTTTATTAAACAGGAATCAAACCTATACACCTCAGAAACTGCACCCTGACAGCAGGATCATGGCAGAGATACTTTCATAATTTTTATCCTTAGAAAGCCATAAATAAAGCTAGGAAGTAAGCCAGCAAGAATTACTTTCTAATCTAGTGATCAAGAAAAACCCTTCGGACTACAGTGTCTGTGAAATAGGGAGGGCTGTCCTCAAAGTTTCACATATTCTATAAGGAAAAATGCATTAAGCAGGTCTTCTCCTTCGTCAACTTTGTCTCCTTAGGCTATAGTATCATGGGCCTCTTACTCTGCTCCTATAAATTTTCAGTGATTGTACAGATGTTGCAAACAAAGATGGTTTGAAACAAAGAGAAGCATTGGCAAATTCTTCTGTTTACTGCCCAGGAATATATTTGGGAGGGTGTTCTGGTTTCAGCTGGAATAAAGTTAATTTCTTCCTAGTAGGTGGTATAGTGCTATGTTTTCGATTTAGTATGAGAATAACATTGATAACACACTGATGTTTTCAGTTGTTGCTAAGTGGTGCTTATATTAAGTTAAGGACTTTTCAGCTTCCAATGCTCTGCCAGCAGAGTGATACACAGGAAGCTGGGAGGGGAGGGAGTACAGCCACGACAGCTGACCCAAGCTGGCCAAAGGGATATTCCATATCATACAATGTGATGCTCAGCATATAAACAGGGGAGTTGGCCAGGAGGGTGGGATTGCTCTTCAGGGACCAGACGGGCATCAGGTGCCAACTGGTGAGCAATTGCATTGTGCATCACTACGATTATTACAACATCAAAACAAACTAATGTATTCTTCCTGGAACTGAATGGAAAAAGTACAGTTCCTGAGCCATTCAAACTGCATACATACCCACCTGCTCATGTCTGCTGACAAATGGGAGCATACCATATTTCTATAGTAGCTCAATGATTAAAGGTACAGAAAGCTGTGAGAAGTAACTTTTACTTTTACTTTAGAAAACAAAGGTAACATTCCCATTGGGTTGGAATGCAGAAAGGGAGGAGTCTGTAGCAAGAATGTGAAAGAGCGTAATGACACTGCCAGGTTGAATTGTTCTTGGCAGGTTATATTGCATGACAAGGTTGTGACTGAGGTGCAAAGCAGGATCTTTCAATAAAACATCTCTCTCTATAATTGTCTGCTTATGTGTCAACTCCTGCAATCATTTGTTTCTTTGTTTTTTCTTCTCTATTACTGTCCTTACCTTTTAGCTTGTTGTTCTTTTCTCTTCTAGATATAACCTCTTCTCTACTCACGTCTTTTAGTTTTTCTAATCCAGAAACTTCTCCAGGCAGATCATATTCCTGACTGCAGTGTATCTGCACGGGATGGAGCTGCTGAGACTTATAAAAAATGATTATTGTAGTGACTCTAGTCATTGTGGCAACCACCCCATAAGCTCTCCCTACTCTTGGGCGAGCTTGTAGAGGTTTTTCTCCCTCTAAACTCCCTCTGTAGAGAGGCCCAGAACAGATCTTGGGATTTTTGTGACAAGCGTTTCTGCCCAAACAGATGTCTGCTGTTTCCTTGAGTTGTTGACTGCAAGCAGAGCATTTCAAAAGAAATCAGCTGTGGCAGTAATGGCTCAAACCCAAGAGGTTAATGATGCTGAGGTAGAAACTTGCTGAATGTTCTGTAATCGTGCATACCACCCTGAAAAGCAGAGGTAGCTAGGAACTCAAGATGTTCTTCAATATCTGAAACAAAATATTTTTTGTTTTGAGAATTTCCATTCAGTATCAGCTCTTTTAATAAACACAGTTGGATGTTTGTTCCTGTCTGCTCCCATGACACCATCAGCTTGAAGATTTGGAGACCTGTGGTGGAAGAAAGATGAAATACTGTACCTGTTTAAGAATCCTGAGTAAAGCACATCTGAATGCCTTTGGTGAGGCTAGTGAGGAGTTCAGTTAGCTGGAATGTCATACAGTAGCCTGTAAAACAAGTCTAGAAAAAACTGTTTTGGTCAGAATCTGTGGAACAGAAATTTCTGTAATTTTCATTTTAGAAAAATAGCCTGTATGAAATTGACTTCTAGCTGCATGGGTTGTGTTTAGAAGGTGGAGAATCATAGAATCATAGAATCATAGAATCATAGAATAACCAGGATGGAAGAGACCTACGGGATCATCGAGTCCAACCATTCCTATCAAACACTAAACCATTCTCCTTAGCACCTCATCCACCCGTGCCTCAAACACCTCCAGGGAAGGTGAATCAACCACCGCCCTGGGCAGCCTGTTCCAGTGCCCAATGACCCTTTCTGTGAAGAATTTTTTCCTAATGTCCAGCCTAAATCTCCCCTGGCAGAGCTTGAGGCCATTCCCTCTTGTCCTGTCCCCTGTCGCTTGGGAGAAGAGGCCAGCACCCTCCTCTCTACAACGTCCTTTCAGGTAGTTGTAGAGAGCAATGAGGTCTCCCATCAGCCTCCTCTTCTCTAGGCTAAACAACCCCAGCTCTCTCAGCCGTTCCTCATAAGGCCTGTTCTCCAGCCCCCTCACCAGCTTTGTTGCTTTTCTCTGGACACACTCCAGAGCCTCAACATCCTTCTTGTGGTGAGGGGCCCAGAACTGAACACAGGATTCGAGGAGCGGTCTCACCAGTGCCGAGTACAGAGGGAGAATAACCTCCCTGGACCTGCTGGTCACGCCGTTTCTGATACAAGCCAAGATGCCATTGGCCTTCTTGGCCACCTGGGCACACTGCTGGCTCATGTTCAGTCGGCTGTCAACCAACACCCCCAGGTCTCTCTCCTCCAGGCAGCTTTCTAGACAGACTTCTCCTAGTCTGTAGCACTGCACAGGGTTGTTGTGCCCCAAGTGCAGGACCCAGCACTTGGCCTTGTTAAACCTCATGCCATTGGTCTCAGCCCAGCGGTCCAGCCTGTTCAGATCCCTTTGCAGAGCCTCCCGACCCTCCAGCAGATCAACACTTCCTCCCAGCTTAGTGTCGTCTGCAAACTTGCTAAGGGTGTACTCGATGCCTTCATCCAGGTCATTGATAAAGACATTGAACAGGGCTGGACCCAGCACTGAGCCCTAGGGAACCCCACTTGTCACTGGCCTCCACCTGGATTTCACACCATTTACCACCACTCTCTGGGCCCGGCCATCCAACCATTTTTCCACCCAGGAGAGTGTGCGCCTGTCCAGGCCAGAGGCTGACAGTTTCCGAAGCAGAATGCTGTGAGAGACTGTGTCAAAGGCTTTACTGAAGTCCAGGAAGACCACATCCACAGCCTTCCCCTCATCCAGCAGCCGAGTCACTTTGTCATAGAAGGCGATCAGGTTAGTTTGGCAAGACCTGCCTTTTGTGAACTCGTGTTGACTGGGCCTGATCACCTGGTTCTCTTGCATGTGCTTCATGATAGCACTCAAGATGACCTGTTCCATGACTTTACCTGGCACTGAGGTCAGACTGACAGGCCTGTATTTCCCTGGATCCTCCCTGCGACCCTTGAAGAAGTGATAGAAGAAAAGGACGATTAGGAACACTAAGAAGTCCACATAGAACTGAAATATCACCAGCCATTTATTACCTTGAGGAAAATGTGTATTATGCTTTCATAGTTCACTATGTTTATAGCACAGAATAAACTGCAGACAGTCCTGTCTCTCTGTATTTTTTTCTATCTAAGTTACAGGCTTGGCATCTGCTTGGGTTTGTAGCTTCTGTCCTCTGTGGGCTGCTTCAGAGTTTGTGTAGAAAAGAGATGTTAGTGCTCCTTGACTCTTTCATTTTATCTGGAGTGACACCTTTTAGTGTTTTCCATGTTGTGACAGTGCTTTTGAGGAGCAATAACCAGAGTTGCAATATCACTAATTCTTTGAGGGAGCAGCTTTTGTAGAATTGGAAACCATTCTGGGAGTTTCATCTTTGCATAACCTTCTTGAACAGGCATTTGTTCATGCTTGCATTTCCACGTCAGTCATTGCAGCAGAACTAGTCCATGCTTTGTCTCTGGTTTCTTCTTAGTCTCTACCTAGCTGTCAATTTAGTTTTTATAACCTGAGGACATGAACTAGGAAAGAGTATTAGGTGCAGGACGGTTGCAAAGTCAGCATTCACCACTCCAGAAATCAGTGATTTAAAGTCCTCCTGATTCAAGTAGGAACAGGAGAATTGTTCAAAACAGGAAAAAGTACCAAATATCTGTTTGCATTTTGGGGACTACTATGTTTTGATCCCATTTCTAAAAATTATGTTCATCCCAAAGCATGTATCTTTTTCAAAATGAGCATTCTGGCTCTCTAAAGCACTCTAGTCTCTGGCATTTTTAGGAAAATAAAACATAAAATATGATTGAATTTGGGAAGTTTTCAATTTTCAAAAAATTGCACATGAGAAAACCTTTGTATACAGCCCATACAGCAGCCTCACATACTTGTGGAATTCCCAGTTCACAAATGGATATTATTCCCATTAGACTGAGAGGTGGTAGCTACTTATTCCTAGTTCAAAGTAATTGGAAATTTGGTATAGCAATACATGGTCCTAGCAACTCGCCTCATGTGAATGGAAACGCGTGTGTCTCTAGGCAAATATGACAAAATTATATGATAGTCATATATCTAATCAAGTAGGAGAGGAGAGGAAGAATACACAGCCTTAGGAGAGCTGTACGCAGTTACATGAGACACCTGGACGTACACTAGAGGACAGCAGCCGAGTTCAGGATGGAGGGTGGCAGTAGTAAACTGCCAGAAGACTGTATGTGACTGCTAGCCCACCAGCTGCCCAAAAGCCATGTGGAAAGAGGATGGTGGATGATGAAGTAGATAGACAAATTGTTTGTCAGTTCTGGGATTTGTCAGCCCCTTGCAGGCTATTGCATATGTGAAATAAAATGGCTTCTTTAAAGCTACCAGAGCATGCAACCTCAGCTTATAAAATGAACATTAATCCTTCCACAGTCTCTCTGGCTGCAGAGAGACTGCATGCTTCTTTAGGCATGCTAACTCAGTCACTTGAGATCTTCTATCCATAGCCGCAATTAATATATCGATAGCATGACCAGTGCTAATGTTTACCCAGTTCTTTCTAAAGGGGGTAAATAAAATGTACCTCAGTAAATTGCATGTCTTCAGATCAATCTCTTTCAGAAGAACTAAATAGAACTATTTTAGTAGAACTCCATAGGGGAAAACACAGGGGAAGGAAACGTAGTTTAAGAAGCAGCTTACATTTCATGAGACATTATGAAGTTTGTTCACTCTTTCTTGTCATTTTAGAGAAAAATTGTTGCTTAGATTGAAATTAGAGGTCACAAACTTGGTTTGATTTTGAAATGGAAAAATAAATACTAAATGGATCTCAATACTTGACCTAATGCTTCTTATGTCCGAAAATATCTAAAAATTCAAAACCTAATGCTTTTTATAATTTATTTCTAATAAAAGCCATCAGTGTTTGCACCCCAGCAGAAGACCATGTGAGCCATGATGGCCTGTTTTTACACTGTCAGACTGTAAGAAAATACACTATGTACATTTTTTCCCATGATTAACCAGTCTCAAAAAGAGGATAAGCATAAAGATTTCACTTTAATCAGTCTACTTATTGTCAGATTTTCTTACCATTTTGGAGGGAAAAAACAGCAGTTTGTGCTAGACAGAAATTTATTTTTTTCTCTCTCCATTGAAAAAATTCATGTTAATTACTCTTCTGCACCTGCCTAATGGGGCTGAAGTAATTCAATTGTCATATTGTTGTAGATTGTTGCTTTGTGTAATGTTTCACCCCTGTTGTTTCACTTTAAAAAAATTCTATACTCCTCCATTATTCAGCAAGTCTTAATGATTATTCCAGCACTTGTATATACTGCACTGTTGTTTTGTTTTTAATTGACTTCACTTTTTTAATTAAATACATTGCTTTTAACAGTGCTGTTGACATGCATGGTTTTGTCTTTATCAGTATTTGCTTCCACTTACATTCTGTATCTTTTGACCATTTATTTAGGTCCATTCTACAAGAACAGATAGAAGGGCACTCTTTAAGGTTCATCATCTCATTGCACATATTATACTTACCTAGCAGCCTGAAAACTTTGAAACATTCTGAAAATATTAATTTAAAATATTCAGTGCTTTTAACAGTGCTTTTACTTTCTTGTTTGCAACAGAAATTCTCTTAATTATTAGGATGGCCCTAATTTATCTTCTATGCAAGTTGGTCACATTTTTTTAATTTTGATTTGATCATGAAACCACAGATACACTTTAGAAGCTCATTTGAATTGGCTTTACTTTACAGCTTAAGAAAAAAAGCAAAAAGCTGCATTGTTAGGAGACATTAATGCAAGTACCAATTAGGTTTCTGAAATCAGATCAATATTGCTTGATTCATACAATGAAGCATTTTTACCTTTACAATGGGTATTTTTTCTTCTAAACCTCAAACAAGTTTTTGGTAAGTCCTTGGACATTGTTTCTGCAGCCTTTCAAAACACCTTAGTTAACTGATTTGTCATAAACACTCTCCCTTAAAAGCACAGAATTACACAGTCTTCCTGCAGAATTCATTCACCTCTTTTTCTCCTCTGGCCCAAAAACTTGAAAGTATGGTTCATCACTTATCACAGAACAGGATGGTAAAAAAAATGGACATGAGAAGATGTAATTTGTAATTACGATTGTTGAAACAGAAGTGGTAGACGTTGCAGAAGCTGAGACATGACTTAATGAAAAAATAAAAGTAAATCAGAATAAAATTATTCTGTTGTACTATTTGTATGGGTTTTAAACCCAAGTCTGGCTTGGTCCAGCTGACAGATGTCTTATTTTAGTAAGGAATTTGAACAAAGGATGCCATGTCTGTTTGTCAGTGAAGATGGTATCAGGCATAGCAGAGGCAGGTGCAATTCCCATACCTTCATTTCTGCCAAACCCATTGATCCAGTACTAGCTGTGAATGAAACATGACTTCTTTCTCCCTGGAGCTGTGTTCATATCTCCTGTCTTGTGGTATGTCTGCCTGTGTACAGTTTGCTCAGCTTTCATTCTGAAAATGGCATGATGGAGAGAAAACCCATAGAGTACCCACAAAGCATCTTATTAGTGATGTAACAAGCCAGTTCCTATGGTCCAGACTGGGCTAACACCACTGATCATGAGAAGAACAAGGAGAAAGTGAAAGGTAAAGGAAGAACATCTGTGTAAAATAAAGCACAAATCATGCCACTGAATAAAATAACAGCCGGGGTTTCTATACAGCTTTGCTCCTCCTTTTTTATGTACATTCAGCATCATATTTCACACACAAGAAAAAAATATTGACTCTGAGCATTTACAAGCCATAATTCACTTTACAAATTGCAAGATTAGCCACTTCTCCCCACCGTCCTCATGCATCCCACTTCCTCAGGATCCTTCTCTTAAAAGGTTTGAGTTGTGAGGTTTTAAAGTATAATTTCTAGCTTTCTGTGTCACAGAAAATAATGTTTGGGGTTTTTTTTAATTGTTTCTGAAAACTCAGATTCTCATCTACACAGTTTTGCAGGACATCGTGTTTCATGAGATAAGTTAAAATCCATGTGATTAGCAACAAAAAGTGGGTCTCAATGTTGTGTGATCACAAACATGGGGGCTTTCTGGACATAATATCAGTTCTACCTTCAAAATTATATATGTCTTAAAGCGGTTCACCTGTAGGTGGTCAACAGCTGAAATGAGCTAGTGCAATTTTACACATAGTTTAGAAATGGTACAACATACAACATAAAACTGCAAGATACTGAAACATTTCATATGCAGCAGAAATGACACGTAGATAGCAAGACAAAAAAAAAATCTCAACTATGAATATTTGCTTACTGGCCAATAAAAATCAGTTTTTCTCAGCAAAGGTATTGATATCTGTCTCAGGAATTTAGGGACAAACTGGTGTATACTTAAGAAAACCACAGCATGGAGACTGGAAATGGAGCAAAACCAATCTAGAAACTGAGGGAAAAATCTCAGGGAATAAGAATAAGAGGATCTCTTAGAGAAGACTCAAGCAAAGCAGAGGGAGGCCCAGTTCTTCTGAAGGAAGCTGAAGGAAGAAAATGGAGAGGAACAGTTGGGTTCCACTGAATGTGAAGAGGAGTTCAGATTGTCTTTGATCTTCCATGCCAACATAAGTTCAAAAGACCTCCAGGGAAATGCAAAAGAAACTGAAGTGTGTTTCTCCCTCCACTCCTTCCTCAAAGAGTTAAGAATCTGGGACCTTTATACAATCCAGCTTTACAACTGCTGCCTTCCTTTTACTCCAGGAATGTTTTGAGGGGGAGGGGTTAACAGAAACTCTAATGTCATTGTGTAGATATTAAGTAAATGTTGTGATTTTTTTTAATGATCCTCCTGGAGCATGTAGCAAGGCATTGGTGATAGGCTATGTTTATCTCCTTTACCTCATAGCTTTGCAGTTTCCTTGGCCTTAGGTATACGAAAATGAATGTCAGATATTGGCCTGCAAGTCCTGACGCTGACAGGCTTAAATATTAAAAAATATTTAAACAAGCAAAACTTGTAGCAACAGCAAGAACAGGACTTCAGGCTTTCTCCTTGAAAGGCTGCTCTTGCAACAATGAATCACATGAGGAAAATTAAAATAGAGAGCGCACTGTCAATTATCCAGGTTGTTGCACTGATCATCTTGTATTTCTGAAATATTTCTCCTCATCCCCAACCCAACATCTTGACAGGGCTACTGCATTTTCATTTAGATGTCAGGGATTCCTGTGCAGAAGCAGGTGGAGGAGCCAAAGCGTGCTGCCCCTGGCAGTGCCAAGGCAGGGCAGTCAGCACTAATAACCCCTGGCTGGGGTGCAGGCTCCTGCCAGCATATGCGTGATTTGGGCTGCCCCACAGACATCTCTGCAGAGCGCAGTGCAAGCTGCTGCTGTGCAGCAGGTGGAGGCGGGGATTTTGAGCTGCCCATTTTCCCCAGCCAGAACAGGGTGTCTCAGACATCTATGCCTCCAATCAGCAAGCTACCGTCTCTAAAGCTGTGCCCATTTGATGCTCTGCACAAACCAGGGCAGCCAAGTGATTTTAAGCCACACTGAGGAAGCCAGCTGCCACCTAAATCTGCAGCTAAAGCTCTGAGTTCCTCTTTATCTTGCTTTTGTTCAGGTGCAGTCAAATTTTTCTCCTCCTCCACCCCTAAGCACAGCTCCAGACCCTGCTGTCTCCTCTATAGTCTCCTCTATGGACAGAGCAGGTCTGTCTTCTCCGCTCCACTACTAGCCACCTCAAGCCCTGCTCGACCTTCCAGTTCTCCCAGCCCTTGAACAAATTCCCATTTTTTCCAAAATCTGTCTTGAGGAACTTCTTCTCTTTTCTAACCTCCCAATGCCACTCTTTGAATTGCTGGAAGGTTTCCTGCAGGTCTTCATCCACACGCCTACACTTCCCTTCACCATTGCCATCCGCTCTGGGGTTTGCTGGCACTTCTGGTGCTGCCAGTGAGCTTGGGAACAGACATGCAGTGCCAGGAAGTGAAAAAAGAAGCTCACAGCTCCAAAACCTCAAGCATAAAAAGGATGAGCTTTCCTGTGTTCAATAATAAAACATCCATGTGACTTCTGGCTGCAATATCAGTACAGTGGGCAAGAAGTCTAGATCATGAGTATCTATCCAGATGGACTGGTCAGGAAAGCAGAACAGCACCTCAGCAGCAAAGGGCCACAGGAAAATGTTAACAGCTGAATAAAGGAAAAAGAAAAACCTACCCCGTGAAGATTCATTGAGCTGGACTTGCAGATAGAATTCAGCAAATGCAAATTTTTAGAATTATTTTAATACTGCTTGAAGTTTAAATTACAGCACAAAATTTACTATGGAATTGCTTTTCAAATCTAGATAATTACATACTGCCTGCATCTCTCATATTTTTGTGTGTTGATAACTTACTACTGTTTTGTTATAACCTGATCATTTTCCTGGAATTTTATTATTTATAATTTATAATGCTTTTATTTCATAGAAAAGATATTATACTATTATGTGCTGGACTGGATCATATTTTTATCTTCAGCAATTTGCAGTGCTTACAATTAATTAAATACAATGTATTCAAATAGACAAATTCCAAATGGTACTGAATGATATTTTAATGTTAACTGTGTGGTTTATGGACTTATTTTCCTTGTATGCACTTTAAATATTTTATTGTTTTCTATCTTGTTATTGCTTTTATGTGATTTCAAAACAATAGATTCCTTGGTCCACTGTCTTATAAATTATATCAGCATGCTATTGCTATAAATATTACAAGTAAATACTGTATCTCTCTTAATATAAATAGATCTGCATTTCATTTATAGTTTACAATTCTATTACCATCCATTAGACTTTTAGACATTGGATAATTATATCTCAGATCTGTTTTTCCACCCATTCAGCTAAGGAAAACTTATAAATATTATGCCACAGTCTTCTGTACTATGTTTAAACAAATAGGTTATTATTTTTTTTCAAAGGACTCAATTGTGTTTGTTCTGTTTTCATGTGGTTTTGTAAGCACTAAAGAATTTTACTAACTTTTTAAATCTCCCAGATCCTTCATAACTCTTGCTGCTTGCTCTTAAATGAAACCAAGGCTATTTTTAAAGAACAAAAGATACGATGTATTTACTGTATTGAAAGTCTATTTTATAATTTTCTTCAGAGCTGAATCGCACTTCCAGAAGAATCTGGCATACAGACCTTAATATTCAAGAAGGTGACACAGCAAGGTTTTGGGGGCTGCCAAACCAGATTTTCTAGAAACTTTGCATTGCATCTAGGCATCTAATCATTTGGTACATTTTCCAAAGCACATAGGTATATTTCTACGTGAGTCACCTCTCCCATTCATAAAATATTTAGCCAGAATATACTTTATACCATGATAACATGCATGGCTATCTTGTCCAATGAGCTCATTTGGCCACTTATTTTTGTTGTCTGAGAACAGATCTCCCCAGCAAATTCTCTAAAGCTGTGTAATGTGTGTAGCTAGGTTTGCCTCCTGTGTTGGTGAGGTCCTTTAGGTCACAGTTGCATGTTTGTTTTCCCCATCCAGGGGATAATTTTGTTTTTAATAACGTTTTTGACCCCATTTGCAGATTGCGTGCCATAACTAGGAAGGGATGGGCCCTGCAGTAAGTAATTAAGTCTGCAGGAGCAGGGATGCTTATTTTTCATTGCAGCAGATAATCAGAATGCTGTTGCTCAAGTGTAAAATGCAGAAATTAATGATCCTATATAATACAGTTAAAAGCTTTCATTTTAAAAACTGTCAGTGCAGAAGAACAAAAGTAGGGAAGCCCTGCACCCACTTTGGAATTTCGATGTATGATATCTCTAACATATTTGGAGGAGCTGCCTGAATACAAACCAGAACAGAATTCAATCATGTAACAGTTTAAATAAATGATCAGATCAGAACTCAAACTATGCAGTCACTCTTATTGCTACTTAGAAAAAGGTGTTGTTAAGTGTAAACATTCTCCAGCAGGTTTTCTAAATTGCAAGTTTAATAAAGCAGAAAGATCATTTTCCATAAGTAGTATAAAATTGTGCATTACAAAGAACAAAAAACAAACATCACATTTTTAACTCCTTAAAAGGCCTGGATTCGGAGAAAAAGAATGTTTTTGTAGAAGAGTTATAAATTACTCTGAATCCCTCAAAATTTCTTTATGCATGTGTGCAAGCATCTAGAAACTAAGCGTGTCACTACCATATTATAGTAAGTGGTCCTACAGTATGAAAGCAAATTGGGATCCCATTTTGCCAGGTGCTGTACAAGAAAAAAGCATGGTGATGTAGTAGAAATAGTAATCATACGGACAAAGAGATCATACCATATTGCTATTTATTCTGGATTGAGTGCAGATGACATACAAAGGCTGTGAAAAATGAAGACTGGATAAACGCATATGACATACAGGTGCTATATAAACTATAGATGATCAAGAATTCAGATATAGGAAAATAGTCATTTCTGCAGATGTTTTTGAAGTAATGAAGAAAAAAATGGAGAATTTAAAATGTTTTCTTTACACTGAACAGAAAAATAATCTCAAATTAATAAATCATTCAGTGTCATGAAATGTCTGTAACATCCCCAAAAATTTGTGAGGTGGCTGAAGAAAGAAAGGATATTTCTTCTTTTCCTCTGTTGTTTAAATACTAGTAGTCATAGGCTGTTTTTCTGTGGATCATATTTTTAGACTCTCACTTTTCTGGCTAGGCTTACTGGAACTGTTTTCTTCTATAAAGTCACCATCTTTTTATTTTGCAAAAAAAAAGTGTGATAGTTTCCCCTTTACGAAATAACTTTGAGTAGCCCTTAGTTCTAGTGCCCTGACCCAAAGGGGATCAGACACAATCTTGCTCTGAGCCAGCACACTTTTGCCTGTGCAGAACTCATTGCAAGTATGGGCCCAGTGGGAGTTTACACTGCACTGAGTGACCCTTAGAAAGAAATGTCATCCTTGTCCCAGTCTTTTATTTTTCTCTGTAACTACTTAACAGAGGAACAAGAGAATGAGAGAACCTTAAATATAAAAATGGTTTATATATGACAGCCTATTCTTTTGCCATGTAACAATTTCTCAGTCATAATAACAGTACACATCTTTTCCTTTTCCACCAGAATAGCTGCATTTACCTTACCATTAATAATTCACTACATAATCACTGTGGATTTGAAGAAAAGAGGATGAACCTTACTCAGAAAAGATTCTGACGCCTACAGTTGTGTACTTCTCATCGGTAGACCTCATAAATGGCATTTCGTGCTACTTTGCTGTGTACACAAAGAAGCAGAAAAACTTGAAGAATCAAAGAAGTAATTTGCACCTGTTTCCAATGTGATTTAATGCATACTTTGACCAATTGTTTCTGCTAGAGCTTGAGAAATATCCCTGTCTCTGAGAACCTACAAATCTCTAGCAACAAATTCTGCTGCAGATGATCAGATGCCTAACACTCAGATAGAGACAAAATCTGGGAGCAAGGTAGATACATACATTTTTATACATTTTCTTACCTTTAACCTTCATCCTCCTGATCTATTGACAATAATTTTGTTCTGCAGAGTTAGCTAGTAACAAAACAAACAGAAAATGATTTCTCACATGACTCTCTCCTCCAACCTCTACGCACCACTTGTTCTGTCACAGTGATGTCTGAAACTTGTTTTCACCTGAAATTTACTGTTTCAGAACAGTGCTGAACTTCAGTACAGAACCATCTTAACACATCTAGAATGGCGTTTCTTTCACAAAATGACCCTATCTCTATACACACAGCCTGACTCAGGATAAGAACTAACATTTCTTCCACAATTCCTGTATCCATTTTACTAGCTCTGAAAGGTCAAAGCATTGGTCTTGGCTTATACATCAAAATGCTGAGAGTTTCATTATACTTATGTGGTCTATCATGAGCGCGTGGTCCTGCTGTGATGAACTTGGTAGCAAAAGAGCACCAATACCATACTCTTCAATTTTCACTTTTACAGCAAAACTACAGCAGGCTTTGCTTTGTGTGGCATGATTGATTCAAGGGATTTGCGTGCAGGGTTCTGTAGGTCAAATTTGATTGCTGAAATTCCAGAATGTTAAGATGTCAGAAAAACAGCAAACTGTATTGTGTTATTAATGTACTCACCCTGAATATCAGGCAGTCAAAAATGTATTGGCTACTGGAAACACCTTTCAAATTAATTATTCTTTAAGGGAAACTTGGTAAAAATGGAAAGAGGAGTTTTGAAGTGAACTACAAATGCAGCACTTGATACAGAGTGCACTGAGCCAAATTCAGCTCTGATTCATATCCACCATATTACGGAAAAGATTGTTTGCATGATATTCAAATTCAGAGGGAAAAAAAACCCCAAACAACAACAAAAAAACCAGCATAAAGAATATCATAAATAGTTCTGCAAAATCTACAAATCTCTGACTCAGATTGTCACATATACAAGTTCAGTTCTGAGTAAAAACTGCCTGCCTCGGACATTTACCTTGCCATTAATAATCCACTACTATATAATCACTGTGGATTTGAAGAAGAGGGGATGAACCCTACCAAGAAAAGAATCTTATTATTTATTCTTTGATCAGATCCAAATTGTCTCAAAAATCTGAGTAAGCTTTCTGAGTAAGCAATGGCATTCTCAGGGAAGGCACCCTCCATGATATGGCAGAACTTGAATAACTGAAATTTCCAAGTATATGCTGTATACATTTGTATGGGAGAGGAATTGGTATTCTTAGGGGAGGTTCAGGTTGAAGGAAGTCAGCAACATGATGAAGAAAGCAGAAACCTCAGAAGAGGAAGGAAAGGGAGAAATATGGGGAGAATCAGAGACTCAGGGAAAATGGACTGTGGGTATGAGGAAGAAAGAGGGAAAAGGGGAAACCCTCACCCATATTTCTCTGAATCATCACCACAAGCCCCTTTAATCACACTGAACCTTTTATTTCACCAGTACCTGCCCATCCTACTCAGATAGACCTTCCCAGCTCTTTGCCTCATTTCAGACATCCAAATCTGTCACTGCTCCTTGCACTTAGAATTTGCTTTGGCACTACAAGGAGGTTAACTTTTCCTGTATTACAGAGAAGCCTGGGACAAGCTCCACTCATATAAAGAACTCCTTAAATAGCAAAGACAGCTATAGTTTTGAAACACAGAAGAAATTCCAGATGGTTTTTCAGAGACATTGCTGCCAGTTCTCGCAAAAACAACTGAGGTCTTCCAGCCTGGACACTCACAAGGCTGCAGTGTTCCCAGAGCAATTTAAGTCTTAAGAGTCTCTGAAGAGCCCAGACAGTGCCCTGGCTTGGAGTCTTTCAGTGCAATTTTGTGTGAGGAGGCAATTCAGTAAAACCTTCTTGGGAAATGAAATTCCTGCTTCACAATCTCTCCTGGATTGAGTACTGACCCCTGGACCTTCTTATAGCTTAAACGTGCCCTTTCGTCAGACTGGGGACAGGAAGGTCCTCTGGGACTCCATTCTGATACTTTGCAGGCACCCAACAATGTGCTTGGACATGAAAAGACAATTTTGCATAGTGTTTTTAACACCTTCCCCAGACTAAACTCCCTTCAGTTTTTCTCATCCTTCCCTGGTGGCATACCAAAGGTGGTTTTGTTTTCAGGAAGGAAGAGTTGCTCTCTGCTTCATACCCCCTCAAGGTGAACAGCACAGGTACCAGTCTTTGAAAACATCCGAAACTTAATCTGTCACAGGATTCCCACCATTAGCCCCCTCAGGTATCTCCTGTCTGCAGCTGAGAGATTGCCTGCTTTCTTATCATTTCTGTACAGCCCTGCCTTGGAAAACTGGCTTGCTCTGGGAGGAAACCATTTGTTTGTCCACAAACGGTCCACTTGAGGGTGATTAACAGTCTCTGCTGTTACTCCTAGGTTAGGGTTAATTCAAGATGATGCAGGGAAACCTCAAACAAACAGAGCTTGCAGATTGAGACCTAAATCATGCAGAGCCCAGGCAGAAATCTTAAGCTGCAGACAGCACCTCCAAACCTCTGGCAGACAGCTCTGCAGTGGAAATGGGGAATGGATGAGTAGCCTAGAGCCTACTCAGCCACCTGCTGAAGACCCTGCAAGCCAGAACTTGAGAGCCAGGGACATGAGCACTGAAGGCTCCTGGTTGTGGGGCAGCCTAGGACAAAAACCTTGGAGTTTCATCTAATATTCATTCTTCGTGTCACCCAGAATCTCAGCGTAAGGGAGTAGGAGAACAACATTTGTGTCTCTATGCTTGCTGCCAACACTCCACCAAAAATCTAGCCCTTTCTTTCATTCAGTGTCACTGAGCCCAGCACCAGCTGGGCTCCCATTAAGCACTTATTCCTCTGCCTGCAGATAACTCCACACAACCTTCATGCTTTATTTTAAAAGATGAATTTATGGTCTAGGGAGGGGGGAGAGAGACAGACAGTGAATAAAAATTCTGGAACTGTTTTTTTGCTCTTCATTTCTTTTTTAAGCTTTTAAATGAAATCCAAAATAGTTTACTTGTGCCTATTTTTAACAGTTACTTCACTGACAGTAATGAAGTTCTCATTAGACCTGTGGAGGGAGGTTATATGGGTTTTGCCAGAGGCTGGCAAATAATTCTCTTTCATTTTTATTTGGAAACATGACTTAAACAGGGGGATTTTGTTGGGTGTTTTTCTTAATAAACAGCTTGATTTTTTAAAAACTCATCAAATTTTTGTACAGTGGGGGAAAAAATGTAATATCAACTTATTAGCTAAAATATATAGATATAATTTGCAAAAATTAAAAAAGAAGCCAGTTCATAGAGCTCTCCACCTTGCAGAGTCATTCATAAAGTGACCATTTAAAGGCACCTTCAGAATTTTACTTTGGTAAAATTTCATGTCAGCAGTCACACCATATGTGAAGGGGATTTACAAGAGATAAAACATTCCCTGTGCACTGACTAAAATTCAACACCTTTCACAAACATTTCACATTGTTTGAAATTGTTCCAATTTCCATTATCTTGTACAGTCACAGCATTTAGAAACAAGAAAGACTGGAGTAAAGTGCAAAGGAAGTTAAAATGTCAGAGGTCCTAAAAATAAAATCAGTGTAAAACAAAGAAAATCAAGCAAAAAATCTGAGGAAGCTTTCTGCACAGCAATTACAAACGTGGTTTTATCACACAGTTTATGTAGCCAAAGCTGCTCTTGTCACTTGGGGAGGTAGGAGGGGGTGAGGGGGTGTTGGTTTTATTTTTCAGTGACCTGGAGATCAATCTTAATTCTTACAAAACTTTAACATTTTCCAATACTCAAACTGTAGCCGCAGTTTTATGTGTGACAGGAAGGTCTTGTGTATGTTAAATTTCTTTGAAACAGGTTCATCTGTCTGTTAGAGCAAAGACAGAATTTATAAATTGTCAAAAAGATGCCAGTTTCGGGCGTCCTTAGGAGAAGCCAATCTTTTCAATTAGGACAAAACCTACCAGCACATAATAGTCTTTACAGGCTCATAAACCACCATACCACCCAAGATGTTAACAAGCTGGCATGTTTTGAGCATCAAAGATAGAGAGGAAACTGTGTTTACATGTTTGGCACAAAAACTAATGAGGAAAGTCAATTGGCCCTTTGTCTTGAGGGTCTGAAGAGCTGCGCTCTAATGTTTGGTTTCTTGGTTGGCACTTGTTCAAGTAATCACTCGTGGCCTGACAAAGCAGCACTTGTGTTTTATTAGTGGCCATGCTGAACTCTCCTGCCTGGGCTGTGTTGTCTCTCAATAGAGTGCTGCACCAGAGGGCACACTTATTTGAAAACACTAAATCAGAGCATGATGATCTTTGCCCGACAAATACAACCAAAAGAGCATAAGAAATGTTGACAACAGCTCTCCTTTTGTCAGAGAAAGTGAGGAAATAACAACTGGTGGGTGGGTGTGTGTGCATGAGTGTAAGAATCATCTTGAAACACCAGTGACAAAACCAGCAAAACCTTGCTCCTGGGAGGAGATGCTCAGAACCAGCTGCATTTGCTCCATCCTTGAGAACAGCACATGAGCAAGGCTAAAATTCGTGTTGCTCACAGATGGAGAGCAGACACAGCATTTTTAATGTGTTAGGCCAGTCTGGCACAGACAACAAAAGTGCAGGTTCAGGAACAAGGTGCATAGTCCAAAGAATTTGAAATTTACTGTTTCATCTTCTTGAGCCAGATATAAAGCAAAACCCAGAGGATCAGAACTCTTTATCTGGTAAAACTCAAATCTTTAACTTTCAAGTATTTTAAAAAGTACAAACTCGTCAACAAAATTGGGCTGAGATTCGTGATATAGGAAATTTTACTTTCTTGTGAAACCGTTGGTACTCCCTTCCAGGAAGATGATGAGAACAAGATTACTAACTCTGACTCACAGCAACAGTCCCACTGACTATAAGAGATAATTGTGTGGAGACAAATTAACTGCTCCACTTATGATGTCTGTATGTAGGAACCTGCACCAGTCTGGAGGTGGGAAAAAATTTCCAGAAGTATACAAAACTGAAAAAAAATTTACTAAATTGAAGATCCTTTATCCTGGGCTGTGTTTTTTGAACTACTCTTTCCCATCACTTAGAATCTACTAGGTAGGATATATAGAATACACACAAATTTTGATATAAAGTTCCAAATGACACATTTGTTTAGCTGCACTGATCTGACCAGACAACCCTCTTTTAATGCAACTACATAGCTATGTTAGATATATGCTTAAAAAATCTACACTTTTGAGGCTTTAATCTCAGGTATTTTCAAAAGAGATGAGGGAATGAGACAGAAAACAGATGGATTTTGTTTAAGAAAAAATCTTATTAACTATTTCAGTGATGTTTGAGTCTGAAATTAAATAAATATAATATTAAAGCATTATGTGTGATATCACATTTTTGCATAAAGAATACAAATTTGATTTTTTTTATGTTTTAAATCCATGACTATTCATGGTCATATTACAATTTAAATTATATAAGTGAGAAATATAAAAAAAAAACCCAAAACCAAAAAACTCAACAGAAAATTTGCTCTCTGTTTCCATAATGATGTAAAGATGCAATGATCATCTTCTGGGTTAAAACTCCGCAGTTAGGCAAGATGGTCAAAATATGGATCACTAGGCCCTTTCAAAAAAAGCTTATCACATCTCAAACAAGCTGTATCTTATACAAATTGAAACTAAACAATCTCTGAATTGTCCTGCCATCAAAATCATTAAAAGATCCATGAAATCCTGAGACAATTCTGGAATCATACCTGAAGGGCAAAAAATTGTGTTTGCTGTAGCTCTGTGTTGAAAAGCCAGTTTTCCTCAATTTTTGTACCAGATTCTGGCTTTCAAAAATACTTTCATTAACAAATGTCATTCTCATCTGAAAATAATCATTAAATTGTAGTGTGCAATATTGCATTGTTTGTCTGATAAAAATCCAGTGGAGCAGGGAGAGTAAAACATTTCTGCATTCAGTCAAATCTTGGCAGCTGCCTTTCATCCATCCAGACACTAAACACTACCTCGGGAGAGTACCTTGTAGAACTGTTGCAGGGTACTGCAAAGGACGTGCTACTTTGACACAAAATGTATATTCTTACTATAGTCTTTAGGCTCCTTATAACGCTCCTACAACACACTCCTTCATGAGGTAACACACAGTGGGTGCTCATTTGCACTTTTTAACCTGTCCTCTGTTGAATACTTAGGGGTTCAGGTTTAAAATCCAGCTTTAGCAGGAATTAGTATCTGCCCATCCATGATGCAAATAAAGAACTTCGTAACTTTCTTTAAAACAGACTCCGATATAGCACCATCTGTATATCACCTTAAAATGTTAAAATGGTAGATTTTTGGTATTTGACTCTGTTTTGGAGAAGAAAATTGGCATTATTTCTGTATTCTATACCATAGTTTCTTTCTGTCACACAGTGTCAGGAATTAAGCAATCCCCTTAAGAGTAGTGTGGGAACCGAATGAGTAAATGCAATATACAGCTGACACTGAAGCTTTTGAAAAACAGCTTCTATTAATTCAGACCTGTCAATAGTTAAGTTTACCTAGGAGACCAACAGTTTTTATATTCTGTTTTTGTTTTCTCCTCTAAAATTTGCCATTTATTTCAGCAATTAAAACACTTTTTTTTTTTTCAAACACTTCACAAGGCTTTCCCTGTCTTAAGGGAAACAGTCAGTATCCATTGGCTTAGAGATTATTATTAACTCCTGCATTTTAGTGATGTGAATTAGTCTTTAAAACATAAATAAGGCATGTAGCAGATAAAACAACATAAATAAATTTCCATTATTACCTTCAAATTTTGAATGAACTGATAATCAATTTATTGAATTTCTGTACCTTTTATCCTCAACATTTCTGTGTGTTAGATTATTTAAGAATTACTCCAGTGATTTTTGATAACTATATATTACAGATACTGTCTGTTGGTTTACAAAAGAATAATTTCATAGCGTTTCATATCAGCAGCTTAAATAATTTTCTTTTATAAACAGAAATTATACACTGATTATTGTCTTCTTCTAACAATAGTAGTCAGAGTGAAGTAGTGGATGAAGAGGGTCTACTGAGAAAGCTTTAGACTATACCAATTAGAAAAGATAAGAGAAACTAAATATTGTATCCCCAGCTTTAACTATCTTCTATAAAATCTATTTATTACTTATTTCCCAACTGTTTAATTTTTTCCAAACATTTCCAGGCAAAACACTGGATTTATGTTTTTTCATTGAAACCCAAATATCCTGTTTGCAACTGCTGTGTTTATAGCCTGCTAATCTGGTATGAGCATAGACAAGTGGAAATTATTTGCCTTATGAATTAAAATTTTCATTGAGAGCTAGCACCTACACTTATAAACTTTCCTTGCTCATACAAAAAGCAAGGTTTTTATCTACAAAAGAAGGAAACCAGAATCACATGAAGCTTGTAACTGAGTACAGCACTTTGCAATGCAAGTTATTTCCTGGAAGTTAAATTTATTACATGCTGGACGAAAGCAAGTGAAGAAGTGGTATCACAATATCAAACTGTGACAGATACCTATAAAGGATGTAATTCTACAGCACTGCCAGCAGCATTATGAAGACTAGGAAATGTTTTCAGGAATGCCCATTTTTTCACCTGAAGTCTTCATGGAGTTTAGAGACATAGGAATTTCAGTGCTAAAAACATAAATGTGAAAAATATCTTTTTTATCTGTGCTGTTTAAACTCATGGAAAGACAGGTTCACCGTGACAGTAGAATTACAACAATGCAGCTCTTTCCTTGGACTTTTTTGTCAGAAATATCTCTGTGCAGAAGAACAGATAAAGTTAGCACCAGTGTGTTTCCAAACAGTGAATCTTCTGCAATAGTCATTATAATAAATAGAAATGCAAGTATGGATACGTTTGTTCTTGGACACAGTTGGCAATGTAGTACATTGAATCAAATGAAGTAGGAATAAAATATTGCTATATCATCTGAAATTCAATGGCACTTACATGAAATAACAACAAAAATATCTGAACCTAGCAAAATGGAGATATTCATGAAAATATCTCTCCAGTATAAAACATTATCCAATTCAACTTCCACAAATATACTATTTAGTCCTTTATTTCACAGCAATTTCCTGTAAGACTTAGAAAATCTCTCTACGGGTCTAAAACTTCCTGTTTTCAAATGACAGAATACCAGAACACTGATTTTCATCTAACAAACATCATCAGACAATGCTTTCATTATCTTCATTGAGGATTTGCCATTAAATTGAACATCTAAATCAAGGTGCTGAAATCTAGGGTAGAAAACACATATATGGGTACCCAATAAAGCCAATTTGATTTTCAGACTGTAACTGCCCAGAAATCCTAATGATAAGCTGGAAATCATAGGTGAGAATCTTCAGGTATTTCCATTTTTGCATTTTAATTTAATTCATGATCCTAATCTGAAGCATTTCAATGTTTTTAACAATTTTCTGTATGAATCTTTCCTTGCATCTTTTTATTAGTCAACCACTTTTCTTTGGTCCTGAACGCTGAGCTTTACAAGTTCAAAACCCATATCCTTTGCTCAGATAACATATTTTTCCAGCATATTGAAGTGTCCCATTCTTAATCCCAGCAATTCAAATTCATCCAAATAAACTACAGTTAACCTTTCACAACTGCTGTTGACCTGGGAGGACAGACTTACTGAAGTAAATATTTAAACCAATCCTTTTTGTCTACATTGCACCCCCAGAGCTTTTGAATTGAATCAGGTTAAGGACGTGGTTAATCTACTTTGTCTGACTTGTGTTTCCTAACAGAATATGTACTGGTGGCAAAGGAGAGCAAAGCATGCATTCATAAAAATATGCATTTGCCAGTAAGACCTGGACCAGTGGTCTCAGCTCCCTCTTTCATGCAATAGGTAAAGGGCTATATCTACTCTGCCCCTGAAAAGACCTAGCAATGGCATCTCGGAAACAGAAAACAGAATAAGAATCCTCTGGTCAAGACGCAGAGTTGTAAGGATGGGCACAGGCTTCCACCAGCAGCTGCTTGGCCTTCCCACTCCTTCATCTTAATCACCCTGCCCATAGAGCTTCTTTCAATGCAAATCCTGGCACTATAGAGGAGTGTGACATGGGCAGCTGAGTTCTTTCTTCCTTACAAAAAGAAAAAAGTCTATTTGTGGAGGGTCCCCTCCGTGCTTGGATGAATGGATAAGAATCATCCCTGCACACATATTGCCCTTAGTTACACTGACAGAACATAATCATTCTGTGGCTGTAGAAAGGCAGAGACCTGAACTGCTGGTCACTTAGTTTCTCTGCTTTAAGGCTTATTATTGCATAACATAAGATTCACATGTTGAAGGATTTTAGTCTAAAACATAAGCAAATCAAACACAAGCACGGTACTGTGGATGTTACATGAAGCTTTAATTCTTGCACTCCCAAAGGTCCTATACTCTTTGAGAATAACCCCAATGGACAAAAGCTCTAAGCCAGGTTTCTGAATAGAAAATCTACTTCCTGCAAGTTCGATTAAGCTATCTAATTTTCAGTCAAACACACTAATTTCCAGACAGGTTCTTCTGATGTTTTCCCTCTGTTTGCAATTTGCATCATTAAACAGCCTGGTGTTTCAAAGCAGCCATGGTAGTAAGGTCATAAGGTTTTATGTTAAATAGCAACATCCTCAGCTTTTTAAAGACGAAACAGAGAGCAGCTGATCTGATGGCACATAATTTTCTTTCTTTCCTTTTTTCTCTTTGGGCTGAGAAAAAGGAAGGATTGGAGCTTCTTATGGATCACAGACATTTTACTTTGGAAGAAAGAGCAGATCTATAGGTCTTTGTGCTCTCGAAAGCAACACAGAATCACAGGTGTCCTTGATTATCAAGAAATCTTCTTCTTTTCTAATGGTTTCCCCTTCTCTCCCTGAGAACAGCAGGTCACCTTTTGGGCATGAATATCTTATTTTAAGAGGCAAAAAATTCAGTCTTCAAAAGAACATTTAAAATAAAAGTGTAAGTTGAATTTGAAGATTAAAAAAATAATGCTTGACAACATTCAGTACACAAGAAAGCAGGGCTGTGCTGACCTATCCAGGGTAAACAGTGATAGTAAACAGATGTTTCTCAATTAATTCTGCCTGTGCTCTGTTTCCATATCTGAGGAACAGTGGTAACAACACAGCAGATATAGTGCGACACAAAGACACCTTCATTCAGTCTTTCACCCAGTAAAATTGCCTCTTTTTTTTTTCCCCTTTGCCTTTTTTTATGGTCACACAAAGTGAATTTGTGGGCTATAACTACCCTGAAGCAGTTTTTTCTGCCTTGGGAAGCGGGCTGGTCGCTGGGATTGGAAAAGCCTGAATCTCATCTCTCCAAGCAGTTTTAACAGTTGCTGGAAACAAGTATCAGTAAATAAACTGAACTTAGCACTGCACCAAAGGCTCCCAAGCTGAGCTGCCCTGACAAAGCTTTTCTCAGCCCATCACAGCTCTGGGACACAAAGCCTTACAGTAGAAATGTTGTTGCTGAATTGCTTTCTGGCTCTGCATCTGCCAGATTTAAAATCAGTATATGTGTGTTTTTATCTCACAAATATGTACACACATACATTTGAAAGGGTTGCAGCAAGAAGCACTGAATAGCATGAAAATTTATGTCGAAAGCAATGGCTTTTGTATAATTACATGTGTTCATACATGTAGGTATGAATGTATGAAGGCTGTTAGTTTAAAAATACTGATAGGTAGAAAAATGACAGAGAGGAAGGAGAAGGAAAACATGTTTTGCCACATGCACAGAGTAAGATACAGATGTCCTGACCTCTGTGAAAAAAGATAAACAAAATATAAATCTCCATTTTGAAAGAAATGTAATTTTATCACTGAGGCCTCTTTGGGAAAAAATGGAGTTTATGATACATTGCATTCTTGCCTTGCCTACAAGACAGCAGTTACAATTAAGACAAGAAATTTGGAAATTTTAATTCAATTTAATTCATTATGCATTTTTATCCTTCCAGAGAGCCATGTGATGTAGAAGAAGATAAGAAACTGTACCTTGTCATTCAATATTTATTAAGCAGACTAAAATAGCCTATTTTGTAGAAAACAAAATTCATTTGCCTGTCATACTGTAACCTAGTGCTAGTCTGATCTGTTGTGCAGTCTAACTGAACCCAGTGACTTTGAAGTATATTGTGTATACAAATGTCTTGATGTAAGCCATCCTGTACTATCAGCATGTGTGGAGACCAGCATGAACTTGCCATCCACAGAAATAAAGGGCTGTGAAGAAGGGGAGAGAAATCTGTTACCTTTTCTTCCTTATTTAGCTGCTGCAGAATATGAAAGTAGTTAAATAAGGCAAATGATCCAAGAACAGTTCTTTTGAGTATGTTCTGATGTGTGCAAACATGACATATTTAATTAGTATTACATTCTATCTCTTATAACAAATCCAAGATTCAAGATAGGATAATTATCTTCTAACAACATACAGCTGCTGAACTTTTCAGGAATATGGGACCCAACATAGGTTCTTAGAGCACATCACAAATAACCACTTTCATAGCAGAACATTTATAAATGTCATATCATGGAAGAGAAAAATTGCTGTAGAAAAAGGGAAACATTTTCATTCTTATAGATAAAGCAAGGCCTCAGAACCTCACACCTATGCAGCAAGCAAATATGATTAAAGGCAGAACAAACAAGTAAAAACCTTGCATTAAATAGATCATGAATTTGCTTGTGGGTCTGTAACAGATGTGTTACTAAGGATGCTTTGTTTATCCAGTTGCAAGACTGTCGAAGAGAATCATTCCAGTGATGCTGCTTATCATGCTTTTAATTCTGCTCAGGCAAAACTGTTAGCTTTGAAAAAGCAATTTTTTTTTGGCCCTACTCTATCTGGCTGCACAGAATTTTCAAAGCACCACAATGTTGTAAAAAATGCCCTTTTAATCAGATTACCCTTGGCGAACGTCCCAAACTCAGGCTGAAGTGCAGTGCTTGTGGTTTCTCAACAGATTACACTAAGCCTGCACCATGGAAATAATCTACTTTTAAAACCCAGGAAACAAATCGACTGCACTAAGGACATAAGTCGCTGTCATTAGGGAGTGATTAAGCTAAACATTTTTATACACTCTGGTAGCCCAGTTTCATATTGTGTACCTCTGTGCTGAGAGAAAGAATGGCACCCCAAATAACTGCTTGTTTGATTCAGCCACCCCAAAAAGATCTGGTCTTGAACCAATTAAATTTAATTTTCCCCTAATAGTCACAAAAGGAAAAAAAAGGGGGGGGGGGGCAATATTTGCTTTTAATGAATTAGAAAATACAGTAAAAGCAGCTTTACAAGCGATCATTCAGCCGAGGATCATGAGTTTGATTAAAGACTATACACGATATTTTTTGACACACATTAGCCTATCCTAAAAATCCTGTCACCTTATATTAAATTACTGCTACTTGTTTTATGCAAACATATTTCCTTTAATACATAATTTATATTGGAAATTCTGTGTGTTTTTGAAGAGGCAGTTACAATTTTTCCAATTTACCATTATAATGCCACATCTTCAGCTTTCTGTGATGTGGGAAAATACAACATCGAGATGTTTGAACAGAAATTACTCCACCTACTTCAGTTTTCCTTTAACAAAACTGTAAAAAAAAGAATATGAATCTGACTGTCTAATCAAATTATCTGGCGTGTGAGACAACCTTGCTATTTAAGTACATGCAGATCCTAAAGAGGAAAGGCTCTAGATGTCAGATCCTGGTGCATGAAGAGCAGAGGTGTGTTTGTGGGAGGGAAGGAAGGGTGTTTTTTTTTCTGCGTAAGTCTGAGTTCAGGTCTGACACAGATGGGATGTTAACTGGTCTAAGGTACAAGTCAGGTCTGTTCTTGATCCCTCCTTTGGACATTCTGCTGATAGTTCATTTCTAATTTATGAAACATGTCATTAATCCTCAATCTGGCAGCCTCTTTTTGACAATAATTCAGTCTGACAGTTGAAGGATTAATATTTATTAAACATCCTGTACTTTAGAACTCAAAGAAATGCTCAATTCATTTCCATGGCAAAATCTTCCAACTCAGAGCAATCCCTACCCCCAATCCCTTCATGCTCCCTAAAAGCCAAATAAACCCAACCAACAACACAATAGGAACAGCAGATGACCAAGAGAAACACAAGAGAAACAAACCAAAACAAAACGTAATTACAAATAATGCTTCAAAAGACTTGGTAGTGGATTCATGTAACGTATTCCTCTGCCCAAGCATATGTTTTCTCACTCTTCCTTTCCCTTCCAGCCCTATCCCTCCCTTCCCCGCTCATAAATAATTCATAGCCTGATAAATATGCAATTTCAAAAAAGTGCAGACAAGGCAGCACTGCATTAAAAAAAAAAAAAAAAAGGCTTGTGCTTTTCACACAGAAGACCTGAGCTGCACTTAACGGATGACAGATTTTCCAGTATTCAAAAGCTGTATTATATATATGATAGGAGTGAGACAGTATTTCTGGTCTGATTCCTTGCTAGACATGTTGTGAATTGTCTGTGGAAAGCTGTAGCATAAAACAAATGGTGATGTTGGTTTAGTTTGGTTTGGTTTGGTTTCTTCTTTTTCTGTTCTTTTCTATTTGAAAGGTGCAAAGCAATGATGTTCCCACTGTTTGAGGTTTAGCTCACTGCACATTTTCAGGTCATTATAAAATTAGGGAGTTAGCACAGGTGGAGAAGGAGTACAGCCACATGCTTTCTCACGTAGCCAGTGCAGAATTTGCAGGTAGCGCACGTGCCATACGCAATTCTCCAGTGACCCCACCGGGAATGTCTCCCTCCTCCCAGAGTCCCCCTAAGCGATGGCCACTTACGGGCCATCGTGGAAATGCTCTTCAGGGGCCGATTGCACAGGCTCAGCAGCAAAGTGCTCTGCCTGCTGCTTGCACGCAGGTAAAGCCCACCCGAAGTAAGACACAGGATGAGAAGCGGAGTGGAGTACCTCCATTTTGTGGGCTAATTGCTTGATTACCAGGATGAAAGAAAATGGAGGAAAGAATTTTTTTTTAATTTTTTTTTTGCAAAAGCAGCTCAGGGCTGATGTGACAGAAGAGACAAAGTAACCAGAGAAAAATGGTGCTTAAGGAGCATCAGTCATAAAACCACTAATATGAAATGGAATATCAGAAATATAGATAATGTGTACAAATTCCTGCAACTAATAGATGCATAAGACTTATGTACAGTTGATCTTTGGGTTAGCAACAGTTAGAACATAAAAATGATTTCAACCCGTGGAGTGTAACCTTTGGATGAACATTTAAATTGGAAACACCATGGGTAAGAAATAGACCTCAGCATTTAATTTGGACTGGCTAGCTGGAAGCCTGTATTTACTGTACAATAATTTCAAATTTAATTAAATAACGGTGCTGATGCCAGTCACATCAGCACTGTAAAGATGATTAATTGCATGCTTAAATGAAATATAAACTGCCTTAAAAGTAACATCAATGCAGAATCCTGTAAGCAGACACCGTATGATAGGATTTAAACACAGGAGCCTACCTGTATCCTTTCAAAGAACACCATGGTTAAAAAAAAAAGGCCCTACATCTGAATGTAGCAACTATACCAAAACCAGAACCTTTCATGAGTTTCTGTTTTTCAAGGCAAGTCTGATTATTATTTCCCCACCTCCTCCCCCACCCCCGCCTCTGTCTGACATGATTATTTTGTTTTGCAGGAGAGCTTTCACACGGTTTGCATTGTCATCTCATGGACTGGCTATCGATAGGCAAACAGGGACTGAGGCGCCGTAAGACAGGACTGCGCTGTCACAACAAGGCAGCTGGACAGTTATGTATTCCACTTCGTTTCCATTGTATTTCAATCCACAGTAGCAGCAGGAGAAAGAGCCTGACAGAGTTAACCATGGATTGTCACCTTGATTTGTCCAGACTAGCAGATAGGCAGAAATGAATGAAATTCTGCTTATGAACAACATGCAAGAGAAAATAAGTTGGCAAACAGCATTTTTCAAACTATACTGTCTGTAAAAAAAAAAAAAAATCAAGTGTCTTTGTAGATGCTACATCCTTTGGTGGGGGGAAACAAAAGCAGTAAGAATTACCAGATTAGCAAACGCACAGAAAGACTCTTCTGTAACACTGCTAATTGAAGAAAGCAGAAGCAAACTCTGTGACTAAGGGCTGGGTTCTTTCCGAATAATCTGTATCATGTTGGTTTATTTTCCAGGAATATTATAACAGTGCTTCAAAATAGTCATTTCTATTATCAATTTAAACACTTTGGGGCAAGAATTGTTCCCTGTGTACGTTAGACTTGTTTATGGAGCTACGCCCTTGGCATTGTATAGGGAGGTGCAGTTACTCATGTGTGGAATACAGTAAACAACACTGTTTCCAGAAAGAGGTAACAAATTCAAATCCTATTTTCTAAAAGAACAAAAACAGTGGATGTAGCTCAATTTCTACTCTGTCTCTGATTTAAATATAAAGAATGTTTCATTTAACAATTACTAATTAGAAGAGCTATAAATAAGTAAGCCTCAAAAAAGCTATAAGCAAATCAGTGGTGATGCAATAGTTATAATTTAAAGTCAGGGCTATTTATTTTATTTGAAAAGTCTTAAATTGTAGCAAATTGATGTATATAAGAAACAATAAAAAAATCAAAAAAATTAAAGGAATGAGTTGTCATTTGCCTTTTTCCTAAGGACACAGAAATTCTGACTTGTGCTGCTGATCAGCAAGGCAAATTGAACTGAAAAAAGGGAGATGACTCAACAGAGCAAAGGTCAATTCTGAAACACCTTAATTTTTTATAGAAGACAAAAAACAACCTGCAAGAAACCTCGTTGTGGTTTCTGACAGCCACGTGTTTATTAACTATATGAAAGACATAATCAAACTCACATTTTGCTTATACAACATACCTCACAAGAATGGACAAAACATTTGCTTCCAAAGAACAACCTTTCAGAAGCACGGCATTTATATGTCCTTTTTATTTATGAGATCAGGCTTATCAGAAGATATGGTATTACACGTTACAATAATGTATTCACTTCTGAGCATACAGTATTTTAAACAAGCATGAAAGACTAAATGCATTTAATATTTTAGGGTTGTTATTAGTTTTTAATAGTAAATTGGATGAATTTTTGTATTTGTATATACATTTCATTTTCTACACAGTGTGTATCCATCCTTTTAATAGTGAAAAAAGCCCAAACTAAAATGTAACATGCCGTCATACCATCTTAAGCATCTACTTGAAACTACATTATGTATCAGAAAAGGAAGAAAATTTATAAATCTTACCCACATACTGGAATGCTAATGTGCATCCATCAAAGAGCTACATATTCATAGTAAAGGATTCAGCCCAAATAAAGCCCCTTGCATTATCGCGTACATGTAAAAAAAATAAGGAAAAAAAATAAATATTTTTTTTCTTTACCGAAATTGTTTAGGAAAACCTAAAGGCACCAAAAGAACCATTATTGTCCAAGGAGAAAATTGCACAGATCTGTCTTTCCTCAGAATTCTATGCAGCCAACCGTAATAGCTCTTTGACAGTTCACCTGACTGCGGCAGAAATGGGAATGTGATGGTTACAGTGGATGACAGAAAGGGGCCATTTGAAGTGTTATTATACAGTTTACATGAGAAGATTTCTGCAGATTTTGGCTTTATTTAGTTATGTCATGTACATTTTTTGTTGGTTTGGGTATTTTTTACCTAGCAGTGTATGCCTTACAATAATAAAGGTTACATTCTTTTCTGGAGCTGCCATATAGAATTGCATCTCTTAAAATTTAAAATTTCATTAGTTTCCAGATTGGCTCTTGTGAGTCACCGTGCTTCACTACTGAAAATAAAAATGTGTATATTCCTTTCTCTCTTGCCCATGACCATGTTTTAAATGCATTTTATGTATGTTTTATTTCATCCCGTTTACCCAGCAATTTCAAACAGACTAATATATACCCGATATTGTATGTTCATACTTAAGCAAAAGCATTAGTGGAAGAACAATTTGGTTTATAGACATTTGTGGCAGAATAGGAATCCTTTTGAATGTCAAACAATTAAAAGGATACCCTGAAAAGCTTACACCCTTAAAAAAAAACCAAACAAAACCAAAGAACTAAAATTATCTTTGAATACCCTGCTGGAAGGACCCAATCCTGCAAGGTTTTGTTAGGATAAATGGCCCTACTGAAGATAATAAGTCTTCTGGAAGAGTAGAGCTTACTCACATGAGTCAGCACTTGGAGCACTGAGGCATGAGGCAACGTTTAAGTAATTTATGGAAGGAATTGAGGTGTCTTTGCTTTATGGGGCTGCTACATTATACAAATCTTTCTTTTCATGAAAAGATGAACCCAAATCAACAAATAAATACATATGTTTCCTTTTATATGATGAGAACACACAGCAAAACATGATGGTAACATGCTGGTAATTTTACATCAATATAGTCTAAAGAAAAAAAGACATTTACTATGTAAGAAAAAAAAGGGATAAAAGTGATAAATACTGAACTACACTGTCCTAACTTACTCTGCATTTACAGGTGATTTATAGATTTTACAAACCAGAGAAAATAAGCAACTGTAACCTTGATACATTGTTAAGCAGGCCTTCTATGATTCTGCTTTCTGCATAGGGTCAAGACTGTTGACATGGGATTAATCAGCAGCTCCTCCTAAACCATGAATCAGGACAAAATGTTTTCTGTTTCATGAAGTACAAGTGCTTGAATGGAACTAAGCATAGAATGTACAGAAATACATGAAAAAACAGCAGAAGTTACAGGTAACGTAAGTAACGCTGCTATAATGACAAATCATTTCTGCTTCTGCATTTTGAAGACTTCCAACAGTAACAACAAGAAAACTATGCTTAATTTCTTCCCAGTTTCTAAAAAGGAATGATTCTTTGCTGTATATTGCTCTTCCAGATTATATTTTACTGAAATGTAAAAATTTTGTGTCTTTTCCTACAAGCAGATCTCTTCATATCTCTATTTGTCAGATTTACAAGGAAAAAAGATCCAGTTACCTTCTGCATATCTTCTAGAGAACATATACCTATATGTAAGTGTAGCCGGCTCCCTATGTTGTTGCTAGCTTATTTGTTAGCATTTGAGAATATTGGGTGCAAAGTGTCTTCAGAAAGAGGGAAAGAAATCATTCACCATTAGAGATAAGTATGACAAGCTCCTTTTTACACTAGGATACACTTGTATTAAACAGAATGGCGGGGTGCCTGAGTAAGATTGCATCTATTATGAATGATAACATGAAAATGGACACTTATTAATCACTGTTTTGAAAATAATTATCCATAGCTTCATAAATCCCTCTGAAGTCAGGTTTTTTCCTCCTAAGTGTTCTGTAATATTAAAAATACTGCTTTCTTATTACAGACCTAGTACTTAAAATGTTTCATAAAGCAAATGTCAAGACTGTGCAGCAAATACATAGGTTAGTGATGATTAGGTTGTTAATATAAAACAGACATTTTATGTTTAGCCTAAAAATAAGCAGGTCACAGGTATTCAAAACAGGTCATAGTTATTAAAATACAAACACTTTATTCTCTATTTATTTCATAAATATTTTTGATAGCTAAAATATCGCATATTGTTCAATTTCTAATTACAGAACGCGATTTCTGTTGCTCACAAAACATAATTTTTGTTATGTATAATATTTCACTAAAAGGGATGTAAAACCAAAATTACTGAAAGAAAAGATTTGTGGGATTTTTGCCAATGAAAGTACTTCTGTTGATAAACAGCTTTGATGCGTTTCGTGTTTTATTTATTTTCAGCATAATTCACACTAGAGGTTGAGCGTCTCTCACATTTGCAATCAAGTGATTATGATAGTAATATGAAAAACTTTCATAAACTCCTTAAACATTGTAATATCCTGTATTGAAGTGCCTTACATGCACAAAATGCATTAAGAACATAATTTGCATCTACTATTCATTATGTGTGCAATTTTTATTATATATATTTGCATAGCATACTGCTGTATCAACAGTATAGAAATATATTATTAAAGGGACTCATTTTGGAAAAATCCATTATCTTTACTAGGTGAGGAAATTATGCTTTCTTTTATGAAAAGTTTTTATTTAATTGAAAAGTTAAGTATCAAAGAAGTTGTTACTGTGATGGAATAACAATTTATTATTTAAAAGGAAATGACCATGTTACATTACAAAAAAAAATCTATGTATAATTGGAAAGCACACATGCATGGATGCATGAGAATGGCTGCAGTGTTGTAAAGCTTTTTTCTAAAGTAACACTAAGTATTGAAGTTCCAGTATTTTTACTTCTTGTCCAGGACATTAAATCATGTAGAATCATAGAATCATAGAATCATAGAATCACCAGGTTGGAAGAGACCCACCAGATCATCGAGTCCAACCATTCCTATCAAACACTAAACCATGCCGCTTAGCACCTCGTCCACCCGTCCCTTAAACACCTCCAGGGAAGGTGAATCAACCACATCCCTGGGCAGCCTGTTCCATGTGATATAGCCATGTGATGGCTATACTTTATTTTAGAATGTGCATTTTAAACTTTAATCAGCTACACTGATAATGTAAAATCTCTAATCAAAATAGTACAGAAAGTAATACCAGACAGCCAATATGGAGTCGTGTAGAAGCCTTAACATGTTATTGTTTTGTCAGAGCCACATCCCAAAACAAGTAAATTCTAGACAGAGAAAAAGTCTGTTTTTAAAAGTCCGAATATATAATACAGGAAAACTGTCTGGATTTGGAACAATTTTTACATACATATGTCTAGGAAAGATATATATTTCTGATATAAATAAGATTTTCAAGGAAACAGCCATTTTAATATTGACGGAAAAAATTAATATAGCAACAATTGTTTGCTCGATGTTGCTATAAATTATGTTTACTACAAGCTTCAGTAAATGTTTTGACAATGATTTATAGGTATGTCTAGTAAAAATATTATATTTTTTCCATTCTAGCAGACAGCTAAATATTTTATAAATGGTGTTCAGTGTAATGTATTGGTCTGTTTTGAAAAGCTTTTTTTCCCTGAATTTTTTCACTTAATAAAAATGCCTCCTCTCCTAAGAATACTTTAAATTAAAGTAGGTGGTTTATTTTTGTTGCTGTTGCTGAAGTAGGTTATTTTTTTTCCTCCCGTACTACTAATTTGATAACTCTAGCAGCTCGTGAATGCTTGCAGTATGTATTATTAAGGATTAAGCCTTAAATTTATTTGTATAGGTAAAGAACATGGTATTGCACAGGTCAAGTGGTTTCAGCATGAAAAATAAAGCAATATATTTAAAGAGGTGTTAGTATCTCCTTTCTGAGTCCCTTTTTTATTTCAAAGTGCAAATATAGCTGTAACTCACAATTACCCAATGCATACAAATTATCTGAATTACACAACAGACTGAAATACCTGCATCTTCTGTTTAACCTGTGGAGATGACTCATATAATTGAATAGGAATACGGATACTATACTTAAATGTAAACTTTCACTAACTTGTTTTAAAGATATTTGCTTCATGGAGGAATGAAGAATGCATCTGAGATACCAGCAGGGTTAGCTTTCCATAAGGCAGCTAATCCAATAATACCTCTCCTAAATTTCGCACCTGATTTACACAGAGCAGTCTTTATCAAAAGGATACTACACCTTTAGACTTCTGTATCAAAGTGCCAGTTTTTATTTAATAGAGACAAAGTTCTTCTCTGCTGAAGTGTAAATAAATGTATAATTAGGAAGAAATATTGATTTTAGAAAGTTTATGATCAGCAAAACTTATTCAAGCATCCATTTTTCCTTTATACATGGTTTATGTCCACCTCTGTTCAGGAAAACATCTCTTCACAAATATATTTATAAACATATTGACTTAGTATACATATCATTCGCATGTTCCTGTCAGAAGCTGCGATTACAAGCACATCTCCATTAGGCATGGGTTTCAGCCCCAGACTATCAATGGTGCACACATGGACATGTGGACTGCACATATGACCCAGTAGATGTAGCCAGGAGGGTACTCCATTCTGAAAAACCACACTGCCTCATGTGTGCACCCCACAATATGTTCTCTCGACCAAAACAAAGCACCCCCAGGGGTGTTTGCCGGTGATGTAGGCACCCTTTTCCTGTGGTGTAGACAAACACCTACTGTATGTGTTGGCAGATGAGAGCCAGAGGGCAACTTGTGGCAGAAAACTCTCTTTTAAGTCTATGTTCCATACATGAAATACCAAAAATAAAATCATGTCTTCACTTCATCCATGATAATTTTTTCAAAGCATTCAAATGATGGGTTTAAATACATGATATGTGGCACTTTTTATATGAAAAGCATACAGAAACCCAGAAGTTTTGATGCCAGTTGCTGGACAGAAGAGAGCTACTCATATCTGGGAACTGGTACTCTCTCACTGAAATACAAGTCTAGCTTGGAGGGGAGAATGTGATTTCTAGACTATCTGGGAAAATAAATACACTGTAGGATATGAAGTACCCCTCAAATAAAGAACAGTTGTGTAGCAAGTATTAGGCTGTTTCTGGTACTAGAGAACCGTCTCTGCCTCCTTCTGACTCTTTCTTTGCTTCTATTGCCTCCTGGGATGCAACAAAAGTAAATTCCTGCAGGTAATGGCCTGAAGACTGCTCAACACTGCTAGCTTCCCCCATTCATCATTATCATAGAAGCACAGCTGTGTCATTTTGAACATATTTTATATCTTATTTGCCTGTGATTATCTGCCATCATACACAACACTGCAATATATAGGACAGAAAACCACCTCAAGAAGTCTTGAGGAGCCCTATTAGATATGCTTTCTGGCAAAGACTCCCATGTCACCTTTTGAATTTTGCTGGAATATCTAGTGGGTGCTCTCCATTGACTTGTGGGGGTCAGACTAGGGCTCCCCTGGAAGAACAGAGGGCTACAAGGCACCCTGTAATGCTAGGTACACTGCCTAGGAGCTGCTTCCACCATTTCCAGCCTGCTACTAGGTCTTGTCATCACACTATGGGTCACATTGTGCCCAAATTAGAGAAAGCCATATCTAGGGCACTGGCTTCCTGGCAAAGTTACTTTCTTTATAGAGCAACAAAAAGGAAAAGTCTCTTCTTTTTGAAATGGTAGAAAAAAAAAATAGGAGTGGGATCGGGATTCAGAAGAAGAAGAAGATACACAATAAAACCTGCTTTGCATCCAAAATTCTTCTATTCAGACCCAAACAAGGTGATGTTATGACTGTATGTCACCAAAGCAATCAAATGGTGGGAAAGGAAATGGAATCGAGGCTGTTTCCATAACAAAACTTATATAAACTTTATAGCCATTTCTTAGGGAATAAAATTAGGAGGACAGACAGTGTCCTGTTTGTGACTTCGTTGGGGTATAAATACTTGTAATCTTTATGTAGATGGGTCTTTAAGTGCACATGATTGTGTTTTTGAGTGAGACAGAGAAGGGAAGTAGGGTCAAGACCCTGTTTATGACTTGTGAAAGACACAAACAAGTGTATTTACTTGCAAGTCTGTAAAGAACATCAGTGGAAACAGGATTAGTCCTGTAATATTATTTCTTGGCTGAGATCTACTCTACAGAAGGTCACTTAGGTGAAAAGTATGTGAAATTGTTATGACAGCTTTTTATGTGTTAATTTGATAAAAGATATATGGCACAAATAAAATAATACACACTGTCAAAGCTTCAGACATTGTTTGAAAGTCCTTTTAGTAGTTACCTGAGACTCTTTCAAACACTGAAAAACAAATAGTTTAAATAATTTGTAGAAAGGAGCACCTTTTTTTATTTCGACAAGAATTTTAAGAGGTTTAAAATAAGTCCTTATGCATGCCAGTTTCGTGATGCTACTCTCCTATTCCAAACTTGAAATGCCATACCTCTCTGAAGTCTGGTCGGATTTAACTATTTTGTGCAACAAAAGAACAGATGAATTCTGAGTCCTGAAAGATCATTTTGTGCCCATAATCTTTAATACTGACTTCTGCTGCTGAACTTTGTACAAATTTCTAAAAGAACTTATTTTCAATGATAAGTGTGGGGTAGTAAGCTACAATCCCAAACCCAAAATGAAGGCAACTTAAGTTGCTGAATATTTTGGAAAATCTCCCAAAGCTTGGAGGTTTTTAGCAGATAATTCTGCAGTAAGTTAGGTGCTCTGATTTGTATATAAGCACTTGTTTCTGTGTTTTAAAATATTGAAGACACTAATGCATACAATAAATCAAAGCTTACCTGTAGCTTAAATTGTATTGCCTTAAAGTTTTTTCAAAACACAGAACATGAGCCCTTTTCAATGAAAGCTTCACACAATACTGTCTTAAGTGTACTATATCTGTACTTTAAAAAGAACGCTAAAATAAAAGATTTTGCCCGTTTTGTTCAAATGAATATGCCCTAAGTTTTGCTTCTCAGTTGTCCCAATTTATTTTAATATGAAAAAATCTAATCTCTGCTTGTAAAGCAGATTATGTGTGTATTAAATTCTTTAAAATTAGAATATACTTAATGCCACATTAGTTCCAGGCCTGTGAAACAGGAGAAAGTATTATACACCTAAACAAGAATGGGTTTTAAGCTTAAATTTCCACTTTGCTCCAATTCTTATTTGGTAAAATAAAATGATGTACAATCTACTATTTAATGAAATGCAATAATGAGTTCATTTTTTTCTGAACAAATCACAATATAAAAGTTTTAAAACAGTCTATACTTTTAATTGAGAAAAAGCAAGGTGAATGCATCATTCTTGCCGTCTATAAACTTAGTATATCCGTCTCTTTTGCCCATCCCCACCCTTCCTTGTCTCCACTTAGCAAGTTAATCTTCATTTTGCACTTTATACATACATTTAAACACACTGCTTTTGGCCTCAGCAAAATGTTATTGACTCTGCCTTCTCCAGAAAAAAGGTCAGAGAGCATTTGAACTAGGGCCTAAAACACAGAGAACTGTAGACCCCCTGGTCCTCAAGGTCAAGACTACAAGTGCATTTGTGGCAGCTTGCCAACAGAGTAATTGTGCTTTGATGTTGTTGGTCCTGGTTTTCTGCCACACCATCAGAGGATTACTGACTCCGAGGCTGCAAGAGTGGCATCTTCCACAAGCATGGTTTTTACTGTTAAAACCTGTCTTGTTTTGGACTTGGAATATATGAGATATTTTTTCCCTCGGTTGTTTTTATCACTATATAAAGAGGGCAATAGTTTACAATTAGGGGAGAAAACTAACTGCTGCTCACATTGGTGCATAACTCTTAAATTGTAAATACAAAACAAAAAGAAGGCAAATGCAATGCAACTGCCATCCTCCCATCAGAAAGGGCATCCATTACCCTAAAAGCTCTCAGAAGCCATGGAAGACTCAATTGAAAAGGTCCAAAAAGAAGTAGCAGAACACCATCCAGAAAAAAAGGCAAAATTCCGGCATGCAACATCGTCACTCCACCTGTGCTGCCCATCTGATATGTGCTGTTGTGGTTGGATGAAGACCTGCATGTTGAGCCAAGATCAACAGATGAACAAATTTCAACTCACGTAAATGTTTGAAGGAATTTACTGAGTGCACTGAAGTTTACACTTTGCCTGGAGAAGAAGTGAAAGGGGACAATGTCTGCTTTTCTCTTTTACCATGAGGAGTTCTTGATGTGTGAGAAAATATTTGGCTTCCGACAGAGCCTTTCAGGCAAAGCTCCTTCTGACTCCAGTGTAGGTGGGATTTGATCCACTCACCCAGATCTGTCTTACAGCATAACACTAGGAAAGTTCTTCCCAGTGCCTTTGTTGAAGTGTTAAAGTTGTGGCCTTTTCTTTCTAATCTACGCAGTGGCAACATTTTAAAGGACAAACTAGAGGAACTAGAGGGTAGGATACAGCAAACAGAAAACTCATCCTGAAGGAAAAAACAGAAAGATTTCTTGAGTGTTGGTTGTGTTATTCCTTATTTTAAATTCTGTTTATGTTGCTATAATTTGCATATATTCTTTTTAATGAGTACTACACAGTGGAGAGAATGTGAAAGAATGTGAAGCTTGTTAATACCAGTTCATTAAATTAAATGAGACCTGATTTGCAACAGAATCTTATGTTCTTGAATTTCATAGACAAGCTATGATACAATTTCCACCAAACCCCACAAACTCAGGTTATGTCTACCTGTGTAGCTGGGGCATTTAGGTAACGCCCATTGTCAGGGTTCAGGCACATCATGGTCTGCTAACGTATTTATCTGCACAACATCTTATTCTTTAGATCCCTCTGTCAGCAGCCTCAGCTCCCAGCACCTTTGACATGTTTCAGTGTGGTGCTTTTTCAGTTTGGCTTTTTCTGCTCTTAAGGCACAAGCTCTATATCCATGCTCAGGATATAGCCCCTTGCAGCGCCGGCTGCCATGTGAGGCCATGTGTGCTGCTTTCCCACAAATTCATCATGGGACAAATGTAGAAGATGAATATTTTATGTTTGTACAGTCATCTTTGCCAAAGCTTTCACCTGTACAGTCCCATAAGATTTAGAACCCACAGTCATGTTCTTTAACAGCCGTTGAGGCAGAGTTCCTCAGAGGGGCCTCTTGTAACACAGACACTTCCGTCCATCTCAGAACATCATCCATGTTCCACCTGATGAACAGGCTAAACTTGAATTTTGGCATGAATAAGAGGCAATGGAGAGAAATGAGACATTTATTTTAATAACTTTTTTTCTTTATAGCCTTTCCCTTGATGGCACATACCCCTTTCTCTCTTAAGTTAGTTGGCTGTCTGGGATCTTTCAGATTTTTCTGCAGGATGTTTGCAGGACCAAGAAAGAATTAGAACTGCAACATATACTTGTGTGTGTCTGACCAAGTTTTGTATTTGTGTTCTAAATTCTATTTCTTATTATTGCACCTCATTACATTTGTGAAACAAACTACTTAGTATGAAAAGGCTCCACCTAGAACTTTTTGTACTTTATATCAACCCAATAGGCTAACCATGCTCTTCACCATGTAGAATTAGGAGTGAGGTTTTTGCCCTGGTGCTCAGAGTCCTCTTCCCGTGGCTGTCATCTCTCATGACAGGCATCTTCTGCAACAATAGCTAATCAGTGCAAGAGGCTCATGCTTACCAGCAACAGAGCTTTCACACATCCCAGGCTGTGAGGAAAGAGTTGTCCCCTGCTTAATAAGACTGGCCAAAAATCTCACCCTGCTAAAAAGCTTTGAGCTCTTCCCAAAATATTCATCACACACAAGACACTTGACCACCTTCCTCCCTTCAGCAGACAGGAAATAAATGGATACCATGACCCTCACAGGTTCCTTCCAACTCAGGATACTCTATTAACACAAGATTTCTAAATCAAAATTCCCTAAGATGTGGAAATCGAAGCCTACTCTGAGATCATGTCCATGTTTTCAGTTGTAACACTTCTACCAAAATTCTGTAATGACAAACAACAGAAATTTCCTCCAGTGGTAATTATAATAATTGTTCTTTCTCATTGCAACTTATGAAAAATGCTTTTAGAAATTAACCAGTCACCTGAAATAAACAGACACAAACCCCTGGCTTCCTATTTCACTTCATAAAATTATATGTCTGCACTCTGCCCTATCCATCCTGAAGAAAATGAAGGTGGTACTCACCTTTCTTTTATTTATATTTTCAATAAACACATTCAGAAATATGAATATTAGAAAAACTGTACTGTGCAAGCTGAGAATATTCAATTTTATATCTGTAGTGTCACCAGAGGCCAGCTCTACCTTTGGCCTGTGCCACACTCTGTCTGTCCCTAAAGCATAAAGCAAAATAGTGCTGCAATGTAAGACAGAGCAACCAATTCAGCCATTCTTCAGTAAAAATATGTTTAAACAGAGCTAAATGCAATATCTCTTCCTAATTACTAGGACAAAAAAAGAATACTGCTGGATCCCATTAGTGTAAACTAATCATAGAATCACCAGGTTGGAAAAGACCCATCGGTTCATCGAGTCCAACCATTCCTATCAAACACTAAACCATGCCACCTCAGCACCTTGTCCACCCATCCCTTAAACACCTCCAGGGAAGGTGACTCAACCACCTCCCTGGGCAGCCTGTTCCAGTGCCCAATGACCCTTTCAGTGAAAATTTTTTTCCTAATGGGAAAAAGCTCCTGGTGGAGCTTGAGGCCATTCCCTCTCATCCTGTCCCCTGTCACAGAATCACAGAATCACAGAATAACCAGGTTGGAAGAGACCCACCGGATCATCGAGTCCAACCGTTCCTATCAAACACTAAACCATATCCCTCAGCACCTTGTCCACCCGTGCCTTAAACACCTCCAGGGAAGGTGAATAAACCACCTCCCTGGGCAGCCTGTTCCAGTGCCCAATGACCCTTTCTGTGAAAAGTTTTTCCCTAATGTCCAGCCTAAATCTCCCCTGGCAGAGCTTGAGGCCATTCCCTCTTGTCCTGTTCCCTGGCACTTGGGAGAAGAGGCCAGCACCCTCCTCTCTACAACCTCCTTTCAGGTAGTTGTAGAAAGCAGTGAGGTCACCCCTCAGCCTCCTCTTCTCCAGGCTAAACAATCCCAGCTCTCTCAGCCGCTCCTCATAAGGCCTGTTCTCCAGCCCCTTCACCAGCTTTGTTGCTCTTCTCTGGACTCGTTCCAGAGCCTCAACATCCTTCTTGTGGTGAGGGGCCCAGAACTGAACACAGTATTCGAGGTGCAGCCTCACCAGTACCAAATACAGAGGGAGAATAACATCTCTGGACCTGCTGGTCACACCATTTCTGATACAAGCCAAGATGCCATTGGCCTTCTTGGCCACCTGGGCACACTGCTGGCTCATGTTCAGTCGGCTGCCAACCAACACACCCAGGTTTTTCTCCTCTGGGCAGCTTTCTAGACAGACTTCTCCTAGTCTGTAGCACTGCATAGGGTTGTTGTGCCCCAAGTGCAGGACCCGGCACTTGGCCTTGTTAAACCTCATGCCACAGGACTCAGCCCAGCGGTCCAGCCTGTTCAGATCCCTTTGCAGAGCCTCCCGACCCCCCAGGAGATCGACACTTCCACCCAGCTTAGTGTCGTCCGCAAACTTGCTAAGGGTGCACTCAGTGCCTTCATCCAGGTCATTGATGAAGACCTTGAACAGGGCTGGACCCAGCACTGAGCCCTGGGGAACCCCACTTGTAACTGGCCTCCTGCTGGAGTTAATGCCAATAATTGTAATAATTGTAGAACAATGCAAACTATTTTACAAATTGTATTTTGTGTGTCTAAAAAAGATACTCAGATAAGAGAAATAGCTGTTTCTTGTCATTTTTACTATGGAACTCATCATAATCTCAGTAAGATGGTACAGTGTGGCAAGATGAGGATCCACATATTAGTGTTTATTTCACATATTTTTCTAATTTTTATTTATGTACATCTTTGTGATTTTTCATATTTCATATGGTTTCAGAAAAAAATCCCTATAAAGCTATAAATGCCCTCCTGACACAAATTCTAGAATGACAGCAGGGAATCCAGCCTTTTGCTGAGTCAACATCCATGGTAATATCCCAGAACAATGTCGCAATTTAATTCTACTGATTTTTTAAATCGTATTACCTTATAAATTTATATAATATCAATCAGGAGTAAAATAAGATGGTATAAAACGTATAGGCTATGGACAATAACAGAAGAAATTTTATAGACTGAGTGACAACAAAACAACAATCAAAATGCCTGGATGCTATTTGGTAGAGAGGGAAGGCAAGGCAAGGCAAACAAGGCAAGATCTTGCTACATATCATTGCTTAGGTCTGAGTCAGCAAGCACATACACATTAACCTGATATATATAGACAGTCCTGTTGAATTCAATGGGTCTATTCAAATACATATAGTCACTTACCTCAGATGTGTTTGCCAGCCAAAGCTGACTGTAGTGGTCCTAGTAACATTCTTAAAATTTCCTAGGTGATTTAGGTCCTTGTAGCTTTTGAAACAGTCTGAGACACTGAAATTCCCAGAGAAAAAAGTGCTGAATTTCTCAAAACATTCAGTGGTTCCCTGAAGTCTTCTGCTCCAGTTTAGAGTTGAGAAAAAGTTAAATACCTTGGAGTATTCATTACTTTTTATGATTTTTATTACTGTAGTAAGAACTCACATGGGGTGGCAAGAAATAGAAGACATCATGCATAGAGAAGCATGGGTACCTACCTCTACTCAGATGGGCAATTCCTCTTCTCAACACAGAGTTTCCAGCAGTGCCTGCTCTTCTGAAGGTAGATATTTTATTCAAATTTTTCTGTTGTCAAAAGGCTAGTGAGTTTTCTTTTTAGGCTTGCAGTGAAACATCAAACCTGGCAAGCTGGAGGAAATTTCAACAGACAAAAATGAAGGCTTGGGATCCCTCTTCTACTTCTTTGAGAGCAAGGTCTTGCACAAGGATCTGTCACATTCCTGAATACTTTCCCAGTTATGGTCTCTTGGGATAGGGAACCTGTCACACCTAGAAAATTTCAGGCTTCATATATGTGCACTATGGGCATGATGGGCTTATGCACGTGAAACAAGTAGTCTTTTTGGAGATCAATACTAAATCCTTCGTGCTAACTATACAAAGAAGAATCTGGATTTCTTTTGCTCTGGTACTTCCTTTGACTTAGCAATGAAATAAATCTCATCTGACGTCTTCTATTTAAATGCTTTTTCATGAGATTAATATAAAATGAATAAAATAACCCCACTCTGAACTCAGTCTTGTCATGCTGTGTGGCACCTTCCCTCTCGTAATAAACTGAATGGACTTCTGTTTTTATTTCTGTTAATCCAGTTGTTAAATCAACTTTCTGGAACTGGGTCTTTCAGTGCATTAAGGAGTAAGTCAGATGAAGTATAGAGATTGAGTCATTTTTTGTGTCTTAGAGATATTAGCATTGAAATCCTTGTAAATCAAACACAAACACAAACATGGGTACTGATGAACATCACCCATGTAAGGACAGGAGTCTATTCTCAATGGAAGAACTAGCGCAAAACATATATATTGGAAAGCATTGACCTAGTAGCTTGGTGGAAAATACAGTAAAAGACAACCCACAGAGACGTTATGATCTTTCTTTACACTTGTACATATGCACAAACTGACACATTATAATTAGTCTGCTAAAGGACTAAACTCCTTTCTTCTGCTGCTAGGTGCTGCAACTGAGCTTCCATTAGGTATGCAACATTGCACCAGCTCTTTTAATGCACTGTATTTAATTTCAGTATTTGCTAATTTTTAAATGCATGCAGATGGGAAAAGACAGCAAATGAGCCTGACTGATGTCATGTGAGAATTATGTGTGCTTCTTGATGAAAGAAGGATGAGGAGATGAATGATGATGAACAGTGGGGAAAACTTTAGCCAACTTTCTGGTACTAATAGCTTCCTTATTACTTGCACCAGCACATTTTTGAAGAGGTCTTTGAGAATATAAGTCCCTTCATTTTATCTGTAAAGAAACTGAAGTGCAGTGACAGAAGGAGCTTTACCCAAAATAAGCCAGTTCAGTGCTCTCCCTATTGTCCGACGCTGAGAAGTCACTACGAGAAGTCATTAATGAAAGCTTAAATCCAACCAGTTCTGCTGTAGACAGAGCAATATTCTTAATACGACCCTCAGTTTTCACATCTCTCACCCTTCAATTGCACGTTTCTTGATGCCTTCTCTTCCTTTACACAGCCACCTTTTGCTTCTTCAACTATTACAAATAAATCAGAACTAAACCAAAGCTTTCTGCAAATACTGATAAGGTGGGCCAGTTATCAAGGTAAGTCTGCAGGAGAAGGAGTAAAAGTGAATCTGTGTCCAGGAGTCCAGCAGTTGAGACATTTTGCTGCCTACTTGCCTATTGGTAAGGCCAGACTTACTAGAAACTGTTATGTAACCCCAGTCCACAACAGCAGATTGATCCTCTTAGATGTTCCAAGAGTAGATTTGGATGCATCTTCCTAGGTTAGATCTACCCCTCTGCACAATTCCCAGGTATGACTCATTGACTGATAGTGGTCCATATTCAGGACCATACTCAGAAACATGACATGGTTTCTTTCTGGTCCTTGTGTCTGTATTTTTTCTCCAAGGAAACTGGGATCTGGTGGAAGATCATAGAATCATAGAATCATAGAATAACCAGGTTGGAAGAGACCCACCGGATCATCGAGTCCACCCATTCCTATCAAACACTAAACCATGCCCCTTAGCACCTCGTCCACCCATCCCTTAAACACCTCCAGGGAAGGTGAATCGATCACCTCCCTGGGCAGCCTGTACCAGTGCCCAATGACCCTTTGCGCGAAAAATTTTATCCTAATGTCCAGCCTAAATCTCCCCTGGCAGAGCTTGAGGCCATTCCCTCTTGTCCTGTCCCCTGGCACTTGGGAGAAGAGGCCAGCACCCTCCTCTCTGCAACCTCCTTTCAGGTAGTTATAGAGAGCAATGAGGTCTCCCCTCAGCCTCCTCTTCTCCAGGCTAAACAACCCCAGCTCTCTCAGCCGCTCCTCTTAAGACCTGCTCTCCAGCCCCCTCAGCAGCTTTGTTGCTCTTCTCTGGACTTGCTCCAGAGCCTCAACATCCTTCTTGTGGTGAGGGGCCCAGGACTGAACACAGTACTCGAGGAGCGGTCTCACCAGTGCCGAGTACAGAGGGAGAATAACCTCCCTGGACCTGCTGGTCATGCAGTTTCTGATACAAAAGATGATCTCTTCCTTCCTGGATTGTGCTCTAACATATTTGTAGACACAGGATTTGGACTCAAAATCGTAAAGTGCTCTGAGCTATTCTGGTTTAAATACACTAGCAGTGAACACGAGGAGCTTTAATAAAATATGATGGTGTTTGTACTCACAGATCGCACAACTCTTTCCTAGCCTGGACTAGCAAGAAGCCTTGGGTTCCAGAGACATGATGTTGCTTGACCCTTCTCCCTACAGGTTGTTCCAATCTGAAGCTGCTTCCCCCTGGGCTGCTGGGGAAGAAGGATTAGGGGCACAATTTGTGCCAAAAAAATCTAACATGGATGTTGGGCCCTGCAGGCTATGATTAACTGGGCACATTCTAAAAGTCCTTGACATTCTAAATAGAGATCTGTTACTGCAAAGGTGTGGTTCCTGTTGGAAGATCCACAGTAGTTTTAAGACCTCTTGGCAAAATGCTTCTAAAACTAAGCTAAAACTAAAAATCAGGTAAAATATCTTAAATAAATCAAGACTGAGGCAACTATCTTCTTGCAAATCTTCATCATGGCATACCTGGCCAAAGGCTGGAGAAGGGGAAAACCAAAAGAGTAACTATCTCCAATTTCTATCTCACCACGTAGATTAATTTCTTGCTGCTCTACTATTTCATTTCAGCAGACATGGTTCAATTCTAATAAAAGTATGGCATTTTGTAATAGAGAGCTTTTTTCCTCCTAAGAATACTTGACTGTTAAATCCCTTTTTATAATAATAGTGTGGTTTGCACAACTAAGAGCTGTAAAAAACAGCTGCCTGTTTGTACATATAAGTGTGCACGTATGTACATAAATTAGAAAGCTGCTGCTCTGGATAACAGCTTTATGTGGACTAAGATTAGTAGATCTAAACCTTTTCCATATAAATATCATGTGAGCACTGTCATATTAAATATTTCATCCATTTTGGGAGCAGCTAGTTCTAAAATGTATAGCATATAAAGAAAAATATGTTAAGTTGCAGCTTAAAGATCAAGTCACTATTTCTCATCATTAGCCATGGTTACTTTGTATCCTAAATGCAGCATATCACATTTGTATTTGCAAAACTGGCTTTATTCTTGTAATAGGGCTACTAAGAGAAAGGAAGTAAAAGTGCCTAAAAACTATCCAGAGGTTTTATCCACACCTCTATTTTTACATCAAAGTTGTCTATAGGTTTCAAACATATTTCTGCTTAATGTAATTCCAAAAAAAAATATTAGAAACAAAAGGAAGAATTTTATTTTCAGCCTTGAAGTATGTCTTTAAACAAAACTAAATATTTTAAAGTAAACAAAATACATACCTAATTATTTAAAAGAGACAAACTATTGTGCAGGCAGAAAAGGAATTCTTTTCCCAAGGCACAGCAGAATAAAGAGAATTTTTTAAATTAATTCCTAATCAGTATAGTATTCCTGTCTAAAACAAGTCAGCAGATTTTTGTTTATAGTTCCAACAAAGATTGGATGTCGTTCTCATCAAAGTCTCCTCAACACGTAGAACCAAGGAGTACAGCAGATGCTACTCTATCTTCATATTGAATTTAAATTTTGAAATAAAGGATGAACTTTGGTACACATTCTTTTGTGTCAGAAATCACCCCTAAGCCCTTCCTCTGAATATCTCCTTCCCAGCCTTCCTAGTGAGGCAGTTGTGCTCACTGTGGGCCTGTCCCAGTTAGCACTTGCTGCTTGATATGCATATGAGTAGCCACCACATAAAGTAGTTCACTCCAGTATTAGAGACTCATACTACAGGCCATTTACAAGAGACAATTACACAATAACCTATCCTAAATGGTGAAGAAATAGTAGAAAGAAATTACAATGATGTCTATTCTTTTACAGTTATGGGATGACAGACATAAATACTGTTAGAAATTCATTCATCTGGGACCTTATAAATCAAGCCACTGTGGTTTTTCCTGTCCTGTCCATCCAAAGGACACTGGAAAGAGAGTGTAGTAATAACATGTGGCTGGACATTTTTCCACAGTATGATCTGAACACTACGCTATGCAGCCTCAAGCGCTACTTTAGTCATTGCTAAGTATTACAATTTGGCCTAACAAGGAGAGAAGAGATGGTAGGGATGTTCAGTGTGAATAAGCAAGGCCAAAGTTAATTATATGTCTTGTTTGATCTGCAGATCTTATTGAGATTTCTTCTTTTACTTCTTGCAAGTCAAACCTGATTATGCACTCTGCTGTGATTTGATGAAGACATAGACCACTGCAAGGCTGGCAGTCAGGTAGCCAATGCTGTCACAAACAGCCACCTGCTACAAGTACCCTGTGCTTAGAGGATAGAGATGAGTCCACTGCAGGGATCTTTTCCCAGGTCACCGCTTTCCTTTTTTTATTCTCCCCAGCACCCAAACATATGATTTAGACAATATCTGTCGTTGTGTTTCTTTGTACTTTCATTTCCTGCGGTTGCTGCCTCAAGGGTTAGGTGACATTGCTTACTCTTCTTTTTGCTCAGAATTCCCTCCAAAGCTGCATTTTCTCAAAACCATCTCCCGCTTTCCTGCCTTTGAGTTCTGTTATTCCAAGGATCCCCCTTGATTTGCACTGAACAGTTTCAGAGTATAGTTCCAGAAAGTGGCCATCTGCCTAGAGGAAGGACATTTGTGCCAAGAAAAGGCAACTTCCTATTGAGGTGCCAGGAAATTAAGTATCCAGTTAGAGGGGGGCCATCTTTCAGTTTTCCTCTGAGACTCTCTCTTTTGTTCCAAAGCACACTCTTGAGGAGTGTTTTACAACCACTGAGGATAAAGAAAAAGCACATCTCTTCCTCTGTCTCTTCAAGCAGAAGGATGATAACCATCAGTTCTGCTGCTCCTCCCTAAAAATACTTACTTGAACAGAGGTATGGCCCTGGCTGGGCTGACTCTTTTCTGAAGTGTTAGTGTGTGTGCACTGTGCTGTGTAAGCACTCTACTGAACAGATAAACAAAGATACAGAAAATGTTCAGTAACTTGCCTGAGGCCATATGGCAATTCAATGACAATGCTGGGAATTAAAAACTAGGTTGAAGTTTTTCAAACAGAAATACTTTCTTAGAGGAAAAGAAGTCATTTATCAGCAGTCCTGAGGAAAGCAGAAAAATGTGAGCTCTTGAAGAGTTTCATTTTTCCAAAGTCGTTCCTGAACGATGCTGTACTTTTAAAAAATGGCTTTTTCCAAAACTGGAAATTATTAGCTAAAAGTGAAAATGTACTGATAATCAGTTCAGAGGTATTGTTGATGAACAATTGTTGATTGTTAAAAAACATCTCAAACGATTCTCAGTCATACTGAAGGTAGCACAATGTGAAAATCTTGAAAATTTTCATGGAAATACATTGCGTTATTGGTGGCTTGTTTTTTCTCTTTTTCCAAGAACATGGTTCAAAAAAGTGGATCTCAATTTGTGGCTTGACCCAAGGAAAGGATGCAGAAGTGCATTTCCTCTGCATCCATATGGAGCCCCAGCAGAGGCATCTGGAGTTTGCCTTGCCCCAGTACCCCCAAGTTTCAGTTTCCAGTTTCCACCCTACACCACTTCACCACCTTCCCCATCCAATTTTTAACAAGAAAATCATAATGCTTCATATTCGTCATGGCTGTGTCACTAATAGTAGATGTGGGAAACAGGCTCTACCTATACTGGGTATATTTACACAAAGATGAGCTCCGGTAGCCATCGCAGCAAACAGCTGCTCTCACTCTGCTGAGGCAGCACGTGTGCTTGCTGAGAGAGAGAATGTAACACAGTACCTCCTTTTATTTTGGGGTGCCTCAGGAGGTCTGCTACCTTATGAAGTTGACACCTTCACCCAGTCATAATAGGCTGTTCCAGACAGATGCTTGACAGGCATAGCCACAGCTGCAGAGCTGTCAGCTGTTAGGGGAAGCTTCAGCTTCTGATCCTCTCCAGTACAGGAAAGAAGCCAGTCCCTTCTGATGTGATTTCCCTCCAACAGAAAAAGCAGTTTGGCTCCCTGGTAAAGCTAATGAGAACACTTTGCCGCTGGACTGACAGTGATTTAGCGTTTGTCTTTCTACAATAGTGACACGTAAACAAAACCAGAGCCTTCATCTTTCTCCAGTTTTGTATATTCACAAAGCTCTGGGTAAAGAAGCTTATCAATTTTAAAGAAACATTATTTCTTTTAAAGGTAGCAAGCCTTTTAAATTAGGACTTCTAGACAGCATTCCAAATCAACCATAGTTGTAGTAATAGGCTTAATCCATTTTAAGTATGAAACAGAGATGCATTCCTTACATTTGGAAATAAATTACTGAATAGCTCTATAGCAAATACCATTCAGTTCAACTCTATGGCTTAATGAAGAAGTAGCAAAAGAAATATATTACACATTCTCTGATTAATTTATGAAGTAAATATATACATGTTGGAAAAGCAGCCTCATCACTGACACACAAATACCTTCTGATAAGCCTCATTCTGTGAATTGTACTGTAACAATTAAAAAGGTCATTTTATTTTCCTTTCAATGTGGACTTTACTGTACATTGTTGTGCTCTAGTGTATCACACAGGTTACTCTAGTCTCCTCTTCGCAGTGCTCTGACAGCGTCTCAGAAATGCCACATCTCCATCTTGGGTTGAATCACTCTGTTCACGGAGTGAACTCTGTTGAACCACTCATGTCACCTGCACCATGTAATGACTGGTCTGCGATGCTTAGAACCATTCAGGCTATGATCGTGTAAGAGGAGGCCATTCTGCCTATTTTGCTGTCATGTCCGTTCTGATCTGAACTGCTCATACTGACAGTTTCTAGACATCTTTGAACTAAGACAAGGTATTTTCTTCACATTCATGAGTGGTCCAACCTTCGGCACCTTGCTCTTCATGGCAATGGTCTGTGTAGGACATATGTGGGATAAGTAAGAAAAAACTGAGGCAGAAAGTCTGTTTAATATTACTAATGACTTGTTTATTGGTATACGATATCCACAAATGTTCAGAATTTAGATGCCAGGGGACTTTTTGTGTTCCAGACATTGGAGAAATATACATTTGGTATTTAAGAGACTATGCTGGCACTCTGAGGATGTAGGGGATAATCTTTGAGAAAGACCATCTCTCTATATTTTGAAAAGAATTTATATTGGAGAAACAGTTTGGAGAGGGTGACATAAAAGGTGGACACCAAAACTTCTGGTATCGACTAAACATAGCTGCTTCTTTCTCTGTGATGGTTCGTAACTACATCTGGCCTTTTAACCTTCCTTAAAAACACAGGTGGGTACTATAATGAAATACATTTCTTCAAAAAGAAAGCTGAGATGAAAACAAAGATGAAAATTGATGGTGTGGCCTGGTGACTTTGAGAAAAGATCTTTTCTTTTCTAAAATATTTTTGGTGCTCTGAGATGAAAGTAAAGTCAGAAAATCCCTGAGATCATATTGCTAAAAAAGCACATACATCTTCTACATTTATCAAACCATGTCTACTTTAAATTCTTTCATTAATAACACTTCATTCTTGTACATTGTTGTTCGCATTCCGTAACAAATAAGTAGATGGACTAAAAAAAATTGAGTCTTTCACAATAACAAAATGACAATCTGATTTATCTGAGAGAATTTGGCTCAGGGGAAGCACAACAGTGTCACTCAGCGCTATCTTATAGCATTTTGTTTTTCAGAATACTTCCAAAAAATGAAGCAGGATCACAACGTTACTAGCTTTTAAGTAGAATCTGAACTATGAGGAAAGCAGAAATTAGTTTATGTGAGTAAAATATAAAAATGGTGCTCCTCCAAAACTCAAAAGAGCCTTCTGGATAAAATTTGGGTGCTTGTTTTCATGCATAAAGCATCTGTAGTAAAGGACAATTTATACAACAGGATTTGGGCAAAGCATACTTTCCCTGGAAAGCTAGCATAGCAACAGGAAAGCACTTCTCATAAGGGGCATATACAGGCTATAAATGTTTATTGTGTTATTGACAATTATCTGTTTAAGACTGGGATCACTCAATGAGTAATTCAGAAAATACTGTATTATACCTTAATTGCTTCAGTATCTAATTCATTTTTAAAATACCCTGTAGATAAAGAAGATAGCAAAATAGTGGATGCATGGTTATGAATGGAAATTTCGTGCTAGTTGTCTTCCTCTCATTGAGATATTTCATGTGTGTTTCAATCAACGAAAAATAATTCTATGGTTTCTTTTCCTCATATCTAATTAGCATGTTTGATTTTTTGCTTACAAATTCGGATCAGGATTGTCTGTGAATTCACTGCCCTGATAAACTGATGCGAGGTGATATTTATAAGGTCTTTTTGTACATTTCACAGTTGACTTAGAGACACTAATAAATACTAATTTTAACATTGTGGTAACACATGAGATGCCTTTGATCCCATGAGTATCACCAAAAAAAAAAAAAAAAAGCCAGTAATTATCACCATAACTGTGACTCTTTCACCAAACCTCTCTTCAATTTTTAATTTATTTCTATTACAATCATGGAGGTAAAGATGAGAGAGCTTTCCTTCAGGGGATCAGTTGCAGAAATCAAGTAAGCGCTCACAAGCACGATTCTACCTAGAGAGGCAGAGTCTAGGTACGGATTCAAAATATCAAAAAATCATTCTTAAAAAAATACCTTGGAAGCCTTGGAAGAGGACGTGATTGGGTTAGAAATCTGCTGTTGGTCTCTGTATTTGCCAATACTTTCCTGATAATGAGGTGAGGGAAGTATAAGAAAAGAGTCATTATCTTGTTCCTCAATGACAAGACACTCTTATTTATGAAGCACTAAATTAAAATAGACTTTTTAACATACATTCATGTCTAATGAACTAGTTTATAAAGGCAATACACTCTTCTCTTTTAAATCCTTCATTAAAGGCTGCTTAATGCTAATTATTTGTATTACTATAGTATCTGGCTGTCCCAATAGTCTATCTAGCTGAGGTGTAAGACATGACAACAAATGGAAGCGTACAGAGTAAAGCAGAAAATACAATAATATCTTCTAAATTAACAAGTTCCTTGACTTGGGGTTTTTCACCTTTTTCACCGCAAATCACTTCAGCTAATTTTACAAAAAAGAGCACATAAGAAAAACCCCAAGCCCCATTTCATTTTAATGGTATTTCAGACCTTGTGAAGGTTCGCACTCCAGCGGGCAACATCAACAAAGCTAGCTGAGACACAAACCACATCCTCCTGCTGCCCACAGAGGTGCCTGTCAGGAAGACCTGGCCCCAAGGTCTCTTTCAAGTCAGGAACCTCTCAGATTTGGTAGTCTGGATCTCTCAGTGTCTGTAGTGTTAGCACAGCTACTATGTCCTTTGTTTCAAATGAGGAACTCGGGAATTACTCAGTCTACAAATGCGGGCTAATCCAGAACTACATTGTTTCTCTTAATCCTGGAGATCCTTAGGCTGTTTGGACCTGTTGCTTTTTTCTGCTAAAATGCTACTTCTTCCAAAAATTGGAGGGGAGGGGAATGAAAATCCATTTTCCTTGTTCTATTTTAAAATACTGTCCATTGGTTTCACTGCTATTCAGGTTGAATAATTTAAAGCACAGCTGAAAATCCATGGTATAAAACAGAGGAAAAAACGTGAACATTTTCAGCCACTCTGCAGTTTTCCTTCATCTTGCAGTAATCTTATCAACAAACAAAAAAAGAAGTGCAAAATTTTTGACAGTACTAATCATAATTCTTTCAGGTTTTTAAGTCATGGTGAATCATATGAACAAGAATAGTTGACAATTGAAGGTTTCTTCATGCCAGATTTGAACACTTTGCATCCATTTCAGGAAAATAATGATGCATATTCTTAAATTTTAAGCAGCTAAGGGGCCCAAAGTTTAGCAACTTTATAAACCCCCTGTAGAAGTGTCTTATATTATATTCAGGAATGCATGGATCTGGGATCAAGAGCAACCAAACAAATGAGGAACTTATGGGACATCGGCATTCGCAGAAGAGAGAGCCCATTGTGATCTCTCAGCCATACACTGAGTATGACATACATTTAGACTCATCTGCCCTATTTGCTGCTCCTTGCAGGGGCAGCCCCCTTCCGCCACCTAGAGAATGGCCTTGGTTAAGTATAAGCATTGGCCTTTTTGCATACCAATGTCCCATGCTAACACTTTAGAGAAGAACACTGTATCAAAAACATGCAGGTAGTTTTCAGAGCATGAAGTTACTTACAGCAAGCGCGTTAGTCATAAACCTGACTTCAATTTGCCTCAAACAACAACAGATGTGAAAAAGGACTTCTGTGCCTCAGAACTTGCATATTATTTTCCAAAATGTCAACTAAAAGACATAAATTTTCTTTTCAAATGTTGTTCTTCCCATGTCCCAACAACAAAACTACCATCAATGTTTGCTTTTTTTCATCTGTGCAGCATGTAGCACTTAACAAAGAGAACATAAATTTCTCTCTTTTGCAGCCACTTCTCGTCATCTGTTGACCTTCTGCATGGCTACTACTCAGACATCATGTCAGCGACATCATGTCAGCAACATCATGTCAGCCTTTCAAAGAATCACCATCAGAAATCACCATACCATCAAAAGAGGTCTTTATTGGTGGGAGAAGGAGAGGCAGTGAATGGGAGGAGGCTTGCCTGCCCCAGGCCCCAAATCTGTGTGAGGTATGGATGCTGGACGCATGGGAAGTACATGAGCCTCAGCAGATAACAGAGTGGCTGGGCTAGGCTGCACCCTGCAGTGCCAAACACTAATATTGCAGAGACCATGGCAACATTGGCAGTTACTATTTTTATTGTAAGCTGGCATTGAACAAGTACGTTGTGTAGAAGAAGCTTGACTTTATAAAGCTGTTGTAACTTTCCAAAGTAAAAAACCTCATATACAAACTACACATACCATGTGCACTTGTCTAGCTTTTCTGTCTCCAGCTGGTGGTCTTTAGATTTGTGTTTTTACCTTAAGAAGTTGTCTTCAGAATACGGTCCATATCAGTTCGATAGCAAATGGAAATTTATTCAAGCTTCTATAGCATACAAGTGTCACTTAATGAAGAAGAGACTATTTCTTTGTATACAAAGGAAAATAAAAACTTTTTTTTTTTTTAAAGACTCTCTTGAGGACAAATACATGTCTGAGCCCAGATCCTAAATCTTATAATCTCTTTGGAAGGGTTACATCAGAGCTTCTAATCTTATTTACAGAATACTCCCACATCTACTGTTCACTTAAACACATTAAAATTCTAAATGGAAAAGTAAAAAAAAAAAGGTGATTTTTATCACCAAACTCTTTTTGTGATAGTACTTATGACCTTTAAAGTACAATGTATCTATCTCCTGAAATACAATATATCCAGCTCCTACATAGGAGACAAAATATCTTGGCTGGCTTTTTTTGTTGTTCTTCAGAAGCAACAAGGTAAAAACCTGACCCAGACCACTATCAGTGGTAAAAATTCCCATGATTCTACCTGCATAAGGTTTTCTCCTCCAAATGTCCTTTGAACCACTTCAGAATTTACTTAAATGAAAGTCTCACCTTATACTTCTAAGGTGAAAGCATATTAAATGAAACGCCATTAACATTCTGTGCCTTTTTAATTTCGTATTTAAGTTAATAGAACATTGATGTTAGATTTTGTCTATGAAGAAGTGACCTAAGACACTGGTAGAAACCAATGAAAATGCATACAGTATTTTCTAAGACAGCCACCTAATATTTTTAATCTGTGATTATTTTTGTTACTGTGTTTCACACACAATCTGTTCTGGAATAATGTAAGGAAGAAAGCACTAGCTGAACAAAACCATCCACATAAAAGTATTATTTTTCCTTTCCTTCTTAGACATTATAATGAAAAATTGATGTAGAAATAAATTAGACTACTTATTCAGCTAACAATTATTCATATTAAATTCCAGAAAGTTTAATGTCTGCCTAATCTTGAGTGATATCCCTAATCAAACTTTTTGTTGTCTCTTTCACCCAGCATCTGAAGAGTACTTAGAAGTAAACAGAAATGATGGAAAGGGAATCCCTATAGCAGAAACTAAGAAATAAAATACAAGGATTAACCTCCAGCCTTATGCGCCTTTATCTCTTCTCTGCCTTGCAACCAAAGGGAGGCTGTTTAACTATTAAAAAAGATTAAAGGTATTAATTAGACTAAGAGATAGAAACCTATCACCCTTCTGTCAGAGCAGACCAGAAATAAACCTTCTTCCAGATAAAACAAAAAAAAAATCTATATTTTTAGAGTTTGGTCAAAATAAAAGTCCTGTTGATTAGTTTCCTATATCCCTATTTTTGGTGAAAAGATTAAACACATGAGCCTTAAACATTGTGATGAATTTGTGTATGGGGGGCAGAGCCACTACTTCCTCCTCATACCAAAGTAGCAGCACTACACACAAACACATATAATTCTGTTGGGATTTCATGATCTATGTAAATAAAACAATGGAAGAAGATTAACAGACAGCCCCCAGCAGTGGAAATCTGAATTGCCTTTTTTTTCCTCCCCGAAATGAAGAAAATACACAGTATATTTAAATTATGTAGAAAGAATTTTAAATGCCTTTTGCAGCAGAAACAGATATTATACCAAACTGCATCTATATGCCATGTCTAAGGACAGATTAGACATCTTTTAGTCAGTTGTCAGTAGAAGATTACAAAATATTATTCAAGACAGAAGGCAACTGGCAGCAGAGAACATACTTTTATCCAAGAATAACCCATTTTTGAATTTTTCAGAGTTGTGTATGATTCTTTTTAAAATCTAATGGATTAAAAAAAATTGTGGCTTTCAATCAGACATCCTTACAAAAAGAATAGATGTTAATAAAATACATTCATCTCATCATATGTTAAAGGTGACCCTGTTAGAAAAATAGATTATGATGAGGTTGGAAAATTATAATGGTCTCTATTAAATAGCTCTATTTGAAATATGTTAAAGTCAGCTGCTAAACAGAAAATTGAAAAAAATTATATTAAAGGTCACAATATATGAAATACTTTGGACTCATAGTATTAGTTAGAAAAAGATAAATCATTGTTTCACTGAAAAGTGGGGGTTCTTAAATGTGCATGTGTATATATACACAGACACACACACACTTGAACACAGAAGCACAACTCACAAACAAAATACACATGCACAATTATCACTTTATTTTCCCTAACTTAAATGAGACTATATCAAGAGTAATCATCCTGGAGTAGAGTCCAATGGATTTAAGTAACAAGAGTTCAGCTTCCAACATTTACTGTTTCATACTTGTTTACTCGGTTAATTGCCAATCAGGTCACAATTTCAAAGTTAAAGTAGAAAGAAGCAGAAAACTAGAAAGACTGATTCCAGCACACTTTAGCTATTGAATGAATCTCACTATTTTATGTACACGATGTATCAGTAGCTGAATAGTAATGGTCTTTTCTAAATATTTTAGTTTTCAAGAAAGAGAAGCTGCGTTCTCTGAAATCACCACAGGATGAATCTGAGACCTGAGAAAAAAACATTCATTTGTGCGGATTTTTGTGGGACAATACTTCATAAGATAAGAATCTGGCCCAATGGCTCAATTCCCTGAGACATGAATCTAAAAATTTCATGACTATTTTCTGCAAAAGTCTTGCTGTAAACATTAAGCAAAATTTTATTAACAGTAAGAGAGTACAATAGTACATTAGCAGTTGTAATGAAGGTGTTCAAATCCTAAAATGATAAAGGGAAACACAACTTTATTTTTTATCTTATAAGGTGATACTAAAGTGAATCAGAAGAGGGAAATAAATAAATATTGCTGCTGATATAAAGAGCTTCAAAATAAAAATGAAAATAAAGAAAAAATAGTGTTCTTTTCAAGCGTATTGCTGAAACAAGCAATTCTGAAGGTAGATATATTTTGCATGAGACTTTACACGCTATATCATGGTTCGTTCATAAGTGAAGTTTTGCTTCCATAGGTATGCATAGGAAAATGCTTCTGGGTCTTTTACAGGACATTCAGTGCGTTGAAGCCTCTGACTAAGAGCAGAGTACTGAAATTCAGAATGATTTCCTTTGTGTTGTTTGTCACTGCACAGCACAAAATCCAAGAAATTTTATCAGCCCTCTCAACGCTCCCTACAAAAAAAAGTCATTAAAATAATATTTTATTGAGATTACAAGACTTTCTATCCAAAGCCAGGATGCCTTCTTCATCTCACTTATATGCATTTGCCTGGCCAGTCCTGGAAGCTCCAACTCTTTTGCTGGTGCAGATGGAGGCACTCGGTCAAGTGCTTTGTTCACCACTCTTTGAAGACACCAGTCCCACTCTCCTCTCCAGGGTCCTTATCCAAAACGGCTCAGTTCCAGTCCCAGATTCCTTCTCCAGAGAGCCCATGTTCTGAGCTCCCAGCCCACTGTGGCCACAACAGTAACTGGGAGCAAACCCCACCTGAGGAGCCTCAGGCTTCTCGTTTGCAACATTGCTGGTGAAATCCAAGATTTCTCTACTAACTAGTAGTGAGTATACAAACTGTAATTTTCCAAAGGCAACCAGATTGGCCAAAAACAAGGCTGGGAAGGGTCACAGCTGCAAAATAGAGCACAGAAAACTCCTTTCTGCTAAATGCCTTGCTCCAAAGCAGAAGGACTGTTCAGCTTTTCAAAGAGAAAAGTACCAGAAGTTTCCTTTGTTTTCTTGTACAGGGTTAAAAGGGTATTTCTGCTGCTTTTCAAGCTTCCTTACTGAATATAACCAGAATGTTCTTGAAAGGAATTTCAAAATAAAGCGAGAATAAAAGGAAAGAAGCAAATACCCATTAGGGAAAATTTCAACCCACGTACTTAAAATCTAGCAAAACTTTATCAAGCTGAAACATTTTTAATGATGTGAAGAATACCTAATACAAAATACCAAGCAATCATAATATGCATGTCAAGAAAAATACCAAAGACCACGCCACAGTTAAGCACTCCAGTATCTTGTGGTGGCCAAGACACAATCCATGATATTTGAAAAGTCATGGCAGTCAAGAGGAGTCCCTGGTGACTGAAAGAAGGGCAGCATTGTGCCCACTTTTTGAAAATGGAACTACTGAGCCGTCAGCCTCACCTCTGTGCCTGTGGAACAGATCCTTCTAGAAGCTATGTTAAAGCACATGGAGATCAGGGAGGAGATTTGAGACAACCAGCATGGTTTCACCAAGGTTAAGTCCTGTCTGACCAACCTAGTGGCTTTCTGTGATGGGGTGACCACATCAGTGGACAAGGGAGAACCAGTAGATGTTATTTACCTGGACTTCCGTAAAGCCTTTGACACAGTTGCCCACATCTTCCTTCTTTCTAAATTGGAGACATATGAATTTAATCATTGGACTATTTGGTGGATAAGGAATTGATTGGATGGTTGCATTCAGAGAGTAGTGGTCAGTGACTTGATGTCCAAGTGGAGATCCATGACAAGCGGTGCCCCTCAGGGATTCATACTAGGACCAATGCTGTTTTATATTTTCATCATTGATATAGACAGTGAGATCAAGTGAACACTCAGCAAGTTTTCACAAAGATGACTGATGCAGTTGTCATGCCAGAAGGCTGGGATGTGATCCAGAGGGACCTGGACAAGCTGGAGAAGTGAGATTCTGTGGAACTCATCAGGTTCAATAAGGCCACGTGCAAGGTCCTACACCTGGGTCTCGACAATCTTCAGTTTCAATACAGGCTGGGGGACAATGTGATTGAGAGCTGCCCTGCAAAGAAGGACTTGGGGGTGAGGGTTGATGAGAACCTTGACATAAGCTGGCTATGCGCACTTACAGCCCAGAAGGCCAACCGTATCCTGGGCTACATCAAAAGAAGCCTGGCCAGCAGGTCAAAGGAGGTGATTCTCTCCCTCTACTCCACTCTCATGAGACCCCACCTGAAATCCTGTGTCTGGTTCTGGAATCTCCAGCATAATAAGGATATAGAACTGTTGGAATGGGTCCAGAGGAGGGCTATGATAATGATCAGAGTGTTGGAGCCCCTCCTACATGAGGACAGGCTCAGAGTTGGCGTTATTCAGCCTGGAGAAGAGAAGGCTCTGAGGAGACCTCCTAGCAGCCTTCTGGTACCTGGAGGGGTGTGGACAAATAAGCTGAGGTGGGACTTTTTGCAAGTGCATGTAGTGATAGGAAGAGCGAGAATGGCTTTAAATTGGAAGGGGAAAGATTTAGATTAGACACACAAACTATCCCTCACACAAACTACCATCCTTCATTCATTCCTGTCTTGTCTTATACATAACAAAAAGCTTTTCATGTCTAAGTCTCATACCATTTACAAAACTATGCCCTCTCAAGTTCACCACCTGTAAAAAGGGGTTGGTTTTATTTCACCATGTTTGCAGAAGAATGTAGGAAAGATTGCATGTGCAGAATTAAGGTACAAACCAAATTTTAGCTGTCTGTCTTGAAAGTCAAAAACTGAGAATAGGTTATTGGAGCTGAACTGTAGATAAAATGTTGCTGTGAGATTTCTAGGCAGGGGAAACAGCAGATGTAAGTATTGACTTCACAGATAAAAATTTATTTTTAGCAGGATTATGGTGTTAATAGTTTTAACCTCTGTCTCAACATTCAAAACAAGAAAGACTTTTTGTATGTTGTTACATACACATTTAGTTAGAAGATAAAAATTCATCTGATTTTTTAAAATTTAAAAGGGAAACAAGCACACAGAGCTAAATAGACTTTCATGCCTTTTTTTTTAGTGGGAATGTACAAAGGCTGCAAACTTGCTGTGCCTTGGTCCAAAGCAAATTAAAATGGTTGAGTTACTACAGAAAATACTCAAAACAAGACTCGTAATATATGTTCTAAAGGAACATGGGCTCTGGCAGTGACACAGACTGCTTGTATAATAATGTATTTCAAATGATTTAGCTGACTAAGTGCTTCAAAGAACACAAGAAAATATCATTTTTGAAGCACTGGTTCAGCTGAGCATTGAATATAGCTTCTAAAACATTTTAGATTAATCTCCTTTCCAGACTGAAATGATCAAAGAATTTGACACACAGAAATCCTGACTCTTCCTTCATATGCACCGGTATAACAGTGTTGATTTCAGCACGGTTACTCCTGTGTTTTAACAGAATACATGAGAGGGGAATCAGGCTCAGCATGTGTAGTATCCCACCAGCACACTTTAAATTCCTGTTCACAGTCCTGTTGATGTATAAGCTACTGCATGTTTCTCAGAGGGCCATTGACTTTTGAATCAAAATGATGAAACAATTGTGCTGCTGCATTTGCATGTTCTTGTACCTTCTAAATTTAAATGAAAACAGCATCCATCCACAAGAAAGAAAGGCAACAGCATTTCTTAAAAATGAAAAGTAGAATGAATCCATTCTAATTGTAATCAAATATTCACGTGACTTAATCACATTGCTATTGTCCTACATGATAAGCTTATCAGCATACAAACTGCAGAGTATGAACACTCAGGAAACTTCCTAAATCCTAACTATATTCCTCAAGAACCTCCTTCTTTCTCTGATCCTCTGTTTTATATCATGGGCAAATGCCCAGCAGACCAGTCTTTCAGACAAATGACCTGGTTTTTCAAACAAGACTGTAGGAGAACTACAAGCTCTCATTTCACTCTGCCTCCCTTAGATCCTAAGGGGAGGATTCTGGTAAAAATCTGCTCCCAGTTTCCTTCTCTCCTGCCATTGACACTTATAATGATGTCTCAAGCTCACATGTCTGTTGCAGACCCAAGAGGAAAACAAAATGTGCATTGTAACCATTCACAACCTATTAGAAAAATCAAACTAAATGTAAGTAGTACCTGCTCAGCTCTGAAAGTGCTGTACCTTACTGTAAGCTCATCAAGTTGCAGACAATTGATGATAGTGGGTTTTAATTGTGTTTAAAAAGAGTGCAGCTATCTATGATCAGCAGGTAAAGTAGATAGACTTAAATTCAAATTTATACGGATGAACTATTCTGGATATGTACATTAGTTTACATGTGTTCAAGACAGTCTTAGGAAAAGACCTTATTCTCAAACCTAATTCTAGGTCAATGAATCTTAGTTCCTGCGAACAATACCATTTTAACAATAACCTGGATTTATTGCCCTAGAAATTTTATATTAACAAACATCAGTGATAGATGTGATAGTGCATTCAAAACTGCTAGCTGATCACATTTAGTTACCAGAGAACATTTCACTAAATTGTGGAGGATGGGCTGTATTATGTATTCATTCAAAACATACTTCTATTTTTTTGCCTTCTCCTCCCAGGATTTTGGAGCATCTGAATTTAAATGTTGGCACAGCCTGCCACACAAAAAAATCTTGGCAGTTGTCTACTCTGTGCAGAAGAGACATTTCACTTAATATAAACCACAATATTGTAACATTTCAAAATCCTTATTTTTTTTTTATTATCTTGTCCCCCTCTGTTTACATACAATCTTGTATAGTCTGTCATCAACAGGAATTTGCCAGGTTTCAGGATGGCGTTTATACTAGTACTTACTTTACCTTAATAAATGAAAATCTGCAAGAAATATTCTGGCACAGATGTACAAAAGACATTTATATGTTCTACCTTAAGATCTGATCCGGTGTAGCTCCATAAAAACCAAATGCACATCCCAGGCCAAAAGGTCATCTCATTTTCAATTATCATGAAGCCAGATTAAGTGCCCTGTCAGCTTTTTCAGCCCCGCACTTCCAACAAAGCCTCTTCCTATCAGGATAAACTGCTGCAGTTACTGCCCTAACCCTAGGCCACTTATTGTTATGCTCTTTAATTTAAAAAATAAATAGAAGTTCCTCATGCAAACATTTGCCAAATGGGATAAAATTGCCTTCAAAAATGGTCTTCTATATGGAGGCTTCTGAAGTTACTGAAATAAGGTTTGGTTCTTCACCTACTAACTTATTCTTAGAAGAGTCCTGTGTGTATCCTACAGGCACTGGGAGAAGGGATCACTATGCTAGTTTAATCCAATGTTCTGTTATTTTTTTTGTTTTCAGTTGCCAAATATTATTCTCCTCCTTTGTTTTTAAACATGAAATGAAATTAACTGTATCTGTTAGATTTTTTCCGCCCATCACTGTGTCCAATTGATAAGGCAGAATTTGACAAACAGGCTGTGTATTGCTCTTTCTGCCATTGGCTTCTTAAATGCCTTATGACAAGTGATTTAACCTCCCTGAGATACAGTCCCCCTATCCATACAATGGTAATACTACTACTGATCTGCTTTCTTAAATTCTTTGATGAAAACACTGTGTAAGAAGTAAATATTAACAGGATTAGTAGCCTTTAAGGCACTGAATTGACTAGTCTCATCTCCCATATATTGTAGGACACAGTATATTCTGCCAGCTTTATTTGTGCTGAGCCCAAGACTATGTTAGACAGATATCCGATGACTTCGAAGGATGCAGAATCTAACATATCCTTGGAAGTGTGTTCCAGAGCTTATTAACAACCTAATTCTACCCCATTATTAATCTGTATGTCATACTAATCTGAATTCATGCTAAACCCAAGCCAAATCATTAGTCCTCACCTATCTTTTTTTCTGCCAGATTAAAGGCCTCTTTTGTACCTGATATTTTCTGCTTGCCAACCTCCTTACACAGTGTAATCAAGTCATTTCTCAGTCTTTTTTAAGTATTATTATTATTACTACTGCAAATGGAGTCAGGTTGAAAATCTCAGCCTGAACACTGAAATCCTGTGCTTAAATACTAAACGAGAATAGCATAGGGTATCAACAGTGCTGGATCTCCTGCAGTGCCTTGCCAATGTTCTTTAATCTTGATCAGGAAAGACCACCTGCAAAGCTAAGCTGATAGTCTCATTCTTCCTGTCCATTCATTCCTGGATCGCTGAGCTCAGTCTGCCAACATGGGTATCAATTAGTGCAAAAAAAAATCATCAGAATTTCAATTAAGCTGGGATAATGTCCCTGCATTTAAAGCACTGTTGTCAAAATTGTGCAAATTGAGACAAAAAAGCTATGGTCTGTAATTAAGTTTGTCCTTTTTCAGCCTGAGATCAAGTATGTTTCTAAAACAAGAAATAGAAGAAAAAATTAAATGACTTTCAAAACATTGGCAAAAATTATAGGACAGTCAAAAGATGTCTGACACAGACACATCTTTTTTTTTTAAATGACATTTCACAGGCCATTAGTTCATAATGTGAACTACTGCCTTTGGACATTAAGAGTAATAAATTTTTTTTCTGCAGAGAATCTCATGTTCAGGTTACTTTTCTTCTTAAAGAGATTTTTAATTTGTGGACTTTGCATGCAATTTTCACAGAGATACCCAGGCAGTGATTTGGTCTGGCTTGCTTTGAAACAGAAAAATCTTTACATGACACGTGTACATAGATAGAAATGCTGCTGAAGGCCAAAGTACATAAAATTGTAAAGGACTATTTATACTAAATATGGGCAAATCTAAAAATTTTCCTGTCAAGTTTAACCTGAATGTGAATTCTGCATCTAGAAATGAGGTGGATGTCTTCCCTATATTTAGCTGCAGAACCTGCTGAGGTCTGCAGGTGCCTCATCTTTATAAAAGGTCAGACCCACCACACAGTCCCTTTCATGAACATTTATACTCACACAACCAAGCGGATTCTCCAGATGTGTAAATTTGTAGTTTAACAAAGATGGGTTCTGACTCCTTTTAGGCTAGAACTCACACCAAGTAACTGCAGTTCTAGCAGATTCAAAAGCAAAATTTTACACGGGGTATCATGCAAAGTATTCATGCTGATAAATGGCTCTAATGACTGACACATTGTCCTCCACGAAGTCACCTTGCAGACAGTTCAGATCCCAATATTTAGTTTCCTTCTTTCTGATTACCTGACACGTACACTGCCGTACAAGTGAAACAAGTGCTGTTCCTCTAAGTATCTTAAGGTACAGGTCTTTTAAGGTTGGTAAATTAGTTTTTTAACAAATCAGTTGTATTGTGGGAGAACTCTGGTCTCTTTATTCTATATCTGAACAACAAGACCCTTCTTCCTTTTGACAAAACTTTGTGTCTAATTTGTAAGACAAAAATGTGGAAATCCACTTCACAATTGGGTGTAATTGTTGACATCTTTGCCTCTCTACTCTTGCTAGTTCGACAGAACATTGAACTGCTGTTTTCATATTATCACAATACCTCAGCTACCTGTCCAAAAAAAAACATATCCTAGAAATTAATTAGTTTCAAAATAAAGATGAAAGGAAATTTTCTTCTAAGAAATCTTTAAGTGGATGCATTCTTTACTTTGGAAAAAAAATTATTTCATTGGCTCTGCTTGGTATCCCAAAAGATAACCTGTCACAAATGCCTTGTGAAATTTGATAATTTTCATAAAAGTGCTCCTGCCAGACATCTTGATGGAATTTCTGGAGGCCACATTTTGGAGGCACTTTAGTGTCACTCACTCATACATCAGGTTTTCAGACAGTTTCTTATACAAGCTCTATATTTGCTGTGCAGGATTGTTACAGAATGCTCAGACCTTATGAAGAGAAATCACAGATTTTAACAAATATTTAGCAAATCCAGCTCCCTGGTGATAGAACCATACATATATAGATTCTGTATATCCTTCAATTTACACTTACAAATTACTGGAAATAAGATTGCACCAGAAAAATAAAAGCTAAAATTGAAAAACCTGTTGACATAGTAAATAAATTTTATGGACTTTAGAATAATAACACAAAATCTAAGATTTTCAGCCCATCAAAATTGCAATTTATAGTAAAAAATAAGGTCCAGACCTTTAGACCTACCAAAATCTTACAGGGGGTCAATAGTTCTGTCAGCTATGACTAAAAATTTAAATTTCAAGAGTGTGAAGGAAATCTTGAGTCTGTGTTCTACTAGAATGATCTGCAAGAATCTCTCCTATGATAGCTGTCTGCTTTTATCAATATTTTTTGCTGGTAAGGCAATCTTACAAGTTTTTAACTCAGTATTTTAACATTTTTTAACAAACCATGGATGCAGAAGACAAGAAATTTGAACTCTGAGGCTAAATAAAGACACTTTTGTATTACCTCTATGCATTTATGGTGCTACAGTGTTCAGGATCATGAAATGGAGTGAACAAAGAATGTATCCCCAAAACTGCCTCTTGCCAACTTTCCAGATTTCCACATGAAAATCTGACCTGGCATTCAAGCAGCTTTAACCTTTGTCAAAACCTCTTGAGAACTCTAGGATCTTCAGCCAGGAGTTTCAAAGGACAGAAATGCGGGCGCGGAGGCGGGAGGGGGGGAGTGATCTGGGGAGAGGGGATTGGTAGATGAATGGCACTGAAGCTTTTGGAAATATACCACAGTATAGCTTCTTTCTTGCACATTCCATTTAATTCTCAGATGCAAACCTTTCTAATCATAAAACCATCTCACCCTTGTAAAGCACAGACAACAGCCTGTCATCAAGTCAAATCTCCTTAAACCACAAAAATGGCCTCATTTCTCAGCTTCTCTCCAGCCAGATTTCACTGCACTGTGGCCAGACATGGAGTGGCCAAGGCCCAGATTTGAAAGCCAACAGCAGAAGAACCACAGCAGTGCAGGGGATGCCTCTGGTGGCACAGACTCGGCAAAGCAAAAGGATGAATTTCTATCCACCTCCAACACCCTGAACTATGAAACAGGTGTCTCTTGGGCAACATGGTGAGTGAAAATTATGCTCATATCTGGAAGAAATAACTTTTGCCTTTGAACAACTTCAGATACATAACCAAAAGGGAGCTAGCACAAATCTTTCAGCATAATCTGAGATCAAAATACAAAGCTCTTAACAGTGTGGGGCATCACATGCATTTGAGAAGCCCCCTATCAGGCTTCAGTTCAATAAACTGATGAATGAATTGCAGTGCTATAGCTGTATGAAGGCTCTTTTTTCCACTTTGACAGGTATGGTGCTGCTAATATTCTGCATGCTAATAGCTGACAGCCAGCTTCGTAATGCTTAACGAAACAGGCAGGACCCAGATTCCTAGGGCCTGGTGCCCACCAGGCTATGCCACATAATCTGTAGCTGACAGGAACAATCTGGCAGCTATGTTCCACCACTGATCATTTTATCTTTAATCTGATTTTAAAGATATAGTTTATCTAATGAATTTTTTTCCATTTTATACAACAGGAGTAAAATCTCACTGTTCACTATGAGGAAAATGTATAAGCATATTGAAGAATTTTGTAGGGGTATTGTCTCAAATATTACACTTCAATCTCACACAATGTATATGTGTGTGTATTAAGACAGTGAAATCCCAGACCTGAAAACACTTATGTGAGCGCAATTTCCAGTAGGTGTGGAATCATCCAGTTCCCACCCCATGGTCAGTGCAAGTGCTAAGGATTTACAGGCATAAAAGGTGTTTCCCCTATGTATAATGTAGAGGTCTGACTACTGCTACAGAAATAGCAGTAGGAGGCACAAGCTGTCACACATCCCCAGCACTCATACAACTAGGTCAGAAACTCCAAGGTTACAGATAGAACCAACAGTTGAAATAAAGCTCAAGGAAACAGCAAACCCAGTGTAAATGGAGACTGAAACTACAAGCAAAGAGCTGTTCTTTTTCTGTTTGGTGCTCACCAATTCAGGGAAACATAGCACTGACTGTCCTTGATACCTAAATGGACTCAATATCGATGGATTGTCCTCTGAATGGGAACCATCTGTAAGACAGTGAGTGTTTTATCATCTCCTGAGACAAAAGTGCCATCTGAGAAAATATATGGTACTTCATTAAATATGATCTCTCAATATCATATCATGTTTGCAACAATGTATGTAGAAATTTTTATCTAAGTCATGGCCATACCATGCATTTGCAAGCTGCCCACCCAAACATCTGAAAGAGAGAATCAATTTTAATAGGTCGGGTTTGTGCTGTTTGTATTAGTGAGCTGCAGGTGGAACTGACAGGCCTGGCACCTCAAGATTGCTTGCACCTTTTTTGCAAGGCTTTGTTTTCATTTGCTTATAATGTTTATCACTTTCAGTCTGTGGGCTGACAGCTTCCTAATCAGTATCTACTTCAGCCTGACAATCTGGGATTTACCAGAAGATTTCAATTAGAAATTCGCATTTGTTTCTGATGAGGAAAAGATATACAGTTTTGTCCTTGTACAATAAAAATTTCCTTTGATACCCATAGTGCTTCATATGCTGGCACAGGGACTTGGAATTAGGCAATCAAGTGATGACATTGTGCATTTAGTTTTATGGAAGTCACATGAGAAATTTCCTTCCACTGTGATTACTGGTGGATAAAGCTTAATGGCCTGTAATTAGGCCTCTCACCTGACACAAATCACCTAAAGAGATACAGTGTGTCTGACTTATTGTCCTGCTTCTGGTAACAACCAGTGAGGAAGGGTGGCCAGTTCTTAAGGCTAGTTCACCCCAGTCTAAGTCAGGTGTCTGGTGCAGGGGAGTTGAATTCTTCCACAAGTCCTGTTGTCTCACACTGACTGCCTGAGTAACCGGCATTTAACTTCTAAGAAATTAAAAAAGATGTACACTCTATCATATCCTCAACAATCATAGTGTTATGTGTGAAGTTCATTCACTCAGATCTTGCACAGATGAATTTTTCTTCCACAGAAGCCACAGATATAGAGAAAGGGATGAGATGAACTAATCTGCTACCATGACTCTCAACTCAGAGGCTCTTCCTACCAAATTTAGGAGCCGAGAGGCACCAAATGCCATCAGCAAGGTCTCTCCATAACAGCTCTTCATGGATTTTCAGGCGGACATCAAAGAGCTAAGACGTGCCATGAAAATCAATACAATTATATTTTTAACTGTTTTATGTCTCATGCCACATTTTTCTATCTTAAACCTTTTGGGATCCCATTTTCCAGCTGCTTCTATACAATCATGAAGGGAAGTTTTTTTCCTGATGAAAATCTGAGATTTTGATGATTTTGTATTGCTGCAATAGCATAAAGTTTAAAAGTATATAAACAGTTTCTCTGAGAACACTATGAATTGGCCAGTTGAATTTAATTCCTCATTATAAACAAATAAAAGTCATCATTCCCAATTTTAAAATTTAACTTTATTTAGAACTTGCCTTTATTTATGGCTTCCTCACAAAAGCTTGAAAACCAAATCTTACCTTCCTCACTTACCCCATATCTAATGTATCTGTAAGCATATTTGGGTTTTTTTCAACTGTTCTTCAGTATTTGGTCACTCTCATCACTGTTTTATGTTGACTAAAATGATCAGTAGCCCTAGTATAAATTACCTGGTAACTAGTTGGAAGGAAAAAGAAAGTTTGGGCTCTGTAAACTTTTAGTGTTATGTTTCAAAATCATCCACTTTCTTTTTATCAAGAACATTCCCATTCTCCTGCACAGTGCTTATGTCGCTCACATCTGCCACATTCAAGACTGCACATAAGATACTGATCTCAATGCTTCCTACTGTTTGCACATTTGTCTTAATTTATTTGCAGTTACTCCAAATGCCTTGTGCACATGAATTTCAACCACGATGATATGATCAACATTTCCTGTAAATACAGCCTACCTGGCGGAACTGGATACCAAAAGCATGAGAAGTGTAATCTCCATAATTACAGACCGGAAATCTATGTGGTCTGTTTACAAGAATTCCTTCTGAAGAGCCCTAAAATCTTCTTCCTCACTGAATTTGGGAGACTGGTTTCATAAAGTAGCCACAAGGGTAACTTTGCTAAAATATCTGGATGCTTTTCTTGAAGAAAAGCAAGAAAGCCTCATTACCAAAGATAGCAACTCTAGCAACACCTGAGGAAACCATAAAATTCTCAAAATGTCAGTGTCTGGTCATCTCAGAGGATAAATTTAAATATAGTATCAAAATACAAAGAAAAACCAAAATAGAAAGCTATGTAACAAGTACAAAAGATTGTTTTGTTTGTAAAAATGATGCTTTCTGCTTGAAAATCAATGTGTGGATAGATCAGAAAACCTTGCAAAAAGTTTTTTTATCAATTATGAATGATCGCTCAAGGGAATTTTTATATGTCAGTTTTATAATCCCTCATGTTAAATGAAGTGAAACCACTGAGACCCCAGGCAGCTAACTGCATCACCAGGCAAGGATGGAGTTAGTAATTTCCTTTTTTATCTGGACAGTAAAAAATACTGCTGTGCCACTGTAACTTATAGCTTGTGACAAGGCAAAACTTTATGACTTCTGGATTTCTAAGTGGGTAATAAGAAAAAAGAAAAGAAGTCCAATTTATCAGAATCTTTTTTTTTAACATAATGACTTGAAGATGAAGATTAAATTAATGGTTAACGCATATTTTCCCATCTATCTCTCATTCTCTGAATTGATTTTAGTGTCCCATGGAAGGCAATCTGAGATAGTTACTGCCTAAAAAGGAGAGTTCAGCTGGGGTAACTTTTAGCATTTCAAAAGCAAACTCTTTAAATTTGATAGTAAATGAACAGGACAACATTATTTTCCTTTCTAAGTCTGTACTACAGAAGAAACAATGTAACCCTCTTCGTGCTGATTTCACTAAAGACTGAAAGTCTGATGAATAGGAGCAATCATCCAAAAGCACCACTGTCAGTCTAACTTTGCAATTTCAGTTGAAGATCTTTCCTGTAGGCTACAACAATACTGAGACAGGGGTTATAGAACTTGTCTTAGGCTCTTTTTTATTTTTGTATAGAATACTATCACTGTGGTATCTTTGCACTGCAAGTACAATTTCCTCCCAGAGACAGGGGTCTCTCCAGTCAAAATTTCCCCCTGTAGAGCTGAAGGAATCTGCAATAATTTCTTGGCTAAATAATCACAGATAATGCACCCTGGTCTGAAAGGAGTACTCTCTCTTTGGCATTGTCCACTATCTGTAAATCTCCAATGTTTATTCATTTGGCAGTGATTAGAAACCCAGTCTTCCAGGCAACAGCCATAGTCATTAAGCTATAGAGTCTGAATATTTACTATGAATATTTTAAGTATTTTAAATTAAGTAGATTATCTTCACCAAGAAGGGCTGCGGGATTCACGTTAAGAGCATGCCATTGTGTGATAGCTGGTACATTCTTGATGTGGCAGAAGATTTTCTGTTGGGAGATGTAGCTTCAAATCTGTGTTCCAAAGCAAGCAGAAGAAAACGGTCCTGTGTATTATGCATGAGTGCTCTATGCACTGGGCTGTTCAGCTTTTGAGATAGGTCATTGGGTTTTATTTGTGACTCAGGCTGGTGAAGACATCCTGAAAAATTTTATTAGATCAGGGCTTCCCAAAAAGAACAGAAAAACACACGCGTGATTTGTGGTCTTGCTGCGGTTTAGGCACTGAGCAGTCTAGTATTTTCAGGTGGCCTGTTTAAAAGAGATCATGCCAAGCAACAGAAGCAGAAGGCCACTAGGAATTCTTTGGCTGAAGTCTCAAGCCAAGTCTCCTCGGTTAGGCAATAGCTGAGTATCAATGTGGAATTAAACGCTTACACATGTATTATATTAGGAACGTCTGTGAATGAACTTTTCCAGGGTTAAATCTTCATATTTCTGGTCCAAACAACCAGTCACACAGGAAATACTGACAGCTTCAGACACCGTAGAGTCAAGTATTTACTCTGGAGTTAATGAGCTCAAAAGGAAAGAAAGGACATTTGGACAGTAGTCAAGGATATGTTGTACAATAATGGAGCACAGCTTTTCTGGCTGAATGGGCTACTTCTTTCTCTGCAAGTATCAGCAGACATAAGGTAGATAGACCTGATCATACATGCAGCAGATCCAGTGCTTTCTGTGACTTATGCATGGACCTACCATGCACCATACCATGTATGTTCAAGGGTTGACTCAAGCACAAGTGCAGTCAGGAGTAACCCCCACTAGTAGACTTATACATGGAGCCTGTAGCCCTTTTTCTTGGAGCCCTACTGCTATCATGTGGCCAGAAAAGAAGGCAGCTGGCATCATGCCGCTGCCACCATCATTAGAATAATTAATGTAGCCTGGAGCAAGATCCTGTGTGTCTCCAAGGTGCCCTGGGAAAGACAGCAACCAGGATTAGCTGACAAACTATCAGTTGAACACTTGAGAGATGAGATATCAAATTGATTTAATTCATATATTTATTATTTTTAACAAAGAACTTGGAAAAAAATGAGTGATATGCATCAAAGCATGTAAAATCTTCAAAGGAAGCAGGGTATTTTTGTCTTAGTTAGTAACAGGCATCCCACCACTACAAACATATGAGGCTTTGCAGGTGATGTCTAACCTGATAAATAAAACAGTCTAAGGAACCCTAAAGGCAAATGTCAGAATGGCTCATGGCCATCTGGATAAGATCTCTGTCTTGCTCCCCAAAACAATGTAGTCTAATCCAACCTGCATACTGAGAGAAGCCCCTAACTTGTGTTAGCACACAAGGCTTTGTCTTGGAAAGTGCTATTTGGCACAAGCCTGAATTATGCCAAGGACAAGTATTAACAACCAAACACTATTGACACTCATGGGCTGGCACTCAAGCCCGCGCCCCGGCTCTGCACTGTCCACTGGAGCAGGCATAGCTGCAGAATCCTCCCAGCCTTGGTGAACTCCTTCAGTTCTCACAGTAAGACCTGCAAAAGCATGATTACATCCAATTCCAGGAACTGGAGCTCTGTATTAATAAATCTTAATTCTCCAACAGCTTTGAAGAGCAGAATCCAACACACATTGCTTATAAGAACATTTATGACAAAGTGTTTCTCAGTTACCAAACTTTTTTCCTTTTTTACCTTACCCAACATGCCATGGCTGTGGATTTCGTGTAACTTGTTCTTTTGTAAGAATGTATTCAAGACCCCAGAGTTTTTGTCCTTTGGACTAGAACAGTTTTAAAAGACAATTTTAACAGGCTGTTTTGGCTTTTCTAACTTGAAGGTCACCTAAGTGTTGGACATGAATAAAAGAGCTTTTTTTTTGAGATTTCTAAATGTAACCAATTATCTAAACATTTTGGCATGGGTGGTTTTTAAAAATAGCTCCTAGAATGTATCAAGACTTTCATCCATTCATGATTGAATGTTGACAAAGAGTTCAACAACATCTCAAGATAAGCAATAACAACTGTAAAATGGTATGTCCGTTTTAATATTGTAAACTGTGAAATTCTCCAGAACTGCGCAAAGTCTATGTGTTTTCCTTTATCTGATCAATGCAGACAATCACACTATTGGTAATGAAGCTTGTGGACGGTAGGTGACAGAATGACAAACCTGTCTTTTCACTTGTAGAGAATTTGTGCCAGATGTTGTAAGTGTAAACATTGGACCTCAGCCGACATGCCAAGCTACACACATGTTCACACTAGATTCTTGCTGGCAAAATAAAATAGGGGAGAAATGTAGATTAAGGACCTTTCCAATACTGCTTTGGGTGTTCAATTCATCCTCATTGCTTCCTTCAGAAAGAATCATTGTATGTTTTTAATTTCATCATTCCTCATTTTCAACTTATGACAATTTATTAAAATCCTTTGTTGAGTTCCAGTTGTCATACTGGAATTATGGAAACTAGTTAGTGGAAGATATTTAATAGGCACCTATTTTGTTAGTAAGATCAGCTAAGATTTTAACAGAAAATTTAGTGGCACTATATCTGCATGCCATACAGAACTGGCATTTTTTAACATGGCTTTTTGTTAAATTCAGAGAAACCTCTCTGCCACTTATGCCCTAATAGAACTATCGTATCTTCAGTCCTGTCTTCAATGACTGGGTGAATTTGCACAACTCACATTAACATTAATGGGAATTCCATGTATACATCACTCAGAGAAAATACTCCCTAAGATATTTTATCATTATCTTTGTAGGCAGGTAAGGACTGCATCAATCATGTATCTAACACAGCTGCAAGATGTGCATTATTAAAGCACCAGAGTAATAAAAAATAAAATATAAAATACAAAATATAAAAGCACTTTCTTCTTAAAACAGTAAGAAGGATCAAATGGAAAATCTTTGAGAATCCTGTGTTGAGAACATTACTTAGTTGCATATTTTCCTGTAATTACAAAAGATCTAAAACCTAAGCTCACCCGTTCTCCTTCTAGAAAGAGCAACAATGTGATAATAAAGACCAGCCTCATTATGTAAGCAAGTCACAGATAAGATGCACTCAATTTATCATAAACATCCAGAGGATGAAGAGAGAAGGGGGAAATTTACATTGGAACTGGTTGACCTCCATGCATTTTTTTCTTTTTTCTCTTTTCTTTTCCTTTTTTTTGACAGAGGAAGATTTCAGCAGAAATATTTAGGTACTGAGGAAAGAAAGGAGTTGTAAAAAATTTGCAGACAGCCTCATGAAAGTGGTATACACTGATCACGAACTAACCATTTTGGCCCATGGGCAAGAACAAGCAAGAGGAGACACCAGCAGATTGCACCACTGTGTCAGTCCTTCCCTTCTCTCTGTAGAAAATTGCAGCAGAAGAAAAGCAACCAACAACCTCTCTGGCAAGAGCTAAGCTAATATTTCTGGGCATGTTCAAACTGTGATACACAGAGGCAGCATTAACCAAACTAGCTCCAGAACCATAAATACCTTAGGAACACTTGCACAACACTGCACTCAAAGCAATTAGGTTTTGGAAGTCAGCATTTCTTTGAGGACATAACCACGGCATCCCACTTCATAGTACATGGATAAATCAGGAACAAGCAGCAAAGAAGCAGCAGCAGAAAAGACCAGGATTTCATCAGAGAACAATCAAAGCATCGAGGTCTGCTGTCAAGGCAGGCATGCTGCCACTTTTCCCACCTCTCTCCTCCCAAAATTACATTGTTCTGTTATTTCCTCTGTTAAAAGAAGTTCTAGGAATAACCATCCTTCATTTCAATTTAAAAAAAAACCCAAATATAAGTTGCTAGTTGCGAATGTTGCAGTGAGAGTTCAGCCTGGACAGACTCTTTTTCTGTTCTCCCTGTGGGAGGAGATATATGCGCCATTTTTTCTGGTTACATCCTTTAAGCATTAGGTGCAAATTTGCTTGCACTGTCATTCTGACAATCGGATCACCTGGGCTTTCAAAGACAGTGAAAGGTACAAAGTGGAAAGAAGGAATACAGGAAATCTCGACAGGCTACAATGAGCTCAGATCTTCAGCTATACTGCAGAACAAGCACAGCTCACTGATGGCTGAGTTTTCCTGATATAATGCCTGTGAAGTTCAACTCGGCCATGTGCAAGGTCCTTTTCCTAGATCATGGCAATCCCCAATACCATTGCAGGCAAGGGGGTGAATTTTTTGAGAAGAAAGACATTGGGATCCTGGTGCATTAGAAACAACATGAGCCAGAAACGTGCACTTGCTGCCTAGAAAGCCAATCATATTGTGCGATGCAGAAAAACAAGCATGATCAGCAGGTCAAGGGAGGTGATTCTCCTCCTCTACTTGAGTCTGACGAGTCTCAACCTGAACTACTGTGTCCAGTTCTGGAATCCTCAGTACAAGATGGATGTGGACCTGTTTGAGCATGTCCAGAGGTGGACCACAAAAATGATCAGAGGGCTGAAACAACTCTCCTGTGAAGAAAGGCTGAGAGAGGTGAGGGTTTACAGCCTGGAGACGAGGATGAGGGGACGCATTATTGTGGCCAAGGGATCTTGCAACAAAGATGGAGAAAGAATTTTAACCAAAGCCTGTAGTAACAGGACAAAGGAGGTACTTAATGCCTTCGTTGCCTCAGTCTTTAATTGTAAAGAAAGTTGTTGCCTCTGTGTAAAAACCCAGGAGCTAGAGGGGCAAAAGGAGGCTCCCATGATCCAAGAGGAGGTGGTCAGAGCCTTGCTAGCCTGACTAGACACCCACAAGTCTATGGGGCCAGATGAGATTCATCCAAGGGTATTGAAGGAGCTGGCAGATGTGCTGGCCAAACCCCTTTCCATCATCTTCCAACAGTGTTGGAAGACTGGGGAAGTTCCACTGGACTGGAGGCTGGCTGATGTTGTGCCCATCTACAAGAAGGGTCGCAGAGAGGATCCAGGGAACTACAGGCCTGTCAGTCTGACCTCAGTACCAAGGAAAGTCATAGAACAGGTGATCTTGAGTGCTATCATGAAGCACATGCAAGAGAACCGGGTGATCAGGCCCAGTCAACATGGGTTCACAAAAGGCAGGTCTTGCCAAACTAACCTGATCGCCTTCTATGACAAAGTGACTCGGCTTCTGGATGAGGGAAAGGCTGTGGATGTGGTCTTCCTGGACTTCAGGAAAGCCTTTGACACAGTTTCTCACAGCATTCTGCTTCAGAAACTGTCAGCCTCTGGCCTGGACAGGCGCACACTCTCCTGGCCGGGCCCAGAGAGTGGTGGTAAATGGTGTGAAATTCAGCTGGAGGCCAGTGACAAGTGGGGTTCCCTAGGGCTCAGTGCTGGGTCCAGCCTTGTTCAATGTGTTTATCAATGATCTGGATGAAGGCATCAAGTGCACCCTTAGAAAGTTTGCAGGCAACACTAAGCTGGGAGGAAGTGTCGATCTGCTGGAGGGTAGGGAAGCTCTGCAAAGGGATCTGAACAGGCTGGACTGCTGGGCAGAGTCCAATGGCATGAGGTTTAACAAGGCCAAGTGCCGGGTCCTGCACTTGGGGCACAACAACCCTATGCAGTGCTACAGACTAGAAGCATGTCTAGAAAGCTGCCTGGAGGAGAGGGACCTGGGGGTGTTGGTTGACAGCCGACTGAATATGAGCCAGCAGTGTGCCTAGGTGGCCAAGAAGGCCAATGGCGTCTTGGCTTGTATCAGAAACGGCGTGACCAGCAGGTCCAGGGAGGTTATTCTCCCTCTGTACTCGGCACTGGTGAGACCGCTCCTTGAATCCTGTGTTCAGTTCTGGGCCCCCCATCACAGGAAGGTTGTTGAGGCTTTGGAGTGAGTCCAGAGAAGAGCAACAAAGATGGTGAAGGGGCTGGAGAACAGGACTTATGAGGAACGGCTGAGAGAGCTGGGGTTGTTTAGCCTGGAGAAGAGGAGGCTGAGGGGAGACCTCATTGCTCTCTACAACTACCTGAAAGGAGATTGTAGAGAGGAGGGTGCTGGCCTCTTCTTCCAAGTGACAGGGGACAGGACAAGAGGGAATGGCCTCAAGCTCTGCCAGGGGAGATTTAGGCTGGACATAAGGAAAAAATTTTTCACAGAAAAGTGTCATTGGGCACTGGAACAGGCTGCCCAGGGAGGTGGTTGAGTCACCTTCCCTGGAGGTGTTTAAGGGACAGGTGGACGAGGTGCTGAGGGGCATGGTTTAGTGTTTGATGGGAGCGGTTGGACTCGATGATCCAGTGGGTCTCTTCCAACCTGCTTATTCTATGATTCTATGATTGATTCTAAAGTGAAAGAGGGCAGATTTAGATTGGAGAAAAGGAAGAAATTTTTTATGATGATGGTGGTGAGACACTGCAACAGGTTGCCCGGAGAGGTAGTAGATATCTCATCCCTGGAAACATTCAAGGTCAGGTTGGATGAGGATTTGAGCAAACTAATGTAGTAAACCATATCCCTGCCTATGGCAGTGGGGGTAAACTATAGGATCTTTAGAGATCCATTCCAAACCGTTCTGTTATTCTGTGACAAAGAACCCCCTTCTCTTTCCTGCATTGCCGTTCTGCCTGAAGCAAAGAGTGAAAGCACATCACCTTTTAGTTAAAAATTGGGGTTTTCTATGTCTTAAGTTGGCAGAGATGGTGACACAGTCATGCTGCTTTCAGACTGAATCCCTCTGTTCCTTCACTGGATCCCTTCTGTTCCTTCTGCTCTTCTATAAACAGCTGGGGTTAATCTCTAGCTCAATGCCTCTCGTTCTTGTGGGAGACTTCAATCTTCCTGATATCTGCTGGAAGTACAACACAGCAGAAAGGAAGCAGTCTAGGAGGTTCCTGGAGTGCGTGGGAGACAACTTCCTTGCACAGCTAGTGAATGAACCAACCAGGGAGGGCGCCCTCCTGGACCTGCTGTTGGTGAACAGAGAAGGCCTTGTAGGGGATGTGGCGGTAGGTGGACGCCTAGGACTAAGCGACCATGAGATGATAAAATTTTCTGTTCTAGGTGAAGTGAAGAGGGTGGTTAGCAAGACGGTAGCATTAAATATCCAGAGGGCAGACTTTGATCTCTTCAGAAGGCTGGTTGGTGAAGTCTCATGGGAGACAGTACTCAAGGGCAAGGGAGCCCAGGAGGGCTGGGAGCTCTTCAAAAGGGTGGTCCTAGCAGCTCAGGAGAAAGCCATCCCCGTGGTCCAGAAAAAAAGCCGGCAGAGGAGAAAGCCAGCTTGGTTGAATAGAGAGATCTTGAGTGGTATCAAGAAGAAGAGAAATGTTTATGGGCTCTGGAAGAAGGGACAGGCCTCTTGGGTGGACTACAGGAGGGAAGTGAGATTGTGTAGGGAAAAAATCAGAAGGGCTAAGGCTCAGCTAGAAATTGGATTGGCCAAGTCAGTGAAAGATAACAAAAAATCCTTCTATAAATATATAAATAATAAAAGGCGGACTAGGGAGACCATACAGTCCCTATTGGACACAGAAGGAACAACAGTAACAGGGGATGAGGAAAAGGCTGAGGTACTTAATGCCTTCTTTGTCTCAGTCTTTAGTTGTAAGGAGGGTCGTTCCATCTGTGTACTAACCCAGGAGCTAGAGGAGCATAATGAGGCTCCCGTGATCCAAGAGGAGGTGGTCAGAGCCTTGCTAGCCCGACTGGACACCCACAAGTCTATGGGGCCGGACGGGATTCACCCTAGGGTACTGAAGGAGCTGGCGGATGTGCTGGCCAAACCCCTTTCCATCATCTTCCAACAGTGTTGGAAGACTGGGGAAGTCCCACTGGACTGGAGGCTGGCTGATGTTGTGCCCATCTACAAGAAGGGTCGCAGGGAGGACCCAGGAAACTACAGGCCTGTCAGTCTGACCTCAGTGCCAGGGAAAGTCATGGAACAGGTGATCTTGAGTGCTATCATGAAGCACATGCAAGAGAACCGGGTGATCAGGCCCAGTCAACATGGGTTCACAAAAGGCAGGTCTTGCCAAACTAACCTGATCGCCTTCTATGACAAAGTGACTCGGCTTCTGGATGAGGGAAAGGCTGTGGATGTGGTCTTCCTGGACTTCAGGAAAGCCTTTGACACAGTTTCTCACAGCATTCTGCTTCAGAAACTGTCAGCCTCTGGCCTGGACAGGCGCACACTCTCCTGGGTGGAAAACTGGTTGGATGGCCGGGCCCAGAGAGTGGTGGTAAATGGTGTGAAATCCAGCTGGAGGCCAGTGACAAGTGAGGTTCCCCAGGGCTCGGTGCTTTGTCCAGCCCTGTTCAATGTCTTCATCAATGATCTGGATGAAGGCATCGAGTGCACCCTTAGCAAGTTTGCAGACGACACTAAGCTGGGAGGAAGTGTCGATCTGCTGGAGGGTAGGGAGGCTCTGCAAAGGGATCTGAACTGGCTGGACCGCTGGGCAGAGTCCAATGGCATGAGGTTTAACAAGGCCAAGTGCCGGGTCCTGCACTTGGGGCACAACAACCCTATGCAATACTACAGACTAGAAGCATGTCTAGAAAGCTGCCTGGAGGAGAGGGACCTGGGGGTGTTGGTTGACAGCCGACTGAATATGAGCCAGCAGTGTGCCCAGGTGGCCAAGAAGGCCAATGGCATCTTGGCTTGTATCAGAAACGGCGTGACCAGCAGGTCCAGGGAGGTTATCCTCCCTCTGTACTCGGCACTGGTGAGACCGCTCCTCGAATCCTGTGTTCAGTTCTGGGCCCCTCACCACACGAAGGATGTTGAGGCTCTGGAACGAGTCCAGAGAAGGGCAACAAAGCTGGTGAAGGGGCTGGAGAACAGGACTTATGAGGAACGGCTGAGAGAGCTGGGGTTGTTTAGCCTGGAGAAGAGGAGGCTGAGGGGTGACCTCATTGCTCTCTACAACTACCTGAAAGGAGGTTGCAGAGAGGAGGGTGCTGGCCTCTTCTTCCAAGTGACAGGGGACAGGACAAGAGGGAATGGCCTCAAGCTCCGCCAGGGGAGGTTTAGGCTGGATGTTAGGAAAAAATTCTTTACAGAAAGGGTCATTGGGCACTGGAACAGGCTGTCCAGGGAGGTGGTTGATTCACCTTCCCTGGAGGTGTTTAAGGCACGGGTGGATGAGGTGCTGAGGGATATGGTTTAGTGTTTGATGGGAACGGTTGGACTCGATGATCCGGTGGGTCTCTTCCAACCTGGTTATTCTGTGATTCTGTGATTCACCTCCAGAGCAAAACAGTGGGAGAAGAGAGTATAGAATCATAGAATCATAGAATCACTAGGTTGGAAAGGACTCACTGGATCATCAAGTCTAACCATTCCTATCAAACACTAAACCAAGCCCCTCAGCACCTCATCCACCCATCTTTTAAACACCTCCATGTAAGGTGACTCAACAACCTCCCTGGGCAGTCTCTGCCAGTGCCCTAGGAACCTTTCCATGAAAAAATTTTTCCTGATGTAAACCCTGAACCTCCCCTGGCAGAGCTTGAGGACATTCCCTCTTGTCCTGTCCCCTGTCACCTGGGAGAAGAGGCCAGCTCCCTCCTCACCACAACCTCCTTTCAGATAGTTGTAGAGAGCAATAAGGTCTCCCCTCATCCTCCTCTTCTCCAGGCTAAACAACCCCAGCTCTCTCAGCCACTCCTTGTAAGACTTGTTCTCCAGCCCCTTCACCATCTTTGTTGCTCTTCTCTGGACACACTCCAGAGCCTCAACATCCTTCTTGTGGTGAGGGGCCCAGAACTGAACACAGTACTAGAGGTGCGGTCTCACCAGTGCGACAAATTAAAAATTATCTGCGTAGCAACAAATTAAAAATTATCTGGGCAAGCACCAGAGTAACCCTCTAGTGTGTGTCTTGCAGCAGTCGTTTTGACCCTAGGCCATAGAAGACTGAGGCCTCATAAATGCATCACTCCTGAACTTAAGCCCAGGGTGAAGGACTGCTTTTTTCAGCTCTTGATGTGTCCAGTTGGTGTCAGACAAGTTTATGCCTGTCACATAAGGGAGCAGCTGCTTGGAGGTCACAAGCACAGGACAGTTCAAGGACTAGTCTCTTTGTATTAATATTCAAGACTCTCAAGTCTTATGCTTTAAGCATCTGATTTTGAAAGTTTTCCCTTAAAAATTAGTATTTTCATAGTTAGAATATAGAAATTAAGACATTTACGACCTCCAGAAAATCTGCAGGCCTTCAGTTTAGGGAAACCAATATTTTGGGTATTGATTCCATCTAGCAAACTGTCATTCCTGCTAGTTGTACTGGGATAAGCAAGGGAGGAGAGTTACAGGTTATTTGGGATGCTTCATTTTTGTGTTTATACACCTTCTAGCACATTAGTGAATCACCAGTGCTGCCACACTACAAATAATAAATAACATTAACAGCAGAACTCATATATTTGTATTCCCTCATGTGCTTATCACAAACCCATTTAAAGATGTTTTCAACTCTGAAAACATTAGAAATCATTCCAAACAAAAAGTCTTCTTAAAAGAATGTGACAGTTTTAAATACTGGAAATTTAGGGGGATAAACACAGAATGAACACAGACCCCAGTACACCAACTCAATAAGGTAGGTTCAAAGAGCAGCACAATGACATCTTTTCAAGTCGCTCAGACTTTGGAGGACAAAATGCTAGCTTTTGTCCAGAAGTCTTGCTTAGGTTGTTTTATGTCATAATTATTTGCATGATGGCAGTATCAAAAGGGAGAAGACTGTATTTATAGTGCCTTTGTGGGACTGAGCATTCTTGTGAACTAAATCTGATTTCCATTTCTAACATAGATGATCAGAAGTTATCTAGAATATAACAGTGCATTTGAGCAGTTTCGGTGCTTGAAGGAAGCAAGCTTTACCATATTGATAGAAAATACAGCAAGTGTCAAAACTGAAGTGCATGAAAAACTTTCTGAGGCATCAAACTGATTGAGCATGTTGGTCAAGAAAGATGAAATCCATTGCCATGATTTTGTCTCTGGTGTCACACGATTAGATGACCCTTCCTGATAAAACAGATACATAAATAAAAGACAAAGCATGCGGAGCCAAGGCAAAAGCATATAGTAAAGATACCAAACAAATGTAGCCTTTTATTCTGCTTAAAGAATCCATGTATTATTGGGATATCTTCTAATGTATTTGTTACTTGTCATTACTCATTGGCACACTCAGGCCATTATATTTTACTCAATGGATCGATAATGTACAGGCTAAAAGCATTCTCTAGTTTCTAATCAGGTGATGCTGGTTAGCTGCTGCTAGTCTAACCAGGGTGCTCTGCTTGTTTTCCAGCTTCATCAGGCAGAAACCTCTCTAGCAGCTACATTGCTGTATGCATGTTCTGAAACTGTTTTCTGCAAAAAGTGGTTTCTGCAAGAAAATAAGTTCACTTACTAGTTCTAAGTTTCCTTTCCATGGAAATTCATGCTAGCACAACTCACAGTGATAGATGTTTAAAACAAGAGGGAAATCTGGGCTAAAAATCCTTCCAGCACTTGTTCTTTAGAGTATTTCCCCAGATATTGCCCAAAGATGCTGGAACAACAGAAATATGAGCAAATGTAGCTTTCTATATTCCCCTGGTTTATATACTATCACAAAAACCACAGACTAATAAACCAAGTAACTTCATGAGGAGAAAACCTCCTTGCTTCCTTCTGTGGAAGGGCAGAGGGCTGACTTCAAGAACTGTGCTGCCAGAAGAGCTGGGAGAGTCCCTGGGCATCACAGGGGGCTGCTACAGCAAATGGCTATCAGAGCAGGGACTCGGAGATGGAAGTGAGAGGAGCGGGACAGTGAGAGAAAGGACCAAGGATGCAGAACAATTCCTTTGCTGACAAGTTTAAGGGGAATATGGAAATCCGAAGAGTAGAAGTAGTTCTGCAGCTGCTATTCTACTCCATAATGACACAAGTCCACACAGGAGGCAAGCATTGTGGAAGCATAGCTGCAGGTGGATGCTGGGTAAAAGGGATGGCCTTCCCATGGAAAAGTGGATTGTGGGGAGGTTGGCACAAGCTCAGCAATCCACTTGTGGAGAAAGTTTTAATCACTACTTAACTGGAGGCCTATCATAAATTTGGATTCTGAGCCTTCACGTGGGGCAGCACACAGAGCGCAACAGGAGGAGGAAGGATGGCTGGACAAGATGCATATTTCATAGTTCAGAAATAGCTAAATACAAAAAGTGATATTAAAAAAGATACTTTTGTATAATTTAGCTCAAAAGTCACATTCTTGCTCTCAATGAATTATTAACTTGTTTTTCTGCTTTGTATACCTCCTGAAAAAGAATTTGGAGGAGGAAGCTAATTCAAGCCCAGTTCTTGTGTAACAGAACTTAAAGCAATATGATTCAAAGGGACTCCACTTGCAGCACCATGTGTTTAAATTGTCAGACAAATAAATTTAGAAGATGAGTTTTAATACCTACCACTGTTTTGCTGCTAGTACTTTATAGAGAGATGTAATAGTACAACTACTCAGAAGCTAATATCGTCATCCAGTTAGATAACCAGTTAAAACTTCTACCTATAATTTTGAATAAAAAAAAAAGAAGAAAATTAATATTCTTTTTACATGGAGCTTAAAACAAAGGGTAATTTAGGAAGATTAACTGACAATTTAATGGATTGATCCAAAGACTGTTCTAATTTGCAAATAATCTTCTAAATGTCATGAAATCTCTAAAGAAACATGCAAACTATTATGAGTCCAAAAATAATGAGCTATTGATTCCTTTCTTATGAAATCACACTGTCAGATGGCAATATACCTTTGGGCCACAATGTATTACATAAGCAAATTACAGTACCTGATGCTGACAATGAGGTAATGACAGCAAACTTTTTCTCATTAAAATCTAGGCTGGAAAAATCATCCAAAGTAAGATTTTCTCCTTCTCCAAATAAATAAATAAATAAATAAATAAATAAATACGCTCTGTTCCTTCTTACACCTTGTTTCTGACTAGATATCAATTCTGTATATAAAACCTGATAAAAATGTGTTCTGAAATTCCCAGAATTAATTTTGTACTGAATCTAAACCATCTACATCTGTAAAGTAGAAATCTATAGTTATCCACAAATAGATATATAGCTTTAGAGAATTAGACAAATGCCTAAATACATTTTAGAGGCTAAAACAGTCAAAATCAGGTAGTACATAAGTGATCTGGGCACCTAAAAGGGAAATGTGTCCAGCTGAAAAACTTAACAAGAACTGAAAAATCCTCATTTAATTCTGAATATTCTGTGCGTTCATAATTTGGGAAGAATAGCTTGAATATATGAGATTGGTTCACTTTGGTCATCAACAGAGCACTAAAATCTCTCAGCTAATGATCTCTAATCTTTTCTTAGACCACTTTTCAATCAATAGTTAAGTCAGCTTAAGTGAAGAGTAAAGCAGAATCAGAATCTGTGCCTGAAATTCAAGCTGGAATCACAAAGTACAATTATTATGACTTTTTCCAGTTAAAAATAAAAACTTTGTGCAAAGAAGCCTTCAAGGCCTTTCTTCATGCATAACCAATGGCTATCTGAAGCAGCCACAAGGGAAAGCAAAGGACACATAGCATCAGTCCTTGAAAGCTGCTAAGTTGGGGTCCAAGCACGCGGTCAAAGCAGGGCATGAAATATCATATCCGTGTATTCTGTTCTTTATCAGCATAGTGCCTTAATGCTTATTCCAACAACCAAAACAGAAAGGCCTTGTGTCTTCAGAGCACACTCTCAGACTAGAGATCATGGTACCCAACAACTCTTCCCTCAGCACAGCCCTTACTGCAGCCCAAATTTGGTCTAGTTTACCATAAAGACTAAATGGTCTATTTCCCCACCTCAGTTCCCAGTGGGATGGTGGTATTCAGACCTCCCCAGGGTCCCACCACAGCTCCCACCAAATACTTGAACTTCTCCAGTTTGTTTTGCAAGGACACAGCCTGAGAGCAGAGGAAGAACAAGGCTGATATCACAAAAAGCAGAGTCTGGATGGAGATTAAGGTTTTTGCCTGTGGATGGAGAAGTTGCCTGTTTTTTTCCTGCCCTGGTGGAGGCTAAGCTGCCTCTTTCTCTGGTGAATGGTGGCTCTGGCTCTGAGCATTAATAAGGTTTGTTAAGGACTGAATCTTTTATGTCAAGTATTCCCACTGATGTTGTCAGGCATAAGTTAAGCAGTAGAGTGTTTGGCCCTCATGGTGTTTTCCTTCGGAAAAGACAAGTAATGCAAAATTGAAGAATTCTATCTTCAGAATACAGCTAGCAGAATATAAGATATAAAAAAATACAACTATAAATATAAATATACTTGATCAAATTTGTTGAGGTCCCAAAGGGGAGCAGAATATATTTCTTGAACATAGATTATAAAGTGTTCCAGGTTTTCTTTGGACTAATTGCTTTCTTTTCTTGATATTTTTTCAAGAGTTTTACTTCCACTGTGGAATTGTCTTATAAACTGTCTTTCTTCACTGAACAACTAAAGGTTAACTATTAAAAATGCAACATGAAATCTGTTGTATACATCCATTGTTTATGGTTCTTGGAAAATAGTATAAAGACTTTATACATAAAGACAAACCTTTAAAACTGCTTCAGGCTCCAAATTAAAAACTATTCTCCTTTCTGTTGATTACCAAGGGACATTCGGAGACTCCTCAGTGATCACAGGACAGTTCCATATAGCCTGTCATGTAAAGGTGAAAAATTCACAAGGACAGTCTCACCATCTGTCATCAGCTCCCTTCAGTGACACAGAGGACTGCTCTGAAATGGCCAATAGGCCTCACGCATAACAAAGCCCCTGCACTTTTCCATTGTTTATATTTCGACCTGGGCAGATAATCCTTCAGAAAGGGTGCTCTGTTTTGCTACTTCTCTTTTTTTCTTACATAGTGACCATCTCAATGCTGTCTTTTAAAGAGAAATCTTCCATCCATCCATCCAGAAAATAAATTTAAAGAACTGTCTCTGTGCTACTATTCTGCCTAAACAACTGCATTGCAGACTGAAGTTATTCTATTAACAGTAAACAGTGCTGTGTTTCATGAAAGCTAGTGAAAATCTGCCTTTCTGAACTTAAGGGGCTTTTTGTGAGTGACGTAGTCAATTCATTTAAACTGTAAATCTGGATGGTTGTGAATGCTTGATACACTGTCAAGGTTTGTTGCTAACACTCTTTCATTAAATGAATAATTGAAAAGCAGACAGCAATCTAGAAAAGAAAAAAAGAGCACCTTTCTGCAGCTTGACAAAACATGTTAGCCCATTTGTATAGTCACTCACATAAGAGGACCATTTCTCATAGCAGAAGTCAAAGATAAACTGTTCTTACCATGATGTCAAGCACCACTTAAGACTTGCAAATACGGTTTCCTCATACAATAGGTTCCTCTCCAGCCTATCAGGCTTGTAGCTGACACACTTACAGCACCAGCTGAAGGAATTAAGAAAAAAGGTTGGAAAAAATAAACTCCTGGGAAATGTTTTTATCCTGTCAGTTATGTACCTCAATGACTGGAAAATAAAAGACTAATAGAACATTCATCCCAGAGCTCCATCTGCCTGGAAGTCCAACAGCTAACAAAATTGTCAGAGACAGACAGATTTAGAAACAAGTGAATGGATGAAGGGAAGAATGAATGAATTTATGATGGGGACATTCCTTCTGTCAGTATAACAGAATCCTGACAGGATCCTCTAGGTTTCATTTCATCTTGGAGACATACAGCGTTTACATGTATAGGAACAAATCTTTATTCAAGGCACAGGCAAGCCCTCAAACAATTGTACATATCTAGACATATTCGTCTTATTATTGGGGAACATTTTTGATTTTTCAGTCCACCCTTATATTTCAGTAATAAATCAGACCTTTTAATTACAAATTAAGTCAACTCTTTCCTCTGCAAAGACAGGCTCCATTGATGCTGAAGGGAATTACACTAAATTCTGAAGCATAAATAAATCTCTTGAGGTCTGTCTCCTCTTCCACCTGCATCATGCACAATATATCAGGAATATGGAATCACTAAAGCATGGGAGGGATCCCTCGTTGTTCTGTATTCCACAGAGCATGGCTGCCCATAAACAAATAACCATTTATTGTTCTATTACTGCCTTCTGTTCTGAAAAGATTACCTTTTAAATCACATTTCAATACAGAAAATAGGATCTGTGAGACCACAAACAAGACAGGCTAAGTAGAAATCCCTGGAGATCTCTGAATCCCTGGGTTCCTGCTTCCTCCTTAGCTGAAAACCTAGAAACAGAGAAAAAATTCTTATGATCTAGACTCCCTCCTCTCTAAGCCAAGACTAGAAACTATTGGGATGTAAAAAACCCAAACCACTTGAAAGACAGTTTTTGGGAGAAAATTTCCATGGAGCATGTAGAGCTGTGTAGAGATGCTTAGGGTGACACTACAGATGCTGAAAGCTCTCCCTGGGTTCCCCTTGCAGTATGAAATTAGCACTTTTGTTTGTTGAAGAAATAGTAATATTTATATACAAATATAAATTCAACTCTTCAAAGCACCATGCCATAGAAAAGAGTACAAATAAAAAGTTTTGCACTTCCAAACAAACTTTAATCACAACTTTGCTGTGTTACAGATGACCCCTTTCAAATATAGTTGTTCTTCACACGTCCAGACTAATTTTTGAGGCTTGGAATTTCCCAGACATCTTTCCCTACATATTATTCATTGTGTACAAGTTATCTTTACACAGTTTTGAACTATAAGTACAGTCTTATGTATTCCAGACAAGTAAAAGCTAAACTTTTCAAGGACCTTGGGTACTACAGCTTTCTGGTAAATGTTTCGGGGTTGGTCCATATAATAAACCTGACAAGGGAAATATTCTACTTCTTAGTGCATTTTTGTGAAAAGTAATAACAGAAAGAATACAGGAATATCTGGAGGGGGGGGTATATATTTTATATGTACATAAATACACGTACACACATATATATAAAAGTTACTAAAAACAGCGATCTTATACCATGGCTTGTTTTCAGAACTGTTGTTTCAGATTGGATGACTGTCAGTAATAATACTATATGGATTATGTTCTGGGACATCCAAGTACAAATCTTTGGGTCAAACCAAGGCTTAAAAGTTAATAATCAATGAAAGAGGTCAATACCTGTGTTCTGGACCTGCCAGCAAGTATTACAACACACCTCATATATGTTCAGCTAAACTCTCCCTGCTTACCACCAGGCAGAGTGCCTGTGCTGCCTTTTGGGGATGGGTGTACCAAGCAATAGCAAATTCTCTACAGAAATCCCTTCTGTCCCACAATGAGAACCTGTTGAGCTTGTCCAGGCTTTTCAGCAATCCCAGCTTTTTCCTGCAGCTCACTTCTTTCACTCAGGGCTGGGCTCTGGCTAGGTCTGTTTCACTCCCTGATCCTCAGACTGGAGAGGATCCAAAAGCTCCCCTGCCCCAGCAGCAAGTTTGTTTTCACCAAAAGGGACTAATTCATTTGTCTTTGTCACTTCTTTTCTGCCAAGGATTTTTCATTGTTTTAACCTATCTTTTAATAATCAGGAAGAAGTAGTTTCTTTTTTTTCTTGATCATTCTATGGCAACACACTTGTCCTACTGGACTGAGTCACTTAATGCTAATGATCTTTTAGACAAAAAACATTGCTGTAGCAGCAGTGGTCCACATACACATCTATACAAGGTTTAGGTACTTTATAATAACATTAATAGGTGAAAAGTTACAGTTGGAAGAATTAAACAAGTTCTCTCGGCCACCAGCCCTTAATTAAATCCAAAATTACAACCCTATGTTATATTGACATGCAGCTGCTTCTAGGCAAGTTCAGGAGGAAAGACCCTAATGTTTGCTAGGCCAGCCTAGGAGGTATGTTATCAGGCTTTGCCAGAAAATATATGACAGAATAACATAGAATTCATAAAGTCAATCAGAATCCATATGTTCTGTGCAGTCAGAGTTCTAGCTTGTCAACACAGGTACTACGTCCATCTCTCCTTGCATGCAAGGGAAAATTTGAAAGCATCATTTGGTAACAGACAGTGTTTTCCTGTAGCTGCAAGTCACTGGAGCATCCATCCAGAAAGGAAGAGAGTCTCCAACATTTGAGCTACAAAACAGCTGTAATAAAACACAGGGCTTTTAACTTCTGGTTGAAGCAGTGATTAAAATGTGGGTGAAATACAACCCTGCAGGTAGTAGCTACAGTACTACCTAATAACCTCTGTGACAAATACTGGGACTTCCAGCATGGGTGGGAGTAGGGTTAGTCATGATACAGACTTTGTCAGCAGCCCACGTCAGTGACAAAAGCTCAGCAATGTTAATTCTGAGTGAAGCGCTGAAACTCTGCCAAATCACCACTGGCAAAAAATACTCCTGTTTCTGAGTTTCTGATACTGTGCAAATCCCTTGGTCCTCTTCATAAGGACTGGTCACAGGTGAACACTGTTCTTTCAGCTGCCCTTTGAGGTGTTTGATATTCTTGGTTAACATTGCTCGGGATAACTCACTGCAGAACACCTCATATCTCCCTTTGGACCTCTAAGGTAAAGACTCAAACATCAAAATATTTTAGATAATAGTGCTCCCAGTTTCCATGGAAGAGCAGGAAGTCATTCTGTCTTCACATCCTTGTCTAGGGCACCTAGCATTCAGAAAACAAATATGTCAGCCCCATCTCATAGGAAAGGCACCGTGTAGAGAAAAAAGTGTGTGAAATCATCCACCCATCATACAAACTCTGATCTCCAAACAACAGAAATTTATGAAAAGATATCAAGGCATAACATAGAAGGCAGTGTGAAGATAACTGCTGTAAATGTTGATTAAATAATATCTTTTCTTCCAAGGGTAGCATTTGTCCCAAGAAGGTTTTCCTTCACATTTTGTTAATGACTATTAATAATTGCTTTCTGAAAGTACAATTCATATCTGGCAAGCACCCTTTAAGCCCCAAGTAGGAAATGTACTTCAAAAGTAAACTTTTGCTTGGGATTGGAGGAAAGAAAGAGAGTCTTATAATATATTTAATATATTCCCTATTACTGTCATCTCTCTTGTTCGTAGATTTGTTGTTTGCATGATCATGGCTTCAAGAAATATTTTTATTTATGATTTGTGGACATAGTATTTAAATTCCTTCCAATCTGAACTTTTAAATTTAAATGTGAATGGCTAAAATTTTAGAGAAGTTAAGAAATGTATGTTTTCATGCTTCCTTTAAAACATGAAAATACCAGATTTTACAAGCTAGTTTCCGATAAATGAGATGTTAAATTTAACTTTAGTGGAGCACTCTGAAAAAAAAAAAAAGCTAGGTAATGATGTTCCAATATATCAAGATTCTGATTAGTAAGTGGAAAAAATAAATCTTCTAGGGTTACAAGTGCTGGAATCTTATATCGTGTTAGTACTTGTGACATCTGAAGCTGTGATTTCCATGCTTTAAAAAATAACAGGATTGATTCAGCTTACTATTTTCATTTAAAAATAGGACTTGCTTTCCCTCTACCTCACACAGATACACATGGTCAGTCCCACCAATGAATAACCGGCATTTTTCATTGTCTTCTTAATGTTGCATCCACATCTTTCTGCAACTTAACAGGCTTTTGCAATTTGAAATTCGTTATAATTTGCATTGCCAAATAATTTTTCTGCTGCATTATTTTTGTATGAATGATTTTTTTTAAAAAATCTGTTCGGCAGAATTGTTTAAATATTACTTTAGACCACTTTCTTGTAAATAAAAATGTACCTTTATTTCATGGGAAACACCATACAATAGTATCTATATAAAATATATGGAGAAATTAACAATTTGAAAGTCCTTTGTGGAGAACTTTTTTAAAAAACCCCGAATAAAGGCAACTGGATAGTATAATTTCAAAAAATACCACTATTTTTCATGATCAGATGAACAAAAATAGCAGAGATACATTTCATTAGCATAAAATAAAATCTATAGCAATAGTACAGTTAAGGTTAAGGGGGAAAGTTCAGTACAAGAGAGTTTGAAGAAATATGGAAGATATTTAGTGATTCAAATACATATAGTTGACAGAAACTATGAGAAAGCACTGTAAAAGTGGTCGCTTTATGAACTAGTCACTTGTCACCATTATTTCATTGCATCGCAGCACTTCACGGCAATTCTAGGAATTTTTGTGGCTAAAGAGATTTGAGTGTTTATAACAAGCCATTCTTTCTTAAGTACTCAGCAAGGATTAACAATTTTCTTTTGTCATTTAAGCAAGGATAGACCTTTCATTTAACCTTTGAATCTGAGCTAAAACCTCTTGTGACATTATACGTGACTTCACAACCAGCAGTCAGAGGTGAAAATGTAGTGCTTGGCCCTGCCTCCAACAGAAGCAAAAGAGAGATTTGCCCTGGGAATAGGGCTGGTTGTTACTGCTAAATCATCTTATTGACCAGAGGCTGAATCCCACTCTGAATCCTTGAGTGGAACCTGAGAGGATCACTGGTCGAAGGCAGACTTGTAAGGTTTGGTTGTAGCAGTGTTTGACATGTGGATCATAGCAGCTGCAGACACATAAAGACACACTTGGCTAAATGGATGGACCTTCAGAAGCTACATTCTGGCAAAGTATATAACTATGGAAATATTGTGTCCTCCTAAGACATGAGAACACAGTACATATATGTACAGTTAGCCATTTACTCAATTATATGTTTTTCCACAGCAGGAATGAAAGTAACAAATTTCTGTGCGATTTTGGAAACCTCCCTCCATCCACTGAGTGATAAATTCCACTTGTGGTGCATTTGCTGAATATATGAAAATACTTGCAATCTGTTATTCACACTTTCAGTCAATTAAGCTATTCAAATGGTTTGTTTTCATTTCATTCCCAGGTCTTCCAAATTCTGTTGTCTCCTATTTTGTCCAAATAAAGACAGATACTTTATTTGTAAAATATATTTCTTGCTCTCTAAACAGTACTAATGGTAACTTGTTCATATTTATTTGTGGCAAGAGCTGAAATGGAGAATTCTTCCAGATGAAATGTGAATAAGAAAATTCTAATGTTTCAGGGTGCCATTAGATAGCAATTATTTAATTTTCTTTCTTTCAAAAGGATTATATTTGCTAAATTAATGTTTGACACTTATTTCCACCCTAGACTATCAACTGAGCTATTACTTCTTGAAATGCTCCACAAAATTAGCTATTTCTAACTTTTATATCATACTGCATTACCAAGAAAGATGGTGATTTTTTTATTAATTCTAATTGCCTTTTTAAACATTTCCTGAAATTAAGTAACAATTTTTTTCCCTACGTTGTCATATAGAATAATGGTAAACTTCATCAAAGGCATTTTAATAGATGGAAAACATTGTATGCAACCATAATTTCAGGTACTAATGTTAGAATGAGCTTATTTCTAAACACTGAATATATATTTCTAAGTACTGTTTAAGCACAATATTATCTCTACTACAGAGCAACATTGCCTTGTCTCTCCTTGGAGACTCACTTGCCTGTAACCTATTGAAAGGATGGCTTTTGTATTGAAGGCTAATATAATGAAAAACATTGATTCTTCAGAGATTAGCACAATGCTGGATGTTAATACACTGGTTTTTTAAGAATTTCTTGTTATGGTTCATTACACTTAAGTACTATTTGTGCCTACACTTACTTATGCTCATCCAATACCACTTGAGTAACATGTTTGGTACAATGATAAAGCTATAGGTATCATTTAAAATATGGGAGAGTATAAGGCTCAGGTTCATGCATATTCAAACTTGGCCATACCATACGGGAGTATTCTATAAATATTTCTGAACAATAAAAATAGAAATGAAAATGCTAAACAAAAACCACAAGCTGTCTCGATGGAACTGTAAACACTTTGGAAACATGGATTTTCTTGCAGAAAGGAGCAATTCCAAGGCATAGTTGAAGAAGTAGATATGTGCATCAGGAAGGACAGATGGGATCAAATCTTGCCTCAAGGTTAAGAAAACAACACAGAGAAAGTATAAGGAGCATAAGGATGGCTTCCTAGGAGAAGATCACTACAGTACTTCATGGTACAGACCAGATTTCTTCTTCTTTTAGAACTAACCATTGGCATGAACCCAAATCCTGAATAAAAGCTCTGGAAATGAAAGCAGATGCAGAACTTTGAGAAGTTTAATATCTGATCTGACAGAACAAAGGTACCAGAGCTTCATCACTTTAAACCTTGTGATGTGTGTTGTGGAGGGATTTTTGCAGTTAGATCCATTCCTCACAGAGCTGCAACTTTAGGAATCTATGTGGTTAAAATTTTCTCGATGCTTACAGTTCTCAGGAAAGATCTAGCTCAAGGAGCATATCCAAGACTTTCAGGTATAGCTATATCAGATAATCAAGAAAAGTGTAGGTACAGGTTCAGGCACAGTCCACATTTCCTGCAGTGTCTTGTTGTTATTTTTCTCCCTGTTAGCCAGGGACCACTACCAGTTTGTCTACAGGTGCCACATTGTTTGGAGTTTTGAGTGCCCCATTTCTAAGTTATCCTGTGGATTCCTGTGCAGATGTCAAAGCATCCAGTGGAAATCTTTCTTGAGCTACCAGATCGTTCACTGTGAAGAGCAATGCAACTCTCACTCCTTGCATCAACTCTGTCCTTGTTCATCCAAAGGAAAATTATCATCCTACCGGAGTGTGCATGTCTCAGAAAGCAACAAAAATCTCAGAGTAAAATAATGTCTGGAAGTGACAAAAAAAAAAACAAATGGAGGAATACATCTGATGTAGCATCTAGTATTAGCTTTCCAGTGGGAACTGTAAGGGAAAAGGGAATCATATTCTGAAAAGTTGCAGGATGGAGTCTATAGCTCTTGCCCATTATTTCCAAGACATAGCTGTATCACATTTCTATTGAGTTTTTCCACACAGAAGCCACATGTGTTGAAGAAATCTCTTTTTTCTCCACCTAACTCCTCATGTCAGACACTGCAACACCTTCCAGCATTTAGGTTTCAGCAAACCCATACTCCACTGTGCCCTGCTCTGCCCTGTGATGCCACATTCATCTTTTGCATCCTGGCTGTCACAGGAGTTGCTCTCCAGGCTGTGACAGGGAGGGGTGCTGGCAGACACCTCCCTGCAAGATGTTTTCCAGGACCAGTAGGCTGAAAGCTGGTAACTCCAGGTCTTACTCTAAAAGGAGGACAATAACCACTGGACCTTGCTCAGGAAGCCTGTTGTATTCCCCCTCCTAGGTGTTTCCCCTGCAGAAGAATGTTTTCCCAATAAAAAAGGAAGGTGAAATAGGCCATCTTTATGATTCTTTTATAAAGCTACTAAAGATTATTATCCATTACTCTTTGAAAATCTAAACACAACGGTATCAGACTGCACTCTGAATTAAATACAGCATTCACCTCTTAATCAAAACAGGCATATATGCCTTGACTTTCACTAGAAAGCCTAACAATGTGAACAAAAGAACACCGAAGCAGAGCCTGAATAAATCTAACAAGGCAAAATAGTTGCATCTAGTTGCATAAGAGGCAATTAGATGCAAGTTTTCTCGTGTCAAACTGGCAAATGGCTGGTCAAAAAAGATAGCTTTAAAGGTACTATCTATTGTCAATAGCATCCCACAAATCCATATCCAACTATTTTATTACTTAAGTAAAGAAAAGGCTTAGGCACTATAATTTAATTCTCTTGTTATTTTATTACTTTCTCATGTGAAATTGTGGGATATAACAGGAGTATGGACAATTATGTAGAGTAGGGTTATTCATCCCTACATGTTATTCTTCCCTAAAACTGGATAAGTCCTTTCCAAAAATTGGTTCCTAAGCATAAAATGCCTTAGGCAGCTTTAATTTCAGGAAAGAGCAATAAATCACATTATTACAAGAAGCAATATTTGATTACTCTGCATTATCCAGTAGCCCCTTTATAATTATAATCCTTTACACTCTTATCAATGAATACATCACTCCTAACTCTAACCCCTCAGTCACCCTCTCCCTCATCTGAGCTCCTACCATTTGGTAACAAACCTCCTATTATTATCTAATATTAAATTATATAGCACATATGTGGTGGTGATAGACATGTGATAAATTGCATTTATCAAGCATCTTTTAATGCAGCTGCATTAATCATCTCTCTTCTTCACTCTACCCACTAATCCATCTCTGTCCAGGACTACTCAGTCCCATCCAAACCTTTAAGGAGATTTGAACATAAATCATTAAAAATGGTACTTTTTCCAAACACAGAGTTTCATCACAGGACTCACACTGTCCCGAAGCTCAGCTCAAATAACTTTAAGTCTATGAAGGGTTTAAGGGTATGTTATCTCATGAACCATGAGACTCCTTAAGGCTAAAAATGAGAGACTTACATTTACTGTTGTTACAAGGCATTTCGTTTCCAGCCCAAGGTTATTATCTATGATCCTGGACATTAAAATTGAAACATTTGATGTTTATAAAATAGGTGCTTCTAAAGGTCTTTAACGTTTCTCTGCAGTTTTTTCATTCCCCCCTAGGCCTCTAAAGACAGACTTCTCATACTGAATTAAGAAATATTGATCTTAGAAACTATAGGAATGCAAAAGGAGTAACTAAAAAAAGAAATTTTAGAACCCTCCAGTACATTTTAAAATAAGATATCTGTGAATTAGTTGTTCCATATGATGCCTGTCTAATGGTACAGGGCACTAGATGTGTTTTATTAGCATCCACTGGAGACAAGCTGCCACACCCATATTGTTCTGCCTTTGTTGCCTTTATTCCACACCACTAAATGCTCTCTTTTTCCTTAAATCCTAATCTTAAATCCTAATCTCAGAACTGAAACTCGTCAAAAAAATGTTAAAGTCTTTTCAGAAAAACTTACTGAAGTTGAAAGTATTTTATGAATCTGTACCAGCATCACCAAAGTCCCATAGGATAACTTCAGTGGGAAAGCAAAGAGAAAGAACAGGGAAAGAACCAGAAAAAATGTTGAATGCTTTGTTCAAAAATAAAAAGAAATGTTTTAGCTTGCCCAGTTAAAACTATTTTTATTAGTAAAGTCCTTTCAAATATATTTTCAAATCACAAAGATATTTAACAAAAAAAATATGCATTTATGACATAAATATTATTGATGAACCCCAAACCTTTTTCCTCTTCTTTGGAATAAATAGAAACCTAGAATATCATTTGTCACAGCAGTTGGGGACGCTTATGTAATTAGAACTAAACATATGGACAACTATATTGTTGGATCAAGATTTATATATTCCATGGATCTCTATAGTTAAGTTATTTTTTTAGGTATTCATACAGCCATAGCTGAAAGATTGTTCTTCAGTCTCACCTGTAACAGAATCAAGCTGTAAAAGACTACTGTGCAGCTGTTAGTTTTGTCCCAAACACATCTCTGCTAAGGCAGACACCAGGACAGTTGCTCTGACTACTCCTCACTGACTTGATGTTGCTTGCTGTTCTGCTCCTCCTCCCTGATTTCTCTTTCTCCTCTGTTTTGCTCTCTCCCTCTGGCTCTTTCCCTGTGGCTCCTCAATGGATTGTTCATCTTTGAATGGTGCGGTTGGTCAGCTACTAAAGTGCTTTTCCCTCAACTTCTTGCTTTCCTGTTCTTTTGCCATTGTAAACTGCAGACAAGAAGTTACTAACCTCTTTGCATGTAGATACACAGGGAAGAAGGGACTAAGTGTTCTGAAGCTGTGTCATGGGTTCTGCCTCGTACCCAGAGAAGCAATTGTACTACTGGCCTGGCCCAGCCTTGTACCCTCCTTCCACCTTCCCTTGTCGTCAAGGAAAACAGCATCCCAGCATTTGGAGGAACTTCTTCCTAAGTGTAGGAGGGGGGTTTCACTACACTCAGGTCAATTTTCCTCATTTTGCCTGTAAAGATGAACAAGGAATCCAAGCGAGATCTTATTTGCATAAAATGGGGCAGGAGGTTAGACGCCATTTGCTGCCATTTCCTTCACTCCTGTAGCTTCATCAGTTCCACTCCATGATGTTCCAGTTTTTCTTTTCACTGAGCCAAAAGCCACTTAAAAGTTTTCCAGCTTTCTTATGCCTGTTCAGTCAGGTTGCATCTTGCCATGAGGTGCAGTTAACATACTAGGCTATCTCAGCAAAATTCAAACATTAGGAAAGCACTGGAAAGGGATTTTGGTGGCAGAGTTGAGGCCAAGGTGTTATGGGAGGCCATAGGAAAGGGGTTCATTTGAACACCAAGCCTATCAAATTTTGAAATGCATGTTAGACCCGTCTGGAACTGAATATGGAGTGATTCAGATAATACTGCCATTAAATTACTCTCCAGCAACTCAAAGTGCTGACCTCCTCCTCATCAAGAGATCACAACAAAAAGAGAATTACTTAATGCTTTCTTTGCCTCAGTCTTTAATAGTAAGGTAACTTGTTCTCTGGGTACTCAGCCTCCTGAGCCAAAAGACAGGGAGGGACAACACAACAAAGCTCCAATAATCCAAGAGGAAATGGTTAGAGACCTGTTCAACCAATTAGACATTAGCAAGTCTGTGGGGCCGGAGGGGATCCACCCAAGGGTATTAAGGGATCTGGCAGAAGTGCTCATCAAATCCCATTCCATCACCTACCAGCAGTCCTGGCTGACTGGGGAAGTTCCACTTGACTGGAAGTTGGCAAATGTTACGAGTATTTACAAGAAGGATCAGAGGGAAGATGTGGGGAACTACAGGGCTGTCACTCTGACCTCCATGCTAAGGAAGGTCATGGAGCAGGTCATCTTGAGTGCTGTCACACAGCACACACAAGATAACCAGGTGATTAGGCCCAGTCAACATGGGTTTATGAAAGGCAGGTCCTTCCAAACTAACCTGATCTTCTTTTAAAACAAGGATACACTCTTAATAGATGTGGGAAAGACTGTAGATATGGTGTATCTGGACTTTAGTAAAGCCTTTGACACCGTTACTCACAATATTCTGCTTGAGAAACTGGCTGCTATTGGTCTAGACAGGCATATCTTCTACAGGCTTGGGAAAGAGTGGCTAGAAAGCTGCCTGGCAGAGAAGGACCTGGGGATGATGATTGACAGCCAGATGAATATGAGCTAGCAATGTGCCCAGGTAGCCAAGATGGCCAATGGCATCTCGGCCTGTACCAGAAACAGTGTGGCCAGCAGGACCAGGGAAGTGATTGTGCCTCTATACGAGGTATATGTGAGGCCACACCTTGAATACTGTGTTCAATTTGGGGCCCTTCACTACAAGAAAGATATTGAAGTGCTCGAGTGCATCTAGAGAAGGTCAACATAGCTGGTGAAGGGGTTGGAGAACAAGTCTTATGATGAGACCAGGGCTGCTTAGCCTAGAGAAAAGGAGGCCGAGGGGAGACCTTATCACTGTCTACAACTACCTGAAAGGAGGTTGTAGAGAAATAGGTGTTGGTCTCTTCTCAGAAGTGGCGGGTGACAGGATGAGAGAGAACAGCCTCAAGTTGCACCAGGGGAGGTTCAGATTAGACATCAGGAAAAATTTCTTCACTGAAAGGGTTGTCAGGCACTGGCAGAGCCTGCCCATGGAGGTAGTTGAGTCATCATCCATGGAGGTAGTTGAGTCATCATCCATGGAGGTATTTAAAAGACATGTAGATGAAGTGCTTAAAGATACAGTTTAGTAGTGGACAGGGACAGTTGGACTTGATGGCCTCAAAGGTCTTTTCCAACCAAGTGATTACATGATTCTATGATTTAAAAAAAAAAGCCCAAACCTCAAAATATTGATCAAAGACATTTGTTTTTCTAAAGCACAACAGGATTGCCTGTTGTCCTGATACATTATGGCTACTCACAGCCTTAATCATATGAGATAACTTCAAAAAGAATTAATTAAAAAGAATTAGTACTCACATTGTGTTTTATTCTAAGGCTAAAAACCCTAGTTAAATCTTTATATTATTTTTATTACTGCTATACATTTAAACTGAAGTAGTGGCTAGGCTCCCACTCACATTACCAGACTATTCCCATTTTCATGGTAAAAGTATCTCTGTCCCAGGAATATTCCAAAGTAAACCAGGAGACAGTAACTAAAGGCAGAGAAATGGGAGAGCATATGGAAACAGTCAGCATGACAAGTGGCAGTCTCAGTTTTGGCTCCACTCTCACCATTTGCAAACCCGGGAGAACTATCAATATTTTCTTCTTTTCATCTACCAGCCTATCTTTGTAATAATAACAGGAGGTATTATTAGCAGGTTAGCATCTTCTGCTTGTCTGAATGAGAAAGAGACAATGCCAGCATGAACCTCATGTCAATCTCTTCCTAAAAGATTTTGTTGAGAATTCCCAGGAGAGAAACCAAGAGCAGAGATAAAAACAAATCAGGATCAGTTTTCATGTGGAATAAAAGACTGACTCCTGCAATTACAAGAAGTGTGAACTTTATTGAAAGAACACTCCAGTTAAATATATTTTAAACAGTCACTAATACAAAGTGTAAACTAGCACAGAAATGAAAGCAGTTTCATTGTATTTAAATAAATAGCTCTTGCTTCATCCCTTGAGTCAACTGGATTTCAAGTTACCTTAGGGAGACTGGAATTAGGAACCATCAATGTTTTAGAGCTGTAGTCTTATCTAGTTATACTAGAAGAAATCAAATACACGTGAATGAAAATGTACATAAATAAATCCTCACGAGGATCCACAAACAGTACAGGATTTTTCAAGCAATACAACCTCAACATCTGTTGATATGAGATATTCTTTTTCTATGTAAAATATATCATAGAAAAATTAATTATTAGGAAAATAAAGAGTTATTCTATGTAAAAATCACAGTGAAACCTGTTTAATAAGATTTCGCAGCATGAAGAAAAGTTGCTACATTCCAGTTCAGTCATAACATGCCAGCCAATCATGAATAGTTCTTAAAGTGGATGAAGAATAGGTCTTGTTATTTTACTACACCTCTGAAAGCTGACATTCCTTTCTCTACTATTTTAGGGAGCAGAAATAAAAATTAGAGGTGCCTAAGTCTGTGTAACATTGATTTGAAAATTATATTATCTTTAAAAAATGAAAATTCTAGGAATTTGCAAAATAGAAAATAGGAAAATACTCTTAGGATTACATTATTGTTAGCAGCACTGTTAATTGTGGTTTTATTACACATTTCCTCCAGTTTCCAAAATGAGAGGATTCTAACTTCCCCTTCAGGCAACTATTGAGGAAAAATAATTAAATGTAAATAAATTAGTAATGTAAAAGGATTTTACCTTGCATTTAATAAGAACACTGTCAATTTTTGTCTCTCTTTTTTTTCTAGTTAAGGTTTCGTGTCTCCTGTAAGAGTAGCCTCAATTAAGTTTTACCTATCCTTAGCATGAGTAGCACCACTGACTGCAGTAGGAATTGAAGTGGGTGGTGTTATTAATGTATTTTAAATGAAAAACTTTATTTTTTCAGTCAGGCTGACTGTGTTGGGGCTATTTACACCAGCAGCCTTATTTTTGGTCATTAGTCTCTTCCTTCTTTAAGTAACAGTGGAGGAAGCTACATATTTCCCATCTCAGCTATATGTAATTCCATTCATTCTCTCCAGTTCTAGAAAAAATGTAAGACCCTTTAACATGAGCTATCAAAGCCACCATTCCAGTATCAAGTTTAATATTTTGGATGTCTGAAGCAAAAGAAGTGCGAGGAGGTAGTGTCAGATATCTACAGGCACAATTTCCCAAACCATGACTTTCACCTGTCATTTCTCTTTGCATGTGTTCCCTTATCAGGACAGTAGGTTAGTCAGTCAAATTCAAAAGGACAAAAATAGGGACAAAGTGTTGCTGCGCTCCTGTTCACTCCACACAGACCCTTCGGACTGGTGCATCATGGCAAGGGAAGCAATGACAACAGCCTCTCAGGAACACACCCAAGGACTGTCACTGTGCTGTCTCTGCCCTTTGTGGCACAGTTTAGTTTTATACTTTAGTTTTAAAGGATATTTTGACCTTTGGAGGACAGCAGGTGAATCTCTGTGACTTTTAAAGGGATTCGAAAATCTAAATTATCCACACTTGAAAAACATCCTTTGTTTCAAGCACAGAGGTGCTTCTAGTTATGTTTCTGAGACACCCACGTGAGAGTCGTTTATTGCTCAATGTGGATAAATGACATTTTCAGAGGAGTTCCAGGCGAGAAACATATTCCTTGTGTTCAGCTCTGCACTGTGCACAGTGCATCCTGCCTTAACCCTTCTTCATCTTTACCACCACATAAAAATACAACATATCAGCTGTGCAGCTGTAGCCAGACATCCTAAGTGACAGCCCAGCAGGAAGAACAGCCTTTATTTGTCACCTAAAGTTAATGGCGTAAATTCAGAGACCCCCTCCTTCCTGCCTTTCTCCTACAAAGAGGATTCAAGGCCCTGATTAATATGCAGCCTTATTAACTCTAGTGGCTCTAAGGAGGTGGTGACTGAAGGGGAAAATTAATGACCTCCTGTCCAGGAGTTGCCCCTTATTTGAGAGGTGAAATAAAAACTGCAGCCTGAAAGGAACCAGAATTATTAAATATTTCATCATAAACGGGTGCAGTAAACACTTGCCAGAAGTGGCAGCTTTGATAAAATTCAATTTTCACTCCTCTTGTTTAATTCATCTTTATTTGGTACTGTCTCAGCCAAGTTGTTTCTTCTTTTACCCCCGTCGCTCAAACCTCAAGCGGAGAAAACATACTTTTCCTGTAGTTGTTCTAGAAGACTGGGTTTTTTTGATAATGTCATATCAACCAGGAAACAAAAGAGACCCTAGCTGAATAATATCTATCACTTAATAATATCTATCTGAAAAGCACTCCAAAACAAAAGCCTCCAAAGGAAAAAGAAGCAAAAGAGCAACCCTCCAACCCTCCTTCTCACCTTCTAAAGTACATGCTGCAGGCCATATAATCACAACAACCACACCCAATTAACTTGTTTTGAAAGGAGAAGGACCTGCAAAAGAGGAGCTCAACTCAAATTATTTTAGAACCCTCTCATTGCCCTGTAACAGAGTGCCCTGCAGATGTAAATAGAGAGTTAGAAAGAACAAAAACTAGCAAGCACATGCTAGTATTACTCCTTTACAGTATTGTTAAAGCAGCATATACATTGCCTCTTTGATTTGATGCTTCATGTTTTTCTCTAGCTCTCAAGTAAAATATAGAGGCCATCTGTAGATTCAGCATGTTCCAATTTGTAGATTCCCACCAAATATAAACTTATCCAATATTTTTAGTATGTCTCTGTCTGAAAGGCACTCAAAAACCAACGGTTGAAAGAAATTTGTACGGAATATTGTATTAATAAGTGGCCTTTCTTCTTTTAATTGCAGTACTGAACCCTCCTCCTTCTTCTACACTCAACATTGTGATCGTCTGATTGTCTGAAACACTGATTACCCATTCCTAGACAGTGGAATGCCAAAAATAACTTCACAGAAATACAGGAGAGAGTTTCATCCCTTTACTCATTTCTCTCTGGATTCTGCATTTGCCTAGCAAAAATGCATATGGGCTACTTATTCACTCCTTTTGATAGACAAATACATTGTCTTTCTACTTCTATAGCAGGACACTCCAAGGAGCTCTTTCAGTTTCGATAAATACCTGAAGCAGAACATGCCGTTTCATGAGGATTTCTCTGCACTATAATTGATTAACTTTAAATAATTTCAAAGTTAGAAAAAACATTTCTTTGGTCAACTCTCTTGGAATAAATCACATTAACTTACAATACAACTAAGCAATATCTATTTAACTGGCAATTATTGTCTTGTTACAGAGACACCTACACTAGCAGTAGCATAATCTTTTCCATCCTTACCTCAATTCCACATCATGTCAGTATTCAGCTGTATGGGATACTGCCGAATAATTTCCATTTCCACATTACAGCTCTGCTAGGAAAAAGCTTTGTATTTGCTGTTAACTCACTTTCCAGTTTTGTTTGGCAAGTACACAAAACAGTGCTATTGGGATGGATAATCATGAATTATCCCTGGTTTAGGCCAGCCTAACTTTCCTTTCCTTGAAATCTCAATTTATTTAGTTTCATCCTAAAATAATGAAATTAAGGGAGAAATATAGATAATAATTCAGAGATATTCAGTGATGATAAACTTTAAAAATATAAAATACAAAACACTTAATACAATGTTTTGAGTCAAATACATAATTTGGGACTAACTTCAGACAAGAATTACATGGTCACCCTACATTTACTTGTTTGCTTAGGCTCCTGGGCAATAATAAAGAAATTTAAATAAAATTGTATTTGTAGCTCTACTGATACTGATCGCCTTGGTGCGTTTATAAAAAACTGCAACATGTCATTAAATCCTTGGATATTTTTTCTAACTCTTCTCTTAATAAAGGGAAATATGAAAGCTCAACTAACACATAAAGACAAATATCTAATTCTTCTTATATATTCATATAATTTCCCATTTTCATAGCAAATGATTCATTTTCTCTCTCTTCTTTCAGCTAACAAGATGTGCTGATGAGCTGAGTTCTCTCCAGAGTTACTCCAAGTTTTACACTGGTGCATACCTCCTTGAATTGTGGTCTAAGGAGAATTTGCTTTGACAAGTTTTAATGTTGCATGCAAAAGGGGAGATCTGAGGGAAGGAAAGAGCTACTCTGATTTCTGATACATGTTTTATTATGTAGTCTAAACATTTTAATGCTAACAAACCCAAACTGCCCTCTGGTTACCATGAAAAGGGCTTATGAAGAGCACCATGAACTCTCCTGAGCAGAAATTACTTTTTTGCAGCTGCTAGGGGCCACAATGACCTGAATGATCAGCTGTTTCTGGCTTAGGCACCTTATTCTTAACTGGATAATTTACAGAGAACACAAAAATTATTCAAATACGCTGACAACCAAGACAGAGTCAAAATTAGCTCTGCTCTTTAAAGGCATTTCGTCTTCTCATAGTAAGAAATTCCCTTAGCTTTTCCCCTGTTAAAGAAAATTTTATTCAGGTTCAGAAAGAGAGTTCTCAGTGAAGACCTATTCACTGCTCTTTTACTGTAATGCAGTTAAGCAACCATCTGCTCATCCTCTATTACTCATTTAATTTATACAGCACAGTACATTTACTTATATCTTTTCTGTCTGAACAGTTTTCATTTTAATATCATTATAACCTCATTTTTGCCAGTCATGAGTTCAGTTTCAGCTGGAAAGAATGCACTTTCCTCTAGCGTTGCCTGTTATTTACCTCATTTCACTTTTCTGTCAATGTTATTTTACTAACACACAAACCAGTATATATGATTAGGATTAAATAGCAACATTTTAACATTTATTTCAATATTATCTACATGTTAAGTATATCCTAGAATTCAGCTGGTAACATATATCACCTGCAGAGCCACACATTTTCTAAATATTTAAAAGAGAAAATATTACTCTCCTTTAAAAACATTTTTTACCTGTGTGATTTATGCTCTATATAATTATTGGGATTTGCGTTGTATTTTTTCCAAATATGGTGGGTTTTTTTCCTTTCCTTTTAAAACAAATATCTCCATGTCACTCTACTTAGCAGCTGTATTCAGTCATAAAAGGGCCACTTGGTATCAGAAAACTCATACATATTTGCCTAATAATGCCTTTTAAGTAATCTGCCCCTTTGTTAATGGCTTTTTTTTTAACCAGCCATACACTAGGAATCAAAATTAGCATCTAAATGAGGATGTTTTAAACACATGCCTAGGGGTTGTAGTTTTCACCTTATTTTTTTTAATAGTTTGCCATGTTAAATTATGTAAAATAGAAATGGTTTTTTAGTTTTTAATGAGCTAATGTAGACCTATCAACCCTATCTCCCTCCTCCCCCCACTTCTCTGCTTAAAGAGTCCAAAAATTGTTTTGCAGGTATGAAAAATGGCCATGAAAGAGAAAACTGGGTGTCAGCAGGCAGAGCGGATCTTTTCCTTCCCAGCAGCAATAGCACTACTGCAGAAGGCACATTTGTTTGAAGTCCTTACTGAAATGGCACCATTCTCTATTAATCGCTTACAATACATAAAAGAAAGCAAATATTTTTATATTTAATTTCAGGAGAAGAGACTTTATTATGGCTTCTTTTAAATTGGCTTTTCATTTAATTATGCAGAAAGATTAAAAGGAACAAACTATGTGTGCTGTGGCATGGCCAAATAATGATTGGAAAGGGAAAGGCGAGTGTGCACATTTTTGGAGGGAGTAAATAGCAAAGTGGGAAGATTTTCAGGGTAATAAGCCAGTGTTATCAGGTGAGATAGCTCACAACAGTAGGGCAGGCTGCTCATGGGAGTGGAGAGAGGGTTGATATCTAGCATCTAGAAGATGTATCTCCCTTAACTCAGGAGGCCTGCAGGTGTAACCACCTGCCTCTGAGGGCAGGTTTCTTCTGCAGGATAAAGGGGTTCAACTGATGTGTATGAGTAGGTAGCGAGTAGGCTGAAAAGGATCCAAACCTGTTAACTGGACAAGCCAAAAACAACCCAACATAAAACAAAACTCTAAACTTAAAACATACTGCTGACATGCAGGGCCCATAATTAAGTTTTTGCATAACATAATGCTGCTGCACTTAACTACTCTCAGTTTCCCCCTTGCCTCCTCCAGTTTTCTGGACCTTTAGTGATGTTACATGCAAAACCAAAAGAAATTCATCAAAATTGAATCAGCAACAAGATATATCTATGTCATTGTTGTTTTAATGCTAACTCACAGGAAGATTATTTGACATAATCACCTCATTTGACTCGCTGCCAATAAAGCCTAGTGCAGCCTAGGATACCATCAACCTTCTTTGCTATAAGGGCACATTGATGGCTGACGTTCAAATTGTTGTCCACCAGGACCCCCCTGTGCCTTTTCTGAAAAACTGCTTTCCAACAGGGTGTCCCCCAGCATGTACCAGGGCCTGGAGTTGTTCCTCCCCAGGTGCAAGCCTCTGCACTTCTTGCTGAACTGCACAAGGCTCCCACCTGCCCATTTCTCCAGTCTGTTGAGGTTCCTCTGGATGGCAGCACGACCCTCTGGCACACCAGCCAGTTTGATATCAGCAAATTTTCTGAAGCTGCACTCTGCTCCGTCATCCAGATTATTATGAAGATGTTAAACAGGACTGAACCCAGCACAGATCCCTGGGGTACACCCTCAGTCAATGGCCTCCAAACAGACTTTACACCACTGGCCACTACTCTCTGGGCCCAACTATTCAGCCAGTTTTCAGTCTACCTCACTGTCTGCTTATTCAGACCATATATCAACAGAGGATGTTATGGGAGATGGTGTCAAAGGCCTAAATGAAGTCCTGGTAGACAATATCCAATGCTCTCTCTTCATCTACCAAGCCAGTCATTTCACTGTAGAAGGCCATCAGGCTGGTCAAGAATTACTTCCTTTTGATGAATCAGTGCTGACTGTTAATGATTTCCTTGTGCTTCGTCTACCTGGGGATGGTGTCCAGAATTTGTTCTGTCATGCCCCCATGGATCCAGATGAGTCTGACAGGCCTGTAGATGCTGTGGTCCTCCATCTTGCCCTTCTTGAAGAGAGGAGTGACGTTTTCTTTCTTCCAGACCTTGGGCATTTCTCCCAGTCACCATGATCTTTGGAAGACAATCAACAGTGGCCTTGTGATGACAACAGCCAGCTCCCTCAGTATTCATTGGATACCTTCCATCAGGGCCCATGGATTTATATGTGTTTTGTTTGCTTAAGTATGTCCTGGTCTCATTGCTTTCCACCAACATGCATCAATTGTATCAATTGTGACTTCTGGTCACAAAATTCACTGCAGCAGCTGATTTCTGTTTCTCTTCCTTTTCCTGTGGTCCTTTGGATGATCCCATAGACCTCAGGGTTCTTTACTTGCATTTTTTTTCTTCTTTGCTCTGTGTTCTGGGAACTCTGACCTGACCCCAAATGTTTTCAGACCAAGAGGAAGTGTTCTAGCTATGGTGCCAACAGAAAGCCTGCCATCTCTGAAAGGGGCAGAACTTGGGACCCATCAACAGCTAAGGACAAGTTTTCAAACTGAATAAAAATAAACCTGGCAACCTAAACAGTCTAACCTAGCAGCCTCATAATAGAAAGCAGACATCTCATTGTAGCACTTGATGATCAAAGAACATAAATGTTTCTATTAAAAAAAGTGAACAGGTACTAGGAGAGCAGGAAGAGCATAAGGGAACAAAATGTCCCTAAGTCCTTGGCTCACTAGCTCATAGTCACCTCAGTTTCAGGTATTCTCTCTAGCATAAACTAAGGTCAAAATACATACTTTACAAATAAAATAGTAAACTAAACATAACTAAAACAACCTTTCTGAGCTGTGATTCAATTAATCATATTTCAGGAGACTTTATATAGATATATCTTTTATTTTCTGTCATTGATTTTTCTGCACTTGTTCAAAATGTGCTTGTTCTACGAGGGACCTAATGGTGTAAGATGTAGTTATTTAACATCTTATATACTATCATAAACACAGGTAGAAGGGTCTGTGTCCTTCTTCACTTAGAAAAGCAAGTGGAGTAGCTGTCCTGCTGTGTAGATTATGGCCTGTTCATCTCCAAAGAGAAGTTGAAGAAGAGACTTCTATGGTTTCTGTCATACGGAGTTCAGTTTTGTAGTAATATTTAGGGAAGGAGGATGGAGAAAAACTTTGGTTTATATGTTTAATTTTACTTTTATAACTAATGTCAAAAATACCTAACTTTTTAGGAGGAGCAGTCTTCTTAACATGGCAGAAAACCAAGTAAACCAATAAATAAGAAGCTGACAACAAAATATAATCAGATCATTATTAAAATTACCTGTATAAACTAAAAGATTTTGATATGTGAAGAGATTTTAATATACAGAGTAGGCCTTTAGTTGTCATCTCCAGAAGCTCTTGAGAGAGGAGTACAGACATACAAGGGTAACAGGATGTCATTGCCATTTTAAATTCATTTTTACCAAGATTTGCAAGGAGGCAATGAAATTCCAAGTCTTATTCAGGGTATCTGAAGCATGAAGGAGTTTATTATTACATGTAATAAGTGTCTGAATCAAAACTGATCTACAGTTTAACAGGCAGGAATTAAGCACTAGTAACACTAGCTGTGCTAGGAGTAGCTAAACAGTGCTAAATAAGAGCAGAGGATGCATCAGTTGCTGTGGTGGTTCAAATAGAAAGTTCATTGGTGTCCAGAAACAAATAAATGGGAAAGGCATTAAGAACAGAATGTGAAGTAATATGTTCCCACTCCCACTTCCAGCAATCTACAAATTATGCCTTTCAGAGGCAAGAAAAGCTTTATGTTCTTCTCTTGATACCTGAACAATTTCCAAGTAGAGAAGAATTATTAAGAAAATACAGCTGGAGATAATTGAGGTGTTTCTCCCCATGCTATTGGAGATTGTCGCCACTGATGTCATTCCTTACCACATGAAACGTGGGATGTCCTACCTAGGCTTTGACTAGCAATAGAAATAGGCGGACATAGCCATCGGGGACATAGCTATTTTACAGGAGCTCTCGCCTACGTAGTCATTCTATACTGACACACAAATGATATCACTGCAACAGCATGTCAACGCAAGGAGTTACTCCAAAAAAAGTGTTGATAGAATATTTCACTTCACAAGAGTTGTGGTTGCCAATCTTCCCACAGGAAAAAAAAAATCTTAACAGTTTCTTCATCAGACACATAATTTGTGAATAAACGATGCAATTCAAAAAGCATCCGTTCAATTGCAACATTTCAAATTATGGAAAATCTGCTAGCTCCCATCATAAATTCTTCAGTTGGTTGCATATTTGCAATATCTATAAATTGACACTTTTTTGCAGCCTTCACTAGTTCCACATGTTTCCATTTTATTTTTATTGGTCTTTCCTTTATTTATCATCTTTTGAGCAGAATAAAGCAAATAAGGTATCACAGGGCTAACCAAGAGGAACTGAAGTCTAACTCGGGAATAATCCCATTTAATTAGAGACATAATCACCTTAAGTATATGCCCTTCACTATGGTGTTATCAAACAAGGCAGAATATTCCCTCAGAATCTACAACTTCTGCTGATAATCCTTTAAATTGATAAACATTTTAAATAATTGCTAATAGCTAAGTATTTGCTAATGTACAAATTTTAAAACTTTTCATTTAGATTCTTGTCATATCTTTTTATTTCCTTTGGGCTTTCTCTTAATTTTTTCCTTTATTATCTGTCACATTTTAAAAATTGTCTCTACTTATTCCTTATGCTAAGCCTTAACTTCATCTTACGTATTTCTCATAACTATTTAATGGTTAGCTTTTAATCATCACATTTTCTTTTCTCAAATCTCTGTTCTCTAATTTTTCTATTTGTAAATCCATTTTTTCTCTGTTCATTCCCTCAGTTATATGTATTTTGATTATTTTCCTCTATTGTTTTTTCATTTCTGATATTTCATTCCATATAATATATGCATATGACAAAGTAAATGTATGTTCATGGAAACTACTTCACTTATATCCATCCTTATACACTAGCCTCATGTTATCTACATGATATGAAAAGCATAAAGAAGAAAACTATGATAACCTCTGTGTTTTCAAAGTTATGTGTTTCACTAATAATTCAGCTTTAGGGATGTGTGAATCTTACTTGCTGTGCTGCGTGGCAAAGTAACAAAGTTTTGTTATTTGCTTAGCAAAGCTAATTATATTTTTCAAGATCTTCTTTCTGGCTGTTGAAGTTCCTCTGCAGCTTCAGAAAAAAAAATGTCTCTAAGGGGGTTTTTGCTTAAATATAAGTATTTCAATGCATTTATATCCTTAATATTGGAAACTGGAAACAAAACACAAGTATTGCAACACCTTATAAACAACATGGTCTAGAAAAGATTTGCTTTGATTCAATTAAGTCTATAAAGAGTTAAAGACATTGTAGTTCTGAAAAGAGACCTTCGTGTGTCTTATATAGTTAAAAACTATTTTTAAAACAGTTTTTTTAAGATTAACGGTAGAAACAAACTTACAACTTGTTTATACCAAGTCATGGCTTCTTAACTGAGCTGCTGACCCTAGGACTGCCATATTTCTGCCTGGGATTTACAAAAAGTAAACATCATCTATCCAGATGATAGGAAAAAAAAAGAGAGCATCTAGGAAAATCCATATAGATGGCAACAGTGGCTATAATTGGCCATGTTGTACGCCCTTAGTCCATTCCAACTGAGAAGTAAAACATGTCAGTTTAAACTATTTCCATCAAAGTTTAGGTTCCAGGAAAGCAGATGGACCTTCAGGATACCAGCAGCCTTGTTTATTGTCAAGCCCAGCTTTAGCAGGTCATTAAGCATATGCTTAGTTTCAGGCACAAGTGCATGAGTGGTCCGATGGATCACAGTGTTTCTGTGTGTCCAGCTTAAAATTAAGCATGTACTGAAATATTTTGTCCAACAAAGGTAGAATTATTGTTTAATTTAAGGCTGCAATGTGTACAAACTTCTTAGTGAAATCAAAGCTTAAACTTGTAGGTTAGCACACACTTTTCTTAAGTATTTAAAAATATTTATGTCTCCACACAGATATCAATCATTCTATTTGTATGCTTAGGGCTAAGCACATGTGGAAATGGTTTCCTGACTGGACTTAGCACATAATTCAACCAAGAGGCACCAGCAGTAAGCACTGTGGTCTCAATTTCCTAGCTCAGTGCTAAAAGCTCACTGAAGTAGTTTAGAGTTCATGGCTACACATAAACAAAATCAAACCAAAAGCAAAATGTACTGAGGAGTCTTCCAACCACATAGAAATCTGACTGATACCATGATGTTTTTAGTCAGTGGTTCTGTGTCTATTCAAGACAAAATTATGCATAACACTTTTCATTAATCACAGAATCACAGAATCACAGAATCACAGAATAACCAGGTTGGAAGAGACCCACCGGATCACCGAGTCCAACCGTTCCTACCAAACACTAAACCATATCCCTCAGCACCTCGTCCACCCGTGCCTTAAACACCTCCAGGGAAGGTGACTCAACCACCTCCCTGGGCAGCCTGTTCCAGTGCCCAATGACCCTTTCTGTAAAGAATTTTTTCCTAACGTCTAGCCTAAACCTCCCCTGTCGGAGCTTGAGGCCATTCCCTAACTAACTAGTGTTAATCCAACTAACACTCTTAGGATGTCCAATCCACAACAGATCTGTGAGGTATACCCAGTTCACAGACATACTGGCTGAGGCTAGAAATGGATAGCCGATGGTCCGTAAAGGTGAACATGAAGTCAGTAGCTTTGCACAGTTCTTCTGACCTGACCTGTCAAGCTGGTTAGTCTTCCTTCTTTCTGATACGCAACACACAACCATAGCAGAAGCAGCAGCATGGGTCCAAATAAGAACAATTTTTTGTTGGTCCAAAAGCTGATGCTGGACTACAAGCACTAATAGCCCATTGGAACTCTACATGATCTTATACAACTCTTGACCTAGTTAATAGCGTCATATACTGTATTGATACTACTCAACACTGAGATTTGTGGCAAGATGAGCAATTCAGGAAGTACATGCCCAAGTTTATCACTTCAAAAAGAAGGGAGATATAAAACAACTAAGGTAACCATAAAATGAGTAACATATACATATACTAGGCTTCATTTGTATGTGCTCACACTATTTCAAAACAATATCTTAAATTCTGTGATTCGACTCTTGTCCAATGTAAAGCTTTCTCAGTCAATCATCTAATACATTAGTGATACTTCAGTAGGAAGGAGGTGTCATCCTTATTTTACAGGTAATACGTGAGGTACAATGACAGAAATTTGATTTGCCTGAGGCTGCATCCCTATCCTGTTCCTTAACAAAGCACAGACCATTGGTTTATAGGTCTTCTCTTTAGCCATTAGACTTCTGCTTTTCAAACACTTTCGTTCAACATTAATTAGAGACAGACCATGTGACCTTCTTTATTCTTTCACTTTTTTTTTTGCATTAACACCTCATTTCCAGCCTTTTCTGCTTGCCCCCACTGTGACTTATTGTTTGGGGAATAATTTATATTGATTAATACAAGTTTTCTCCATGCAATATATAGTACAAGAAAATCAACCTTACATTGAGGCTTCACAATATATTGCTAATAACCCTACCGGCTGGAAGTTAGCCAACTAGCTAATCATTACTGCATGAGCATAGGCACCTCACAGCATGCCATATCATTGAGCTAATAAACAATAGATTTGTTAATCTAGTATGAAAGCATTAGCAGTCCTCTTTGCTTTGCAACCACTTCAAAATCTTCTATAAGCTTTTCTACAGATCCCTTACATTGCATTTATGTTTAGTCAGTTGTGTTTTACAAAACAAGAAACTGAAAAAAATTATGTCAGAATGAATGCTGTTTTGCAGTATAATGCATATCATTCCATTAATTCTTTTTGCTGGTTTTCTCTTCCAAGCAGAAAAGCAGAGAGCTACAAAATTGATGTTTGGGATTTTTCTTCCCCTTAAGGATCCCTTTTTACATTTTTTTATTTAATGTAATGCTCTTAATACATAAAGTTCAATGAAACTAATAATTAAAAAGCAATATCTCCTTTACAACTGTCTGATTGTAATTCCAAAATATTTCTCCTAGTTATGTATTAATTATCACTTAGTAATTTTTTATAGATTGAAGTTTCTAGTTTGTCATCATCCATTCTAGATGACAATTTTTTTACTTAACTATAAAAGTACCTGTTAACAATAAACCAATTTCTCTTACCTCCCTACAAAATAGCATAATAAAACTACCTTATTACTCATTGTTATTTTCAGCTATGCCAAGGTAAGAACAATCCACATGTACCACGAAGGAAAAATCAGAGTGATCAGAAAGACATATATAAATTAAATCAAATAATGATGTAATTCTTTTTGATAGTAGAATTGAATGAGAGCATATTTTATAGAATTTGCAATCCGGTCATCAATGACATTTTGCTAGCTCTGTAGGAGAGAATTAACACTTTTGTTGCAGAAAACAATGCTCATTATACCTCTTTCTATTTCCAACGGCAGATGGAAATGATAAAACATATCACTGAGATCTGTTCTTCTAGTAAAGTTTGCCTCTACTGCTTTACTCAAGTAATTTCAATTTATTCCCAAAAGTGTCTTTTTTTTATCAAACTCATTAGAAGCTAGTCACAGTTTAACTTTGGGTAAGGCAGTGCACACATATTTATGCCTGCTCATGAAATTCAGGACAGGGTACACGTATTTCCTGAGGGGAGACCTCTCCTGTGACCTGCTCAGACTTTAAAGTGAGGGAGACGAGCTGGGAGCTGAGAGACCTCCTCCAGAGCAGCAGTAGTAATTCTTTGAGTAATGCTTTCATGACTTTTTGCAGTGATACCACCTCCTTGGCCACTCCAGGTCCCTGCCAGGCCATCTGAGCTGCTGGGAGTATACATCCGACACAATGGGGCAGCTCCTGTTCTGCTGAATGCCACCTCAAGTGATCTTGATATGTTTGCCTCATCCTTAACCTTCCATGTAAAGTGGAAGCCATGGCAGTGGGTTTCTTTCTTTAATTTTCCTGGATTAGAATGCTGTTTCCACAAAACATATCTGCACTTTTGCATTTTGATTACCTGGAATTAATTGCTTCATAAACTGAAAATATTCATTGTTCTTTTATGCCAAATGTCCTACCTACTTTTATCTTCCAACTTCTTTCCAGTTTTCCAGGTCCTCTCTTCTCATTTAGTGGGCTGTTTTCCTCAGCTGTTGGATTCATAGATTTCTTAATTATATGTGATGAGCTATTTCCTGCTTGTGTTCTTAACTTCAGCCACAAAGTTCCTTTGTTATTTCTCTCTCTTCACAATTCCAAACTTAGGTCCTTCTACAAAGACTGTTTATGTGCTGTTTCCCACTCTTCTGTTGCACAAAGGTATTAAAATGAACTGAGAATAAACATTAATACCAGCCAATTATTAGAAATCAGGATTATCTCTTGCATTAGCACATCTAGAACCTACAAACTGAAAGTGTTCCAGAGACACTTGAGACTTACCTTGCTTCTGCAAGAGATTCCAATGAGAGATTCAGGAAGAACCCAGACCACCTGGCTGCTGTGGGTTTTGAATGGATTTTGAGTTATGTAATATGGAAGATGAATTACTTATGAAAGGACATGTAGAGTTAATACCAAAGTAAGGATTCCAACCAAGAATCTGATCACATTGCAGGGCTCTGACCAATTATTTGAATTGCCGGGTTTCCAAACATTGTCTTCAAAGCTGGAGCTCCTCTAATTTTCTTAGGAAATTTCTGTACCAACTGAGAAGCAAGACTGTACCATATTTAGCACCCTCCCTTCACCTGGTAAACCATAAATCCACAGTAAGGTGTTTTAGGAACTATATTTCTGCACTCTCACTTTGTATTTAATGTCTTTGTTAAGACTACCTTTTTTAACCTGGAATTTTCTCCTTATTCCAGAAGCAGTGTTTTCTGCAGAATGATTTAGGGAGTAAAGGACAATATGTGAGGAATCAGACTAGGAAAATACAGTCCTTTTATGAAGGGACCCTGTGTGACAGCTGCTTGCTGAAGTGGCTAAGGTGAACAATTTTAGTTCAGACTTCTGTGACTATACGTAACTACATAGCAAGCTGTAAGACTGATATCTCAATGGCATATGAGCTTTGGATTACCTCATGCAATAAAGCTTTGCATTTTCTCTCTTTCATCTTTGCATGTGGAAGGTGAAATACTTATTTTGCCGAGAATGAGTTAGCCCCTGATTTGATACTTGTCTTTTTTGATCATAGATGAGTAGCTACCAAAATAACAGGTCCATGATGCAGACAGAATCATTTAACAGTGGTGATGCTAATGCTATGTTAGGCTAAAAAGTAGGGGGGTAAGATCAGCAGTTCCTCCTTTTTTTTCCATATAGAGCAGTAGGCAGTGCAGTATTCTGAGACAACATTCAATTCCCTTTCCTTATCTAACACAAATGCCATTAACAGTAAACTAGAGTCAGATCTTTTTCCTTGCTCTGACCAGGTTTTATCCCGAACTTGGGAAACATTCTGTGATGGACAGCTGAATCACAAATTTCATAGTGCTCTGAGAAGTTTTGGGTTCAAACAACAGGTATTTTTCAATGGAATCACTGTTTGTTGCATTTTTTTAATAATACCTGAGATTTTTGGTCCATCTGTGGAGAAAAAAAGTCTTTGAATGCCCTAGTGACAAAGAGGTACACAAAAAGGCAGGGTCTTGGGAGCAGCTACCTTGCAACCCTACCCTTCTATCAGAGATGCACCCAGGCAACGCAGTTCTGCAGGCAAAATGAGACCAGGCTTTTTAACAGTCTCTGGAACAAAGAAGCCAGGTTGACTTTCAGATGTTTGGGGGAGTCTGTGAGGCTTACAAGTAGAAAAGTCATCTCTATGCTTGAGCTTGATGACAAGACTGAATCAATAAAAACTGAGCCATCATCCCCCTTCTAGGCTGTTTTTAGAGTCTGTTTTCAAGAAGAGCAAGCATTCTTCAGAGTAATATAAATAAAATGGCAGCGTGCCACAGACTTTGTCCCACCAGCATGAATCGTACTGAGATCTCCTCAATAGGCCATTTTAAAAGGAATTATAAAATACAATGAGTCACAAAAAGGCCTACTTCAGATAGATTCCAATCACGATGAGGTGCCGACTTGTTACTGTGATTTAATTCCTCCACGTAATTAGTTCTGCAAAGACAGGAGGGACAGAGTGTCAATCCTCAGGGCAGGCAGAGGTCTTTCTGGCAAAATACCAGCCATTCAGCTCTTTGGCAGGAATCCCCAAGTTTCTTTGGAAGATACCCAGGACATGTAAAATTAATACTTTGAAATCAAAAAGAAAAAAAATGGAAGAATACAAAACTATTACCAATTAAATAGTTTTACAGCTACAATTTACAGTTCCTTTATTTTGCCCTCAACGTCTTTCAGACAGGTATTTTGAAACTCCTGAACAGCCAACGAGTTTCACTGCATTTGTTAACATGCACATGCCTATTTCTACCTACCTGACAGCACACAAAGGATGTCTCTCACCTCCCTGCCACTATTGCAAGAAGCTATCAGGACTGTGTTTTTTCCTTAATTTCTACATAAAAATTTTAAATAATTTATTAAAAATCCCACTCTTTATATTGGCAGACTCAAGCAAATCTTACAGGCGATATACACACACACACAAAAAGACTCCATAAAATAGAAAGATGGGCTTACTGAAATGCTGCTCTCTGTGATATATAATTTGGTTTGCTATAACATTAAATTTATAGAGTACCTGCGCCTAGGAGGGCCTGGAGTGATCCCCAGTATAATTTCAATGAAGTCACCAAATTTACACCAGGATTTGAAACAAAGAACCCAGCAAAGCTTTGCTATTCCTGGCCTTGACGTTAAAGCCAGTGCTTTCATGTAGAGTGCTTTTCAGCCCAAATAACTGCTTGTGTGAATGGCTTTATAGAAAGGCTTTTTATAAATCTTGAAAATATACAGGCTCTGCAGTTTCTAGATTCTATTAATAAACAGGCATATATTCCATTTTTTCCCCCCTTTTAAGACAACTTCAAAAATGGCAGCAGCAGTATCAAACGAGAAAGCTTTCTGGTCAACCTAGCATCTTCAGGGCCTAATCTGTTATGACAGAGACTTGCATTTTTCAAGCAATAGTGGAAAATTAAACTGAGAAATCAGATTGTACAATGAAATTTTCTTTCTCTTGCTTCAGAACAGTAAACCTTCTCAATAATAGCAGTATTAGGAAGAATACATGAGGTGTGAATCATGAGGGAGTCTGGCACACTGGATATTGCCAGACCAGCCAGGATTTTTTCATGTAGCCATTGTTCCTAGTGTAACAGTACTGCTGTTGTTAATATCAGGGAATACTATTATTTTCTTAGATTTCATGATTATTTCATTTAGTCTTTGTGGCTGTATATTTTGAATTCTTCTTACATCTGCAATGTTTGTGGCTTTACTATGAGATTTTATAGATGGGTTAGTATAATGAAGTTGAGGTTTCTTGACTTCACTACAATTAACAAGTGAATGTTGACAAGCAATACTTAAATTCAGTGCTAAACTACTCTTCTTTGCATCAAATCAAGGAAGTGTAAAGATAGAACTATGTGTTTTATTCCCCACCACCATACATATACGACAGAAGGGATGTTTTGTTTTGTGCAATTAATGGAACTGTCTATAATGGAACTGTCTATAGCCAAATATGTCAAAGCGTGTCCCTGCAAGGGCAGCAAGTGACAAACACGTCAGCTTTCTGTGCCTAATGCTGGACTCATAAATAAAAACATCCATACTTCCTACAGAGCCTTGACCATGCTCTCCTCCCAATGAAATGAGCTGCACAGATGCACCAATTAAAAAAAGAATAAAATAAGCAAAAAAAGGAAATAATTTATTCAGGTGCTTCTTTACTGAAGTAGGTCCCTACCTTTGGACTTTAATGTATGACTATCTGATCATTAGACTGGGGCTTTTAGGAGTCTTTGAGACTTCTATGTAGACTGTTCCTATCAGATCAGCTTTATCTGCAAATATAGTGACTCCTCTGAGAAACTGGAATAGGTTTGAGAACGATAATTCTCTTTAACAGTCATGTTGCCTCCTCCCCAATATTTCTCCTGTAAACAAGGGTTTTAGTATACCTTTCCTCTAACTCTCCTTCCCAGTGAACAAAGCACAGAATTTGTTTTGCTTCTCCACATGGCTTCATTCCCTTTGAGCTTTCCTTTACTATATCCATCATCTACTGAGCCTACAGACTATCTCATAAGTCCTGCCTCTGATGTGTTTGAAAAGAATTCATTTTTCGTTCTTATGCCTCTAATAACCTGCTCTCCAGGCCCCTTTTTGTCTTGCGTTATTTTTAATACCTACTTGCCAAAGCTTTCTTCTTTTTTTTCCTTTTTTTTTTTTTTCTATTTTCCTCACTTGGACAGAACTTCAATTTGGAAGTCAGAATTTTTACATTTAATAATGTCCTTCATCTCATTGTTAATTTCCTACTGCTTAAAACAAGACAATCTAGGAGGGAAAGGAACTTTTCTTTCCAGAGTCTGTTGTGGAAGTTAGTATATGTTTGCTGAATCTGTGAGGGTATCTTTAAATTATCACAAGCATTTTAGCAGTGCTTTACCATTTGACTCCTTCTTAAATTTCTTTATAATACACTCCACCATTTCTACATAGTCCTTCTTTTTGAAAATAAACAGTACGATAGCTCATATTTTAACCCTCAGAACCACTCTGAACCCCTTCACACTTGAAAGCAAACCCAGAACAGGCACTTGATAGTACAGTATTAATGCTATACTTTTCTTCTTTACACTTAGCACAGGCGTCCTGCATTGGATGGTGACAGTAGCTGGCTTATTTACCTGATCTTACCCTAAGCTGTCTTTCATGCACAGAACCAGTGCTCCACCATTCCAATCTTTTTCCTGCATTTCTGTACCTTTGTATTGTAAAATCTTTCCATTTACATTCCTTCTAACAAGTTTTTTATGCCTACTATGTCAAATTCACAAGCTAAATTACTCAAAGTAGAACAAAGCATTGAGACTCAACACATACAAGTAGCATATTTCCCCAAGGTCTTATATGAATGTCAAGCTTCTTCTTGGTTTTATATAGAATGCTGTTTTGTTTGACAGTCCTTTTGGCTCAGAAGATGACATTAGAGAAGTTCTTTGTCTTTGGAACAAAGATGCAGAGGAAAAGTGTTAAGAAACAAGATTTGTTTTCAAGCAGTGGAATTGAGTAGATCCTGGGATAATCAAACTTTTAAAGCAATAGAAGAACCTTCCTGTTAAAGGTAGGGAGTACTGAGAATGTCAAAGAAAACAATAAATTTTTTTTACTTGGTAGTTGGACAGGAGGCGGTTTTTAAAATTATTGATGGATTAAGTAGCTAACTGGAAATTTGGATCCTAAAATAAAATAGGACACACAGAAAACAGAACAGTTCCTAAAGGTTTGTCACAGAAAACATCAGAGCAAATTCCCAATGAGCACTGTTTTTATTGAAGTATAACTTGACTCCAACTGTAGCTGTAGGCTTCTACACAGAAAAGAAGAGGATAGATAATTAATGCAAAAGAACTTTCTTCAGGAAACAAAAGAGCGGCTCTATATATAGTCTGAGTAAACAAACAAGCAAACAATACTAGAGACTAGAAGAAGGAAATGGGACACTGCATCTATATTAAAGTGGCTCTAGTCATATGATGGCAGTGGAATTCCAATGTCTGTTTGCAAGGGGAGCCAGGTGAAATCCAGGCTTAATTAACTGCACCCAAATAAAGCCAAACTAAATACAGATATGAGGGAGGGGAGGCGATCTCTGAGAAGAGTAGAAATAAGAACTAGGAAAGAGTTAAGAAGCCTAAGTGATGGTAAAAGAGAAGAGACAGAAAGCTATGAGGACGCATGAAGGACAAGGTCAGAGAGAAGGTTTTAATTGTGGTATGCAAAATAATTAGAAAAGTGGAAAAGCCAGAGAAAGCCAGACCTAGTTTACCAAGTAATGTTTCACTTGCAACATTTCAGATGTACCTTTCATTTTTGCAGCAGCAACACTACCTAATCTGTCTTACTCACTCATTAAAAATCCAAATATGCCACATTCATGGAGGAAGATTTTTTTTCACCTACCTGATTTTTTTAAGAAAATGTTTTCATTAACAATGTGATTTTAAGTTTTCTGTACTTTCTAATGGAGAACTATGTATGCATTCACCCATTTCAAAATTACATCACTTAGTTTGCTTTCTAACTCAACCTTCTAGTTGCTCATGATCTTCACTGATGTAATATGAAGTATTTTATTGTTTGCCAGGAACAAAAGATAAAGAGGAAAAATACCAAAAAGGTCTTTGAAAGTGGAGGAAAGGAGGGAAATTTAAATGAGGCAGAAACAGGAAGCAGAGAAACATTTGTGGGCCGGCAGAAGACAAACAATGGTTCTTGAAAAGAACAGGCCTCTGTGCCCAAAGTAAATACCGAATACTCCTGTAAATAAATCAATGCTGATATTCTGCCCTGACAGACCTGAAACACAGAGTAAGTAATTAACCTTCAGCTTGTCAGAACTGATACTTAGTCATCATCATCACAGTCACTATAGGTATAAACCCCAAAGGAAAATATCATTCTGCTGCTGTCGCTCTCATTTGTAGACCAAGTCACACAATAAAAGTTTTTCTAAATTCATTTCAGATGAAGAATGGTGTCTTTACAGTTGGTTTAATGGAATAATGAGCAAGTTGAAAGGTCTTGGTGTAATATTTGAGTTTCAGATTTAATTTCAGTAGGATGATTCTTCGTCCTTGCAATTGGCTGAGAGCTGTCCAAGTTTTCCTGATTGTCATTTGAAATGAAAACCCCTGTCATGTTTTAATGAGTCCAGAAAAGTACATTCAGGTCCTGGTGCTGTGTACTTGGACTATGCCTTTTGAAGCAGCACATTGCTCTGTTGAGCGCATTTTCTGCAAGTTGGAAATTTAAAATAATTTATTCCAGGACTAGAAGTTCACCAGATTCCACCTGATCCAGTGGCTTTGTTTGTTTTTACAGGCTTCTGGTGGTTATATCAATGGTGTATCTACTCTCAGCTTCTTAAATCTCTATCACAGTTATGCGTTTGCTTGAGTCCTATTTAATCTTGCAGCAGTACCCCTCAGGTACACACTTGCCATTTACATGACTAATTGATTCTTGCAGACAAAACCAAGGCTAAAACAAGTACTAGGGATGTCTCCCTCCTTAAGGGGGGAGCCAAAGAGGCTCTGTATCACTACCCAGTAGTGATGGCTCTGAGCCATTATCAATTAGTTCCATGAGCTATCGCCCAAAAGTGTTTGTTTATGTTGGGAAACACTAAAAATATAATACATCTATGTTTCATTAAAATATATAGGCCCAGACTGAATTTGTACTCTCAGGTCAGATATAACAACCTCACTTGAGTTTTATGGCATGGAAAGAAGTAGTGAGGGCTGAGTAGTAAATGCAATATGGATTTTTTTAAAAAAAGATATTTTAGATAACAAGCAACATTTTCTTTACTGTTTCTCCTTTGGAGAATAACAAGCCACATATAGCCTGATGCTGAATATGATTGGGGGGGAGACGTTTTTATCTTGCCCTTTATAATAGATTTTTTTCTTTTGCTCAATTCTCTCCGTGAATAACAAGAGTGGCAGCCATTTTCTCCCAGCTTAACATCAAAACCTCTTTCATCTGCTGTCTAAATGCAAACAAAGCAAACCTTCCACCAGGCCTTTCTTTCCAGATAAATTAAAACTCTCATGTCCTGGGGCCTAAATCAAGCCTACAGGCCTTCCCTAGATAAATCCTTTCTCAACCTGAAATCTTCTTGCTACACGTGCTCCTTGTAAGATAATTTTGCAGTAGCTAATCAATAATGCAACAGTAAATTGCATTTAAATAAACATTAGCAGCCCTCTTAATGAATAAAACCTCATTTGCAATTTGTCAAAGTCAGAAATGCTGGACTCTTTTGATATTCATTAGAATATTGGAAATTGGAGCTTTGACAGGTTTTATGTATGTTGCAATTATGATTTTTGTGAATAAAGGAAGTGTCTTATTTTCACAAGAATTCCTGAATAAAAACAGTGATATATGCTATGGACTTGATAGATCTCAATTGTTGCCTTATTAAAAATGCAGAAAAAGAAAGAAAAGCCCATGGTACAGTAACAAATTTTAAAAGGTTGAAATGTACTGTACATATATTTTGTAAAAACTTATTATGTAATTCCTTCTTTTGTATGAAGAATTTTAATTAATTTGCTGTGATCCTAAGCTTTGGAAAAATACAATTCTTGGTAATTAATTTTTATGCAGCAATACAGCATTATAGTGGTATGTGTCGCTAATTTTGTAGTGAGATTGCAAAATAAAAGCATGTTTACACATCATATATTGTAAATTCACTTAATAAGGTTTTTCCTTTTATACCCATTTTTCAATGGAGGCACTTCACATAAACGTCCCCATGTGAACATCTGCACTATGCACATTACTGTCTGAATTCAGCGCTTTATAAACAAAGTCTTACACCTGCAATGGAAGAAAAATTCTAATTTTGAGAGCCATTAGATTGTGGAATAATATCCCAAGGGAAGAAGGGGAAGCCATATCCACAAGCTATTTAAAAACAAATTGGAAAACCTGAGCAACACAGTACAAAGAACAGAAGGACACCAGGATCGAAACACACGTGATGTGCAAGTTGTTTTCCATCTCTGGATTCTGTGACTTCATCGAAGGAAGAAGACAAGCAGGGCACAGAGCATAGCATTTGTTTACTATAGGAGTTTCTATGTTAAAATCCAACACAGATGTGCACGTGCACACACTAGATTTGTGTCTTCTGCAGAAAAGTGAGAAATCCTCTGACTTTGAGCTTCCTTTATGGGAAGAAATGGTAAACGAACACAACGCATTCCTCTTGCTTGGACAGAGTCTGAACTCACTCAGTGGGAACTGCATTTGTGAATAAAAACAGCCAAACATCTCCCTTTCCCTTACATAAAGCCAGAAGAAACATCTCTTGGTAACATTTCTTAATACTTTTTTCAAAGGACCAGGCCCTCAGTGTGAGGGAGTCTGAAGACTTGTATATATTTTCAGATTAAATGTGACTATACAAAACACTGCTCCCTAAAGATGTCAAAGATACATGTACTGATATATTGTACTTCTACTATGAGCAATATCCACTATTTTTTTCAAACATTCAAGCATTAATGAGGCCCAAATCTGCTTAGCTTTGAATATCATGAATTGTGTGACGATAAGACAGACAGATCCAGCTGCTACCACACAAATATGTGACTTTCTGTGATCTCCAGAATGTATTTATCCCAAGGTACATTTAGGAGGGCAGAGGAGGCCAGATTATAGCTGTGGCTCATAAAGTAGCTTGATTGGCTCACGAGAGGCCAGTAAAGACACAGGCTGAAATGAACATCGCCTGAACATCCAAGCAGCAGATGCCTCATCTAGGCACCTCACCCCACCATCAACATGCCCCTATTTACAGCAGCATCTTATTCTAAAACAGCTCATTCCCGGAAAATTATTGTATAAGCCTGATTTATGGTTTTTACCTCTAATTTCTAAGTCAGGGCTCCTTTCTTGTCACCAGCAAGATAGTTCTGCACAGGTAAAACAGCCCTATAGCCAGGAAGAGAAACAGCCTGTTCCTCCCTCTGAGCTTCAAGCTCTTTGCTTGCTGCCATTCCTTCACCTTGCCTCAAGCAGCAGGAAGCTGTAGGGGCTCTGCCCACCTTCCCTCTCTGAACTAATTAGGACAAATGAGGGAAAGAAAAAGGCAGCACTTCAAAGTAAGATATCAGTCCTGTTAGTGACAGAGAAGACTTTAGAGCACAAGAACATAAGTGGACAAAGACCTGCAGGTGTGGTGCATCCCCGCTATTCGCCAGATCAGGTATTCTCAAGCTGAGTTTTGATTTCAGTGGCTCCTACTTCCTGTGCGATACTCAGGAGGGCCAGCTATCTCTGTAGGCAATACAGATATATGGGTTTGGAACAGCCTGCGTGCCACTAACAATACCCAAAAGTGACAGTCTGTGTATCTCTGCTCTCAAGCTCTTTCCCTTAATACAGGAGATTCAGGGCAGAGAACCAGGAGTGACCACAATACATCACAACACCACGAGAGTCAGGGCTCCACTGTGCTCCAGCTGGAAGCAAGATAGCTGATGGCCAACAGAGCAGGATTGCAAGCATTTGCATTCCCAGGTGAAGATGAGAACAGTCCTCCTACCAAAGCATGTTCTCATGTCCCCCAGATCTGTTACATGATGCGCAATACAGCACAGATATTCTGAATGCCACAGGCTGGCGTCCCTCAGGTGTTTATCACTGCTCTGCTCTGATGAGGAAGAATTCTTCAGTATTGCCTCAGCATCCCAAACTGCTTGTTAAGTATTTTGTTAGAAAATAATAGAAGTTAAATGATTTATTTTTTTCTGCATGTTATATACTATCACACTAGGCAGAGGGAATGTCAGTTATTTTTGCATGGATCTTCAACCATATGTGAAGTAATTTTTAAGGGAGGGGGGAGGAGTGAGAGAGACAAGATACTGTGGGAAGACACTATTATTTATCTCCCTCCAAAGAATCACATGCAAAATACTGCAGACAAAAGTTTAATACATCTGGTGTTTGTGACAGCCTCCTCCATGCATTTTTGCCTCTGATTTTGAGGGACAGTAGGCACAAGGAAGAGAACTGCTCATATTCAAGTTATAGGAAATTATTCTATCTGCTCTCTGTGAAGGGAGAGATTAAGTTTCTGCACTTATTGATGCAGAAGCCACTTCGGGGTCTCTCACCATGTATAACAGGATTGTTTATTTAGGATGGAGGACTCCAGATGCCAGACTTCTGTAGGTCTGAACTGCCTTTTTCTCTGTAATTTTAGGCAAAACATTGTGGATACTTTTGACATTTTATGAATAATAAATCTGATGCATTTTAACATATTGGCAAAAAACAGGAAAATAGTACTCCTATTTTCCCATTCTAGCCACATCCTGAGTCTATTTCTTGCCCCCTACTAAGAGAAAGAGAAAAAAAAATTACATTGTAACAGGTATCTTGATAAGAGCATTAGACAAACAGTGCTACAACTGACCCTGAACTCCATACAGATATTCTCAGTGCAGTTTTTTACTGTTTATTTACACTTCTATACACACGCACTTGTAAATACTGTTCCTTGAATCAGAATAAAAAAAAGCTATTTTCTTATTAGTGATGCTATGCTCAAATTATAATAATTACAAGTGGTAATACCTTTAAAAATACAGTCCTATACCCATAAGCAGATATAGATTTTGCATTTCCATTACAATACTTTAATCTATGACCTTTGTCCTTTTATTATGATACTATTGAAATTGGATTGTTGGAAAGTAGACATGGCTACTAATTTATTCATTGCTTTTTCCTTTTTTTTAAACCTAAAGGTAGTAGAAAGGTCTGAAAATTATTTAAAATCAGATACTTTTTTTTATCTGTGATAATGCTTTATCACATGGACACAAAACATCAGAACTTGTACCCCACAAACATATTACCTAGTAACCAGAGGTATGCCTTATCAGTTCCTGAAAACAGTTTTTAAACTAATATATTGAAAATAATATATATATATGCAGTGCTATGCTGGTACTACTTACATTTCCATCCCTACAAGGCCTCCAGCGGTATTTCAGTACATGAAGAAACAAAAACAATGACATTTTTACTTTGTATTTCATATCAGCACACTACGCTAAATAGGTCAGTCCCAATTCTGGTTTCACTCAGAAGTAAATCTAGAATAATTCCAGGGCAGTCAACAATGACTATTTACTGGAGTAAATCTACCAAATCATGCTCCTGCTACTTACATTAATAATGTGTAGTGAGAAAGGGAATAAAAGGAACACAAAAAAGGGCACCTCCCTCTCTTCTTGCACATGCAGTACAACCACAGTCCCTCCCCAAAAGTTGCAGTTCCATAACATACAGTATTTCCACAACTTTAGCATCTTGCATATCAAATATTAATGTTCTAACAGCTGAAGCCATGGCACAGACATAGTCTTCTTAATCATGTTTTCTTGTTAAAAATCTGAATGGATAAATTTCCAGCGTACTAAGATTACGCCATGACTCTCTCAACTTACACCACATCTTAGTTAGAGGGACTTGCGAGAATTTTACTTTGCCCATTTTAACTTTATTTAACAACAGTCATATACCATCCACACTAGCTCAGATTACGCATTTAATTTCCTTAAATGCTACTTTTAAAACATTGCCATGCTTAATGTTGACGTCTAAATGGTACCATTTACACTTTGCTGTGAACACCTCATTAAAGCAAATGGAGCAGGTAAGGAGGTAGAACATCTGCCTTTGTGGAGGCAAACTGGGAATTGCACACCTTTGTCTGGGAACGGTTGAGCGCTATTTTCAGACTGTGTAATGTAGCTCCACAGTTTTCATCAGAGCTTCTCTGATTTACATTAGTTACAGATAAAGCGGGGTTTCCTGTGAGCCTCGGATAACATAGTATTCCCTGCCCCCATAAAGTCATTTAAGAGAGACCTCCAGAGAGCTGTCTGTTCTTGAACTGGACACATTATAAAACAGGGCCTACTTATACGTCACCTTTCCAATAGCAAAGATCCACCTATCTTTTCCTTTCCTCACTTGAATATCAAATTTCTGAAAATTTATTACAGAAAGAAAAAAGTACGTTTTCCAGTTTAAAAAAAGAAGGGGAAGAGAGAGACAGATTTTCCTTGACTTGCCAGAATGTCAGCTCAAACACAGAGTATTTTGGGAGACGTAAAAATGTAAAAAAACCACACCAATTATTCCATTTATTCTGCAATTTTACTCTATTATTGCTTTCAGTGAACATAGGCACACATACCAAAAGTACTATAGATTTTTAAAATACATGTGTTTTTAAATGCTGTGAAAACAAAAAAAAAAAACAACACCAGAATCTCTTAAAGTAAACAGATCAAGAGATACCACTAAACCAGCCTAGACGTGGTTTCCTTCACTGTATCATCTGCATTAGAATTAACAGACTACAGAGGTTTCATCCCTTTCTACCACAGCAAATCATAACAGTGATTCATTAGGCAGACTGTTTTATCTTAAACATCATTTAGCCACAAAGCTGTTGTCAGTAGGTTGCATTGCTTCCTAAAATCCCCACTAGTATCCCACCACCTGACATATTGCCTTAGGTCTCCTCAGTTCTTGCACCACCATATGACCAACTTGCCAAAAGAGAATGAAGAAATACATCATTAATGTCTGAAAATTCCTTTGAAAATTTGGGAAAAAGCATTAGTATTAGTATTACTATTATTACTATTACCATTACCACTATTATTACTATTATTATTATTATTTTGGCATCAATACGATTTGCAATTTTTATTTTCAATTTGTTACTTAAAAGAGAAAGAAAATTTAGCTGATGTATTATGCTCCTTCCATTTCCAAAGACAGCAGAGGCCATCAAGGAACTTACAGTATTCTGTTTCAGATACAACTTAGTCCTTTTTGTCCCAAAATATGGAACCAGAGTTAAACATGGTCAATGCAATTTCTACTTGTTGTGAGTCTTGGAAACAAGTAGTTAATGAGTGCTGCAGCAGCTAGTGCTTTTACTGACGGCATATGTTCGTTATGAGATGAACAGCTTAAGCCAACTGAGTATACAGGAATATTAATAGCAAAGGAATGACTATATTAACTTCAAAAAGCTTACATTAATGCAACATGAAATTGTACATTTTGTGGGGCTTTCAACTTCATTTTTTCTAAGTAATTTGTGCACAAAAAGTCTTAGAAACTTTTCTGAAGCGCATAAATAAACAAATGCCTCCTCCTACTCTGACTCGTTCCTCTAATCTACTACCTAATGGATTGTCCTCATTTTTTTCCCTCCAAAACCAACAGCAGAGTAAGCTTAAATAAGTGAAAGTAAAAGCTATTAAGACTGTTTGGAACTTTATTGATAGTGCCAGTGGCAAAGCAATCTCCCATCACCTGGTAGCATAGATGCATACGGAGAGTCCCCGTCTCCTTGCCTGGCGGCAGGGAAACCCGGTGGTCAGCGAAGCTGAGTTTCCACAGCAACATCCAGTTATGTCTCCCAGGCAACCAGGATCCTCAAAATCGGGTGGCAATTGGCAAGCAGAGTAGTTTGGAGACAGTAAAATCTATTTTCCCACTTTGCTGAAGTAGGAGCTCTGCTTGTGGCTGGTGCAGGTGCCCGCACCACGTGGCAGGATGTTAGGGAAGAGGGGGTTGCAGCCCGGCTGCAGGGCACAGCTGCTTCTCCTGACTCACAGCTATGTGTGGCTTTATCAATCTCCCCACTTTGCTAGAAAAAAATAACATTATACAGTTTTATTTACAGTTATTTTCTTCTTTTGCCAATTTCATACTTAGCTACCACTCCTACATTTCCGTCTATTTTTAATACCACTTTATACACAGTGTGCCAGATTTGGGGAAAGCTATGGGTTTTTAACCGCTGCATTAACAGCAGAGGACCAAACCATGCGATTTGCATTAAACTCTCAATTCAAGCAACACTCCACTGCAGGCAAGGGATGGTTTGTCTAAGTGACAAGAACAAAATTCAGACTCAAACTAAATTCATCATAAAAATCTCTGATTTCAGAGCAGGGCCTCAATAAGATCATCTCTACTATTTTGACAGATGTGAGGCCAGAATTTCATATGAGCTCTTTAGTACAGTTATTAGTGTTGACCCTGGGGTTTTTTTATCAATACGTGGCTTGTTGTGGGAAGGGAAGGGAAGGGAAGGGAAGGGAAGGGAAGGGAAGGGAAGGGAAGGGAAGGGAAGGGAAGGGAAGGGAAGGGAAGGGAAGGGAAGGGAAGGGAAGGGAAGGGAAGGGAAGGGAAGGGAAGGGAAGGGAAGGGAAGGGAAGGGAAGGGAAGGGAAGGGAAGGGAAGGGAAGGGAAGGGAAGGGAAGGGAAGGGAAGGGAAGGGAAGGGAAGGGAAGGGAAGGGAAGGGAAGGGAAGGGAAGGGAAGGGAAGGGAAGGGAAGGGAAGGGAAGGGAAGGGAAGGGAAGGGAAGGGAAGGGAAGGGAAGGGAAGGGAAGGGAAGGGAAGGGAAGGGAAGGGAAGGGAAGGGAAGGGAAGGGAAGGGAAGGGAAGGGAAGGGAAGGGAAGGGAAGGGAAGGGAAGGGAGACCAACAACATTTCTCACGCAGAAATTCACCTCTTTGCCTGACTTGACTGCTATCTACACATTTGGAAAAATAAATACCTTAATATTGTCATTATCCAGGCTTTCTTCAACAAGCTTACAAGGTTACAAAGAAGTTTTATTACTTCAAAGAGCCTATTGGCAGCTGGACTTGTCCTTGAAGTTGACACGAATTCAAATAGACCAAGAATGACCCATCTGAGGATGAAAATCGGTGTTTCCAGCTGTTCTCAGTAACAACTCCAGACAAGACGTACAGCTGAACACAAGATGAACCAGCATCTCCAGCTGTTAATCAGTGCCATCAGGCAAGATTCAATATACTGAGGAACATTGTGTGATTCTTGCCAAAGTCACAAAAAAAAAAATCCCAAAACTGGTATTAGGAAAACAGGCTAACTTTAACTTTTTTGGATATGAAAAACCACTCTGGTTTTCAAAATAACTGGGCCCCAGTGTTCCACTGTACCTTCTCATGTCATTGTAGTCAGTGTTCTATCTGCCCTCAAAGGCTGTTAGAGAAACTGCAGTCACAGCAGGTCCACTTCTACCTGACAGTTGAAGCTAGAGAAAGAGACAAGAATTGAGGTCATATCAATGAAGATTTGATTTTTATTTCTATTCTACAGACACAGAATTCAGGAAAATATAGATTTGGGGGCTACAATCACATGTACTGTGTGCATTGCTTCATACTGTCAGAAATTAGATACCTTTGTGATGCGTAACTAACACATAGACCTGGGAGGAAATTATCCTAAGTCATGAGGAGTTTTAAGCATTTCCTTCTATAAAGGCATTAGGAAGGTCAAAACTAGGCTTCTCCTGTAATTAGAATCTATGTAACCTATTTCCGCTGCCCTCTTTTTAAAGATATGGCATAATAGCTAAAGAAAAAGATAAACATCACCTATTTGGTCTATATTTGAAAAGGTTATCCTATAGTATCTACTTAGAATTGAGCAAATTCTATTCATCATGTATTTCTCCACCAGCTACTGCTGCAAAAAGAATTTTATCTTGGTTAAAGAAAAATGTCTAATGCTCACCTTACTAAATGCAAAATGTAAGAGGAAAAAAATTCCTCTTCTGTCAGAATATTGTCCTACACAACCCAAAACTTAATTATCTTAAGTAAATTTATGTAAGATGAACTAAAAATTCAGTTAAAATTTGTGAAATGTGTGTCTGGAAATTAACTATCAAGACAGGTCTTGTATATATTAAATAACACGTCAGCTCATATGGTCTTTTAAATAATCATAGAATTATGAAAATATCACTGACTACTCAAAAAAGACAATTACTAGAGCCATTACTCTGTCTCTCAGTCTGTCCTACCCACATGTCACACTTCAAGAGCCTCTGCCACTAAACCTCTTGAGGAACTGTGAAAAGCTCCTGCAGGCATGGTGTACTCCTTCCTTCCTAAATGATGCATATACATTAGCCCAAGTGTTGTAGGAGACTCTAGGATATTACATATGGGAAATCCAAATGGTTAAACAGGGATGTCTTGCTGGTATTTGGAAAGCAAGCAACTTCAGGTTCTGCCTGGAATTTTTGGGAACATGAACTGGGTCTGTATATTTGGGGGTCAAAGGGAATAAACAGTTGAAAGGTCAGGAGGGCCAGAAGGGCAGAGAAACAAATAATCATGATCTCTCTTAACTTGATAAACTATCATATTAGCTTATTCAGCACTTTAAGACTAGAAAAATCAAGGGTGCTACTTTTTTCTACTTGTGAAAGGAACAAAAAAAGAAAACAGAAAAAAGCCAAAACATCTGTGACAAGAACAATTTTTTTTCCAGAAACAGCTGGCTGATGCTCTGTGCTATCAATGATTGAGTGCATCTGGGCCAGAGGAAATATCTATCAGAATAATCATATAATCATAGAATTATAGAATAACCAGGTTGGAAGACACCCACCAGATCATCGAGTCCAACCATTCCTATCAAACACTAAACCATGCCCCTTAGCACCTCGTCCACCCGTCCCTTAAACACCTCCAGGGAAGGTAAATCAACCACCTCCCTGGGTAGCCTGTTCCAGTGCCCAATGACCCTTTCTGTGAAAAATTTTTTCCTAATGTCCAGCCTAAATCTCCCCTGGCGGAGCTTGAGGACATTCCCTCTTGTCCTGTCCCCTGTCACTTGGGAGAAGAGGCCAGTACCCTCCTCTCTACAACCTCCTTTCAGGTAGTTATAGAGAGCAATGATGTTTCACCTCAGCCTCCTCTTCTCCAGGCTAAACAACCCCAGCTCTCTCAGCCGTTCCTCATAAGTCCTGTTCTCCAGCCCCTTCACCAGCTTTGTTGCTCTTCTCTGGACTCGCTCCAGAGCCTCAACAACCTTCTTGTGGTGAGGGTCCCAGAACTGTACACAGTAATAATGTTGGTCTGTTCACATGCAAAATGCACAGTATGCTTGTAGTAGTACTCTCATGGTTGTTTGAAAACCCCATCCAAAACTGCCCTGTTCACATGGGCAGCAGCTGCCTCTGCTTGCTGATATAGTCAGAGAGCTGTAATTGTTGGACTCCTTCGAGAACAGTTCTTCTCAACCCCTTACATAGTTCAGAGGGTATTGTTGCTGCAAGTAGGAACCTCAAAATAGGCAACGCTGTTATTCCTACAGTATTTTATAAGCAAACAGCCGGCAAGGGCTATTGAATTCCTAGAATGGAACTAGCACACAGAGTTCACAAGGATGCCTTAAGTCCTGAGCATGGAGCTGTAGGACGCACAAGTATTACAGTATCTAGAGAGAACAGGAAGATATTATACCCTGACCCTTTTTAAACCTTGTCCACTAGCTTTAGATAGGACTTCTGCACTGCCTAATGCTGACATTGTATGGTCTAGTAGTCTAATATAGCTGAAAGCCTTCCATAAACTTGTACAGTCTCTGCCCTGCAGTCAGTCTGGCATCACAGCAGGTGTTACATGGAGGAAAGTTTCACTTCTCATTAAGAGGATTATTTATGGCTTTCTAGATACCAGCTACAAAGTCTGACAATTCTGTAGATGATATCTGAACTGTGAGTTGAATCAATAATCCTAGGAATATTTCATCATAAAGGTCTACCAAGTCATAAATTCACATTTAAAGGTATTTTTTGGAGAAAGGAAAGTTTTAAAAGGCAGTGCCATTGGCCCAGAACAAGTCATGCTACAGGATGCTCCTAGATGGCAGTGCTCTTACTGCTTTCTGTGCAATCCTGTTAGTTAGCAAGGCAAACAATGCAGAGAAAAAGAATTCAAAGTTTTGTGAGATATGTTAGAGTTCTTCGCTTGTTTGCTAGTGCTGGTCAGTCAGACCATTTGAGAAACAGGCCTTGCATTCCCAGAGTGACTCAAGAACCTTCCTGTTTATCCTTTCCACCCTTCCATCAAAATGCTTTGTCCAGCTTTAAACCAAACATGTCGCCATCTTCACTCCTATCTCAGCAAGGTCAAAATGATTGAATGTGCCTTGAAGACAGAAGGAAAGTCAGCCAAAGGAGCTAAATGCAGCATACACTGCAGCGATGAGGATTTGCCTCTCTACTCTTGGAACTATCTGAAGCAGTTTCCCAAATGCATGCGTGAATCAGACATTTATTATTATGATTGCAGTTGTTATCTTGGCAGAATCAAACATCCATGCTACTTTTCGGAGGAACTGCATAGGGTACTTTACAACATAATCTTGTTCAAGCTTGAAGGAAAGAGATTCATGTAACAGCAGCAAGAGAATGGAGAGAAAAATATGTAATCTTTGATCTAATCTCGCTATGCTTAATACCTGTCCTTATCCTGCTTGCCAAAAATGATAATGCTTGGTACTCAGTTTTCTGTTGCTGGCCGAAAGGTTGCACTGATAGTATTTAATACAATTATTCTGATTTGGTTTTCTTAAAGCTTATCTTACTTGTTTCCACCAACTTTCAAACTTTATTGCAAGTCAGGTGCTATGCAGCGGTTCCCAGAGCAACACTCCGCTCCTGACATAGCTTGGATCCTTCCCAGTTGTCTTCCCCTAGTCTGTCAGCAGTTGGTCCAACCAGATCATACATTTTTCCTCACTGTTCTCAACATCAGACCAAGTTGTGGCATAAAGAGGAAAAAGAACTACATTCTGCTAGAGTGCTCAGTTCAAAGTTTCCGTGGTGGCCCCGAGTCTCTTACATTTCCACTCCTTTTGTTCTTTTCCAGCATTGCGCTTAAGGCCTGATTATGAGGGCTTGCAAATCTAGTGATTTTCATCTTAGCACACTGTCAGGTTAAATCACTGGCAATGTCCTCTCACCAGGAATCTGAAGTTCATGGACTGACTTTGGATCAGGCATCGCATGATACAAATAAAAAATTCACATGCAAGTGTTTGGTACTGTAGTGACAAGGTGTTATTGCTGCCTGCATTTAGTGACCCTTTTTATGAGTGTGAAGGACTTGCTGCCAGAGATAGAACCACACTGTGAAACACTGCAAACACAATGTCCTAACAGAGCTATGGTTCTGTGAACTTGTGTATCTGAGCAACCCCGTGGTGCCAACTTTCTTTGTTCCTGGTCAGTCCTGCACAACAGTCAGTCCTTCTTCACTGGGATCTCAGTTTGTGCCTGACCAATCTCTCACCCACTGAAAAGGAGCTCTGAAGGACAACAAACCAGACTCTGTGTTTGAAGCAGGTTCAATCAGATCACATTGCTCAGGGTCTTTTCTAGCTGAGTTGTTAGTGTCTCCAAGTACACAATTCCATCTCCCTGGAAAACCTGCTGAAGTTTATAACCACCCTCATGGTGAAAAAATGCAACGCCCCCACTCTCATATCAAATAGGACTGACCCATGTTCCATCCAGTGTCTGCTGCCTTGTATGCTATCACTCTGTACCTTCAGAGAGAGGCTGGCTATAACTTGTCTGTGCTTTCCTGTAAGGCAGCTGTAGACAACAGTGAGATCCCTCCAGTGCCATTGCACCTTAAGGCTGAACAAACCCAATTCTTTCAGCTTCTCCTCATACACTATTTACTCCAGCTCCAAATCATCTCGGTGACCTTCACTGAACTTAATCCAGCGTGCCATCTCAATCTACATTTGAACATTAAGAGCATAAAGTTCAAAAAAAGCAAAAAAGATCAATTTGTTTGCTTCCCTTTCACAGTCTCTAGAGGGGCTGGAAGAAGCTGCACGTGATCTGCTGCAGCCATCCACTATAGACTTCTTATACCAGTTAAACTGCGTTTTGCTGACTGAAAGGGTGGGAACCAGCACATGAAAACAGTGCCCAAAACATCTTTTAGTTACAAATGTGAAGTACTGCCTAAACATTGCAGACAAAACACATTTCAGACCAAGTTTTTTGTCTTACACCAAGTAAATGTAGGAACAGGTAGTCTGATTATTTTCTTCAGTATTTTTTCCACAATTTCACGTACCAACAGTAGTACTGTACCTACAACTTGGGACTTCGTATTGATCCTATAATGGGATCTGATTGGTGGCAACATCTTAAAAATCATTAAAGAATTGAGCAATTTGTTAAAGAAATAAAAACAATATTATAACTGAGAACAGAATACTTTTTGACTCTGTAAGTACTGTAAGTAGTTCGTAATTATTATTAAAAGGGTATTAATTAGTGCCTAATGGGATTTTTAATTTTATTTTGTGCCAGATAGATACCTGAGTAATAGGAATTTGAGCAGCTGAGTAACCATAAATTGTAACTACCAGTGCACGCTGGATCCATGCTGATCATCTACTTGGCAAAAAATAAAAAGTCATTGACCTTGTTTAGCTGTTTTTCTAGTTCTGTTTGCTGGATGCTTATGGGGAAGCAACAGTCCTTTGCGGTTCCTTCGAAGTAAATACAGGCATTTTAATTTGATGTTTTTAGGTGCTGAAAAAAAATGTTTTCACTAGTGCAGCTCCAGTGGATTAAATGGAATAACTACAACAAGGAATTTTCCCCTTTGTTTAGAAAGGGGAAATTCTTCAGGGATTTGCTTCTTTCCTCTTTTTCCTTTGATTAGCAAATCAGCAAAGGGCTGTGTTTCAAATGGAGATATAGTAAACACTTGTTCTGGAAGTACTGCTTTATAATGCATTTTCCTGAGGGCAAACCGCATTAGTGGAAAACAGGAAACAAGTTAGGTAAGCAAGGTGGGCTGCTTCTCCTATAGATAAAGAGACCTGTGTAAACAGGAACAAAGGCAATACAGAAAAGATTTTCATAAGTTCTAATGGAAGTTCTATAAGAATAAACATAAGCATGTTTTCCATTCTCCTCAGCACCACTTTGTAGTTTATTTGTTTTCTGATGTGCCCTTCACCATTGCTTTTTGTCTTTCAGAGATGTGAATTGTCAGTGGTTTCTTCGGCTGCAGTTGCACTCCTAAGAAATACAGGACAATTCTTCATTGCATAGAAGGTCATTATGTAATAGATAACGAGGGCAGGGGGGTGTCTCTGCATCAACTGGTGGCATAATCCCTGAGGGAAAACAGACTTTAGCTGAACAATCAGAAAACTGGCTTGCTTTATGGTGTTTACACTGCTGCTTGCTAATGGATCACCATAAAGGAAGCAAAAGGACTCTCACACTATTGAGTATGCTATCATGGGAGTCTTCTGAGTGCGCCTTTTTTATTTGCTGCAGTCAGGTTAATGAGCTCACCAGCCCACTTGATGTCGAGGACTTTGTAACAAAGCAATCTCTCATTAAATGCTGCCTGGCACCACTCTCTTGAAGCAAAGGGACATTCAGATTATTGAATGCCTTTGTATTCCTCATTCCTACCAGGCTATGGCGTCCAGCAGTGGCATCAGTCCCGCACACTTACTGGCAGCCATCCAGTCATGCGCCTGCCCTCTTCAAACTGCATGGGCATTTGCCAATCTAAGCAGCACTAGTAGGCAAACAAGCATGGCACACGACTGCTTTGGCTGGTAGCCAGATGTGCAGCTGAACCATCTCGCTTCCCTGCTACTGTAGAGAGAAATAAATTCTTTCCTACTCTTTCCCATTCAGTTCATATACATGGAGAAGTTTTGTTGTGATACAAAGGAATGTGCATTTATCTGCATTCTCTTTCTGCTTTAGCACTTTTATTTTAGTCTCAGTAGTGCAGGTCATGAATTCATCTGTGGCTTTATTTAAATACCTCCTGGCTGACAGTTTCTTCAATGAAATGACCCCAGAGTGTTATCAGCTAGCTAGCAGGTGTGTCTCTTTATTCAGAATCTTGCAGGCAATGGTGCATCCTGGGTAAAGAGTACTCTATGCATGATCCAGCTCTTCCCTACATTACTCAGGAGGTTTAATGGTTTGCTGTTATGAAAGAGCTTACAAAGATATTTTTTTTAAAGTTGACTTTCCACTGGGCTTTGTGCCCTGAGATATTTTGACGCTAACATGTAAAATTATTAAAAAGGAATTTTTATGAAAGGCTTTGCCTCATTCACAAAAAAAAAAAAAATCAACAGTAGACAGGTTTTGGTTTTAGTTGTAAGATACTAAACAGATATGTAATAGTAATGTGGCTGGTCTGTGTATAGTTCCATTAGTACACAACTTTGTAAAGCATCGTGTTTGCTTATGTCCCCATGTGTGTCTGTGCACACACAGGGGCAACCTGCTCCTATTCAGCCAGCCTCAAACACTGAAGAAATCCTCCTGAAGTCTGGTTGCTAGTGTAGCAAGAAAAAACTGTACTGAGTAAATATAAATAAATATCTTAAAGAATAAAGTCCAGGAGAAGTTTACAGATAACAGAGGGAGTCCCCCTGTCCTTCCAAATGTTGTCATACAATGTATTAGGATGCATTTTCTCAAATCTTTTCTTCAGGGGGCTACTGTTTTGTCTGCCCTACCAGGAAAGGAAAGGGAAAACACAGAGCCCAGCAATGTTTCAAAGGGTCTTCCACATGATTTCAGTGTAGTCTGAGGGTTGTTGATTGTTTCTTGGGCCTTTCCCCTCTTTTCCCCAAACAAAGAGCAGGTTCGATCATACCAGCAAACACTCAACCACTATTCACCCACACTGTAATTCATTTTTCCTCCTTCCAGCGATGGACTGAGAGGTGGTCCTACACAGGAGACATATCCATGCTCAGAAATAAAAGTGATAGACTCATCTTTCCTTTCCTGGGAAAGGATTCAGAAAAGTAAATTTCCTTGTCTCTCTGTCAGTAAAAAGACATAAAAGGACAATAAAAATGATGAGAATGTATTTCATCCTGACCTGAAGTCAAATGGAGTTTTGCTGGAGCACAGGCCAACTTCTGTTTTGATTCTGCTTCCACAGAAATTAGCAAGCAAGGTTTTGTTGACTTAGTGAGCATGCCTGTGATTCACAAGTTTGGCTAATCCACTCATATTTTTGATATGGGATTTTGAAAAGGTCACAGAATGCAGAGTCAAGACTGCTGCCCCCTAAAGGGGTTTGGCTTGAGATCAGGCAAAGATAACAAAAAGAGTTGTCCAGTTTTTCAGTATTCAATATATACCAGATGTATTACCTAGTAAGACGAGATGATGCTGGGCTTAGGAATGTAGGAAGGTCTTATTTATTTTCAACCCTTTCTATTCTACCTTTACCACAGAGGTGATTTGTTTTAATAGGAAGACCATTAGCTCAATTCAGCATGAAAATTCACAGTTATGTGTGTTTTATATACCGCAGTGGAGGATATACCTTCAAAAAGCAGGACTATTTACAATGTTTTATGGAACTTAATGATAATGGAAAAAAGTGAACATTATTGAAAAATAAATATATTGCTGAAAAATTCAGCAAGTAATAAGAGTTTGACATCCATTTATTTGCAAAAATAAATACATTGCTTCTAAAACAGAATAAAATTTTTAAAATAGAATTAAGTTTTTAAAGCATAATCCCAGTAAATAATTTTAACTCTATGGTTATCTATTTTTTCCCATGGCAATACTTCTCCAGTAGTTCTTCTGGAAGTAGGATAAATTTTTAGCAAATTTCTGGGCAAAATTTAACTCTATCTTTTAACTGTTAGTTTTCTCTGCAACAAATGAAATTCAGCAGGTTATAAAGTTTCATTTATTTTGTCTCCTCTAGCCTGTTTTATTTGCATTCCACTCAACCAGTGGGTCAACTACTACTCGCCCACTCTGCAGAGAAGATAGATGGGATTTTTCTCATTTTGCCATTTTCCTTCCTCTTCTCCCCTCTCAAGGCAGAACATCAGTATTGACCATTCAAAAAGACTAAACGTTAGTCATAGCCGATACATTTGAATAAACAACTGCAGCTTCATTTTGGACCATGTGCATCCAGATACTCAAAAGGTATTTAAAAATACATATCTCTCTGACCTCCGTTCCTAGACCAGCTTCTGAATTTACATTCAGGATCATTTATAGAACAGTTTCTGCAGAGAACAAATGTGTTTTCAAATCATGTATATCAATAATTTTGCACGCAGTTTGCAATTCATCGTCACTTCCATTCCTAAGGATAAGATGCATATTTTGAGGGCAGCATGAGTTATTAAAGTCCTCTGCTATAATTCCTTGTACTGTACAGACCATAGCATTTAACTTTGCAATACCCCCTACACAACAATCAGTACTGTAGTTAGGAGAGGAAACTTGCTGGTCCCCTCTTCCCTGCCTTCAAGGAACTGTCTGGTTTCTATTTCAAGTGCCATTAACTTTTCTGGAAAAAAAAAAAGTGCTTCCGTCTCTTCTGTTGCCAAGCAGTTCCAGCTCCCTGTTAAAATCAACAAGGATGGGGACAGTTTGCAGCTTGATCCTCTGTGATGCTGAGCACAGCCTTATGCTCAGGAGTGCTGAAAAGCTGAACAAGGTTCATGGGCTGTGTGAGGCTCTTCGCTGACACCTGCTAGTTTCCCACTGGGAATGCAACCCTGGGAGGGCAAAGGAAATACTATTGAGCAAAAGGTTACTTATAGACTAGGCAGATGATGGTTTTCTTTCATTAGCTATCATAGAGGATTAATTAAGAAATACAGCGACAAAATCAGAATCAAAGAAAATAGGAAGTATGCTTACTACCAGTGCTTCTGTTTGCTTTTCTAATTGCTTCCTTCAAATACTTTGTCTCTGCTATTACAATCAATGTGAGCTGTGGTGTAGTGGCTTGGTGCACGGTGTGTTCAATTTAGGGGAGCACCTGGGAGCTTGGCATGTGGGGGTTTCTGCAGGAAGGGGTGATACTGAGCTCAGGAATCATGCTACATCAGCATAACACCAGGCCTGAACAACTCATATGACAACACTGACCCTTTCTCCTCCTTCCATCCCTCATTTCTATCTGATCGCATTTTAACAGGCAGAGAAATTATGAAGGATGAAATAAATATCCATCCCAAACCAATCTTGAACGCTACCCTGTATATTATTCACAATTCTTGGTTATTCGGGGTCAAGCTCCAAATACAAGGAGGAAGAATTTGCAGCGCAATATTAGAAGGGTAAAAAAAAAAAAAAAACACCAGCCTGTCTCATCTGCTGACGATCAGAAGATTGGCTGGCTAAATTCTCCAAAAGCAGCCTTCAATTTTCTTATCTAGCTATTTATAGAAAACTGAGAACAGCTGAGCTGAGTGAAGTGATGTCACTTTTGCTGGGAGGACGGCTTGCTCTGCGGCGTGCGCCGAGGCAGCAGAGTCCACTGGAGGCTGGGGCTGCAGCCCCACGGTGCGAGGAGCTGTAAACACAAGCATTTTTCAGCTCCGCTGATCAATATGGCATTGATGGCTCTCGGCTGACCTTCAACCTCTCCGGAATAGCAATGGGCCGGCACTGCATCTTGCAGTATGCGAGGGCTGCTGCATGTTAGCTACCAATTTTACAATCGATCAGAAGTCATCTTTGTCAATAAAGCCTGAGATTTCAAGAAATGGCAAGCAATTTTTGAAAGGTCAGGGGTGGGTTTTTTATTTGCACGACCTCTGCTTTCAAGCAGTAGCGCAGTCCTTTACGCCCAGTAAAAGTAGTAAGAAAAATTAAGATTTTTTTTTTTTCTTCCCCCCCCCCATGTATTTTTAGTAAGCCTTTGGGCATTTTCCCTGTCCCTAAAAGAATACGGTTGCATGGCAACGTCCCCAGTTGCCATGGAGACTCGGTGTGTAAGCAGCTGCCGCAATCAGCATTAACTCCAGGCTCGCAGGTTTGTCATTCCAATGCATAGGGAGGGGGAGACAAATAGGACAGCAGCGCTTTGCCGTAAAAGGGAAGTCACCTAGATAATGTCACTCACAAACATATGTTCCACAATTATTCTTTCCACTGTTTTATTGCCGCAATTATAGCTAAACTAAGATTACAAAATTATATGGTTTTAATTTGCCTCCGTCGACTGTGTTTCACTTGCATTAAAATTAAGTCTAAACCCATTTAAGGAGCAAACTGTTGGCTTTGTAGAGGATAGGGGATTTTGGTTTACCGGTGGATATTTTAAGGACTAGGTAAAAATCATACCTCTAGAAATCTTAATGTCTGGCCAGAACAAGGCACTGTCTGGGGCACTGGAATTTTACCTGCCTTTCTCTTTTGTGCTGCATTGAACCGTACAGCACGGCCACAACCATTGATGCTGGCCAGCGCTGTCATCCCCTCCCTCTCTCTGCTACCCCTCCTCTCCAAAAAAAAAAAAATTTGGAAATTTGTATTTGGCCATCTGAAAGTTTCACATGGGGCTCAGCCCACTGGCTGCTGCAGCAGCACCTCACATGTTGTTGTGTGATCGCCCGGTTGGAAGACCCCGGCAATAAACAGGCACAATGGGGTTGACTTCAAAATGAAATAATGCAGCGTTAACACTGATTTTCCTCATGCTGGTAGGCTTCAGACAATCCTTTAATGTTACTTGAACATATTTTATCTTTGTTTTAAAAGTTGTTTCATTGTGCTCTGTTGCTGCCCGGCTGTGTCTGATCATACTAAAAACAAAAAGCAAAATGTTAAGAAGTATACAGCAGGCGATGAAATGCACCTCTACAGCTATTCTGCAAAACTCTGCAGTTAGTAGTAGTAAGGGACTTAGGTTTGCACTTTTTAATGTATAGGAGAAAGCATTTAATCAGTGTTAAATAAACACATTTGCATAGCTGTTCTGATTCAGTTGTGTGAGAACCTATTGACAATTTAAAATATTAGGCCACAGAGTGATGCTGACTTCCTCAGAAACAATTCTATGTAAAGACAAAAAACGTTGCAAATGAGTATATAAACGTAAATTCAACATTCAGCTCCATATGATTTATTTACTGACCTTTGCAAACAACCAGGTTTTAACCCTGTTAAATCCTTCCATTATATAGGGGCATTTACTGCTGTGGATTTGCATAATTAAAATATACATGCCCAGTCACCAATGTTTATAGTCTATGCTTACTCAGATTCTTATTAAGACATGGATGAGAAATCCAGCTCTCTTAGATATAATTTTAATTAAAAGATAAACTTAGCACGGAATCCTTCTCCTAAGGAGTCTACAATCAATACCAAACTGCAGCTGAAAATATATTTTCATTTTTTACTCCTGCAGAAATGGCTGAACAGGTATCTGTTGAGATTTGCAGGGTAAAATAAATGCTCCTTAGAACACACCATGCATGCCACTGCTTAGATAGAAGCTTCTTTCTACAGTCAAGTTACAGTCTATAAACCCCTGAAAATAGGGGTTTATAATCAAAATATGGACAGACCCCTCACTACAAAAATGTTAGCAGGTGCAGTCATAATATACAAATCCAGATAGCGTACAGTGACCTATTTTCAAAACCAGGCCAGGCAAAATGACATCGAGAAATTGAATTCCTTGCCCTTACTTTAATAGTGTCTTGTCATGCAATCTTCAAATCAGGACAAGTGATCATTGCAAAACAATCTCTAACCCGAGGGACAACAGGAACGTTCTCAGCACTAATACCTCAGGCTCATCACACTGCTTACAATAATTGACTGATTGCAGAGGGCAGGTATAGACCATTCAAATCAAAAATATCCTTTGACAAGGTGGGGGTTTTGCCCTTTTTAAAGTTAGAGGCTGAAATAAGCCTTAAAACTATATTCTGCCTTATTTTGTTGTGTCATCAAAAAATAGTTGTCAACTGAAACAACAAACAGCGCTGCTAAAAATACGGTAGTAGTTATACAGGGATATTTAAAATAGATTAGCATATGGATTAACTCAAATCCAAAACTGCATTTAACCCTTTGGTGACCACAGTCCTGACTTCAAATAGCACAGATCTGCAGCAGTAAAGACAAACTTAGCTGCAGAGTGTCAAAAAAGGTCTGTCTAGTACGCAAGCATGGCCACTTTTTTCCATTTATACTGGGGACTCAGTGGTATTTAAATAAATTTAGGCAAATTGAGTAGTTTACAAATTCCTTTACCATATAATTGGGGATTTTTTAACAAGGCCCATTTTGGAAGGCTTTACAAAGGTGGGAAATTTAATTTTTTTGCTGAAAGCGTATTCAGAAGCTAGAGAATAAGGCCCTGCAGATGACTGTGAGGCAAACATATAACACCACAACTCTGTATGGCTGGACTAAATCGAACAGTTAGAAGCAAGCAAAATGTTTGCAAGACAGTGTAGAAAGACTTAAAATTGAAGGAATTACATTATGTAAACAAAAAATAAGTTTTGCTAAAGTTAATACGTTATTTGAACAACAAACAACTATTTTCTTGCTGAAAATGGGGTTTTTTATCAGAATAATCCAATTCTCTAAAATAAATTACCTTTGCCGCAGGTAATCAGAATTCACATTTTTATTGTGCGTCATCTGCAAAATCTGGTATTTTGCTGAATTTGTGGAGAATGAAGTATTTAAGCAAGATCAGAAATCACGTGAAAAGAATAGCATATATCCCAAAAAAGAAGTCCCAAATTTAAAATATCAGTTTTGCAAAATTCTGCTTCCAATCTCATTTTTTGCCTGTCTATCAACACTAAACCATTTCCACTACATCGTCCAACACATTATCCCCACAGTGACGTTATTTTTAATCACCAAAGGCTGAAACCAAAGTTTTGATATTTGAATTTGTTTGTTTCTATCTGTTTGTTTTTAAATAAAGATTTCCCTAATTTATTCACTTAAATTTTTTTAAAAAGGCTAGGCTTCTATATCTCATTTTATGTAAGTATTCTGGTTTTTATTGAGGTGTATATATATATACACATATATATATAATGTGAGGTGTTTGAAGGCTTTGCCCAAAATATTTAAATTCAAACCTCTGCAGTGGCAATAAGGCTTTGGGGTTTTGTTTTTAAGTAAAATACCCTTTCACATATGGAATAAAATCACTTATTCTCATCTTTTTAAATAAAATATTTTTAACTAAAAATTGAGGAAGTACCTATGCTAAGAATATTGGAGAAAAAACCCATCATTTTCTAACATGAGAACGACAAGCAACATTGTATGGAATACATGCTGTGCACAATGGCAAAAATCTTGGAGTGAAGCGACTATGGGAAAAAATCTTCTTGAGCAGCTGTGATTCCTCCTCAGACTGGGCACAGGGAAGTCCTGCAAAGGTTCTAACAAGGAAGCTGGATTCCCTTCCAGGAGGTGGAAAGGGGAATGTGCCGAAGCCAAAGCTGAAAGGCTGAAAGACATAGTATAGCGTGCAACTTCTTTCTGCTAATGTCTGCCTTAGAAGACTGAAAAGAGTCCAATCTCTGTCAAAATACTCCTACAAAAAGTGACTGTTAGGCAAGCAGAGGACTACATAAAACTCTCCACCAACAGCTCCTGCTGACCTGTCATCCTGCAGATAGCGAAAGAGGGAGAAAAGTTACAGTCAGAGCCAGCTCAGGGATGAATAACCTTTTTTCCACAGGAACACACCTAATAACACTCATTTTTTTGTGCCTGTACATGAACATGCCAGGCAAAAATCCCTTCTGGAACAAGTATTTTACTGAGGTGAAATGCACATCAAAAGCACCAGGAAGAATAGCATTTCAGAAGTCTAATGTGGACAGCAGAACTTAGATAATACTGACCTATAAAAACACATAAGAAGAAAAGATACCTTATCATGCAACCAGTAGCATTGAACCTGTTTCTTAGGATGCTTTGTGACTGAGGTTACCTCTCAAACTACTTAAAACAAGTGAGTGAATTTCCTGAAGTGCTAGCATGTAGATGCTGCATCAAGATGTTAACACAGGGGGAGGGGAAGTAACATCTTTCTGGTAAAGACTTTAATAGTTATCATTTGGTCCCTGGTCTTCAATTTAAATGAATTTTATATTCTAGTACGTATCCTTTAAGAAAATATTTTTGTTCTCCAATGAAGCTTTTGGTCCATTTGGAAGGGAGAAAATTCATAGATGTTATGGATTTCATTCTAAGTCAGTTAATAAAAATCTCCTTTCTTCAGTATCAATTTGGCATAATCGGACGAACTTGTATTGCTGTTATCAGATGAACCTGCTCCAATACGAGGTTTTTATTACCTGTACAAAAGGTTTCAGGGAAAATATTTTGAGATACAGTGATTGTCTAAATAAAAGTGAAACATAAAACATCTGAATGTTGCTTCTTGTAAAAGTCACTGGTATAAAAAACTACAATAGAAATAAATGTATCTTCCACTTACATAGCAAAATATCTGTACCAGTCTGACATTCTGAGGACAGAATTCATATTTGCTGCTTTTAAAAACTGAATGAAAACCACAGGAGTTTGGTCTTTAGTTATAAACCTGTGAAGCTCTTTGCCTTGTACACATGCATACCTACATCTGTATTGGCAGACATGCACACCTGCACGCGTGCATGCACACACACACGCACTGGGAAGATGCTTTTGTCGCAAGTGTCATTTCTCCTCTTCAGAGGTCATAAGATCCTTAGTTGATAAAAGGAATCTACAGAACAGTTATGATATTTAAAACAACCATTTATCATTTATATATGTCTAGTGGCAATGATGAACATTAGGAAAAAAGAAAATATTCTTTATAATCCAACTAATACATCAAGTAAAACATATCATGGTTTTGGTAAATTCTCTCCCTTTCTCCTCAGAATAAAAGAGTGTGCATCTACCGCTGAAACATCCACCAAATCCTATGCTGTATTTAAAATGGCTGCTAAGAGATTAAATCATAAATACGCATACAAAGTGATTAAAACCTAACGTTTAGTAGATTTTCTTGTTTTTGCTTTCTATGCAGTCTGCCTCTTTTTTATGCATTTTTTTCCTGTTTTTGAAAGCAGTTATCATAATATTCTCTTTTATGTTCTTATTGTTTTTTCAGAATCTACTCTCCATTATCAAAGGTGCTTCCGAGGGAAGACACTTTAGAGAGATTATTAGATTTCCAGAGTAGTCCAACATTGCTCAGAGCTAATAAAACAACAGGACAACTGCAACAGCAACAATACTTGGGCTTCACATCAAAATGGTTTTTAGTCAGTGCCCTAAGCAACACCATTCATTCATTCATTTAGTAATAAAAATTACATTTCAACATTGCCGTGTACTAAAGAAAAAAATTATTAAGAAAGGTTACAAACCTCTTGTGAGGGCAGAAACAAATCACAGTTCCAGTTCAAGCTTATTTTTCAGCACTACCCCATTAAAATGCTTACATGTGTTATTGCAAAAGGTCTGTAAATTGCTGCACAAACATCTCACACAGATACTCATCTGCTGGAGACAAATATTACATGTATTTCTCCAAATGGGCAAGTAAGAGATGCCAACACTGATGCTGCGAAAGGCAACACCAGAGAAGTTTTTCAGGTACTGAACCTCTCTCAAAGAACCCATCACAAACAGTTATTCTGCATCCATTTTACAGGTAGAAAAAGTGGGATGTGATTTACCTTAACTGAGGGTGAATCAGCAAATGAGCTCTGGAAGTGGACCCACAGAGTGGTGCTTCACTGCTCAGAGGGTGAGACACGACCCTTCTGCACAGGAGGGAACGTCCAGAGACAGACAACACCAGTGAAGGGTATCTCAGGGCACAACTGTTCCTTCTACCTTCATCAAGCAACAGCTCACTCTGTTTAAGGATGGAAAACTGGTACCTACAAGTGGTGAGCTTACAGTTATGCCAAGCTGCTCAGGCCTTTCTGATGGTTTGGTTTGGAGTTATGGTCATTGTTGCCCCTTGGAATTTCATAAATTAAATTTTGGGTAACCCTTAGTGATCACTGGAGCTGCCCATGTTCATGAGCGATTTCCTTAGTAAATAGCCTAGGCAGATGAATACTGACTCAAATTTATCCCTATGTTTGTACTTTTTAATGGGAGAAGCTTATCAGATTGAAAGCTGCTTTTATAGACTTTCATAGGAAATGCCTTTTAACAAAAAGGGGGGGGGGTGGATATTAGCGGAGCAATGGCAAGAACAGAAACTTGAGGTTTGAAAGACCCACCAGGAGAGGGAATTCAGCCCACTTATATTAAATCAGCTGTTATATTTTTTCTCTTCCCCCTCCCCCCAAGTATTGGGTAGCCAAAAAGAATGTATGTGAATCCATTTTCAGTACTGATTCCTTTTAATCCCACAGATCAAAACCATCCTACAGTTTCCAAATGGTTTTTCATTCTAAAGGTAAAACATTTCACAGGAAGATGTGAGGGGTAACTCCAATCACAGATTTTAAAATCAGTTGCTCGCAAAATATAATGAACTTAAAAAAAAAAAAACCAAAACACATAAATAGCCTAAATCTTGACAACAACGGGGGTTTTGCCATTAATACCTAAAGCAGTGGGTTTGTGCACAGAGTAATCAATTGCCCAACAAGGCCCTAGGAATACAATCAAGGAAGGAGGCTACAGGAACATACAACATTTCACATTTAATAAACATTCTTTTGAGATTACAGCCATATAGAATAGCAATAGAGAGAAGGGCTATCAAGCTAAAGTAGGGATTGTATACATCTGTCTGTCTGTCTATCTGTCTGTCTGGTGGAATTTTAAACAATCATTTTCATATAACCTGTCAATAATAAGAATGCTTTGGCAGTTTCACAGTTTGCTGCAATTTAAATCCTTATTACTTAAAAGCATAGCAAAGATTATTCTATCTTCAAGGGGGCGGAGGGTGGAGGAGAAGGAGGCAACGGTGTGTCTTTGATAGACTAATCAGGCTGGCTCCTAACAATACCTGTCTTGTGAAAGCTAAGGAATTAGGATAAAATATTTTAAATAAATCTTTGCTGTCAAATACCATATTCTTTCAGTATTTATTTTACTAATGGTGTTATTTATAGCAATTTTAGTAAAATAAAATTAGACCAGTTTCACTGCTGCATGTTAATCAAGTTTTAGCCTTAAAATAATGCTGAAACATGCTGTTCCTTAATAAGCAGAAAAACTTAGAAACTCCAAATTTCTACAGCATATTCTCTTTCCCTTCCAAGTTAAATACACAACTATAATCTTTTTATAATTACAAAGTCAAAGTATTGCGTGCATAAGCAAATCATACTGGAAGTGATGACTGAAAGAGAAAGAACTGATTTTGGTCAGGTTATTCCCATCACCTCCACCGATTTTCAGTCAGATTCTTCCTTCTCCTCCCTCTTTCTCCTTCCTTCCCCCTAAATATCCCCAAATCCTCTTCTTTTCTATCATCACTAACTCCATCTTTAATTCTAAAATCGGTTCGGATTACTCCCTCAACCTGGCCTCTGGTTGGATCTGCACAAGACACTAGACAGAAAATGTTCATGTAAAAATTACGGAGACTGTTCCTACTTCTCATACCACTCTTAGAATAGTGTATTATGCTCTTAATCTCAATCTGTATCTCCCTTTTGTTTTTAACCCAGCAACCCACTCGTACTTCAGTTCAGTTCAAGAAATAAAATGATTGTTTCACTGTTCTCGAGCACATCAAATTATAATTATTACTGCTCAGCTTTGATTTTATTCTCATAAAGTACCTTATCAGTGGGCTGCAGCTGCCTTCCTGAATTCAGAGAGAATACCAGTTATTAATTACAGTATCATATATCACCCATATATATGATCATATATGTATATATCAGTCTGTCTAGCTTACAGTAACGTGCTGGTTCTCTGAGTCTGGAGAGGGGGGGAATGTGCGTGGAAAGTAGGAAAATTATGCATCTTATTTGATTACACTTCTGATTAGCATAGAAACTATGTTAAGTTCCTTCTACCACCTTTACAAAATTACAATTTTATGTTTTGGTTGCTTTTTCTTGTTTTGCCTTTTCGTGCCAAATAACAGCTTGAATGAGGATTGATTTTCAAATAACTTTTTTTCAAAACAGTAAAGTTGTGGTTGTGTTTTCCACTATCCCACACATACACATTAGGTAGCTTTCTCCCCTGGAGTGCCAGAAAAAAAACATGCATTCCTTCTTGTTACAAATCTGTAAATCTGAAAAGAAGAGGCCACATGAATAGGAAAGCTCTTTACAGAATAAAAGCATGGGGTGTTATTAAGTAGGACTGTAAGCCCTGCTCTATTCATAGTAATTAAAGGATCAGATCAGGTTAATGTGAGGACCTAGGTCAATAAAGTACTGTAGGTTCACCATGTTTAATCTTACTCAGTCCTGTAGGCTGGGTTTCAGACTGCTCTGTTTGACTCACAGAACTGCTATAGGTGTCAAAGATACGCAGAGACCTGTTAGGAAAAGTTGAGGTTTATATCAATCCCACCATGCATTTTTGAGCACAAGTGTCAGGTGGTGCTTGGTGTCAGGTAGATGGGTAACTTTAGGACTGCGTGTTTCAGTAATATATATTTTTTACTCTGTTAGTTGGTATAATAACTATATTTAAAAATTCAGAGAATATTTTTTGACTGAAAAGTAAATCCATAGTGCCATAGGTATTTTTAAAATATTTTTCTGCTAACTTCGTCATTGCTTTATACGTGCATTTCTATACTTTAAAGTCCCCTCTCCATTTGTCATCCCTATCAGCTGATGCTTATGCCAGGACATGCCTGTGTCTGAGCTCTGGGGCCACCAAGAACCAGCATTTCAGAGCAGAGGTGTGCAACCCAGAGCAAGCAGTGCTCCTGCCTCCGAATGACCCAGCACAGCAGAGGAATCTGCATGATTTCACTGGGTGATGGAAGCAAATTTTGGTGGGGAATATCCAACCAAGCTGCAATGAAGTTGAGCTGGAGATATCAGGATAGCTCTGCCCTCCCTAGGTGCAGCTTTTGAGGAAATCATCTGGCCTAGCGCAGCCAGTCACTATAAATATCTGTTTCAAAGTAATCAGAAGGATTCCCAGCCTCGCATGAGTATATGTCAATCACACAGGGCTCTTGCACCATAAAGCACTGGGTGGACTTCGCAATATACAAGCAATTTAGCTGATGGCTCTGTCTGTAGGTCCAATCCAGTATAATAAGCATGCCCTGAACTCCTCTCTGCAAAAACCCGATACCTCTCAAGTCCACAGTAAAATCCCTACTGGCATCTATCAAGATAGGACTTTGCCATCTCTTGCTGTTTTTCTGACCAACATTTAATCCAAATTTCTCCTGTTAATCAATGGATAGTGCTGGCCATAAGGCATAAATTTCATCACGTTTTTCCCCTCTCTCCTGACCTTACAAAGCCCTCATCATCTAACATATGAAACCAGTGAGGAACTGTGCTTTACATCACTTGGCCTAACAAAGAGGTGGGTCCTGACTTTACATTTAGAGTCATGGTTACGATGTGAAAAGAAAGTAAGACTGCTCTCACAAACATGGATGTTCTTTTGCCAAAGGCTACTCTGCCTATATTTATTTCAGAGTATATATTCAATCTTTTTCTTTCTACAAAACAATCAAGTTATTATATTTTGCAGAAAAATTTACAGTTTCTACCCACTGCCCCTAGCCCTATCACTGCAAGCATTTGCAAACATAAAAATTTAAAACTCATTTGAGATCTTCCTTCTTTCTTATTCCAACAGCCTTTGCATAGATATAGAAATTAAACAAAAAACATATACATCCATTTATATAGAAAGAAACAGTAGTAAGACTTTACTGAAATATCTCTAAAGCTCACAGTACTTAACAAGAAAGCCCATGTTCATTAGGTCTTTTAAATCTTCCCCTAAAACAGATGTATTCTGAATCATAAGATGCACGTATGCACATTAACACACAGTATCCTACTCATAGAATCATAGAATAACCAGGTCGGAAGAGACCTACTGGATCATCGAGTCCAACCATTCCTATCAAACACTAAACCATGCCCCTTAGCACCTCATCCACCCGTCCCTTAAACACCTCCAGGGAAGGTGAATCAACCACCTCCCTGGGCAGCCTGTTCCAGTGCCCAATGACCCTTTCTGTGAAAAATTTCATCCTAATGTCCAGCCTAAATCTCCCCTAGCGGAGCTTGAGGCCATTCCCTCTTGTCCTGTCCCCTGTCACCTGGGAGAAGAGGCCATCACCCTCCTCTCTGCAACCTCCTTTCAGGTAGTTGTAGAGAGCAATGAGGTCTCCCCTCAGCCTCCTCTTCTCCAGGCTAAACAACCCCAGCTCTCTCAGCTGCTCCTCATAAGTCCTGTTCTCCAGCCCCTTCACCAGCTTCATTGCTCTTCTCTGGACACGCTCCAGAGCCTCACCATCCTTCTTGTGGTGAGGGGCCCAGAAATGAACACAGTATTCGAGGAGCAGTCTCACCAGTGCTGAGTACAGAGGGAGAATAACCTCCCTGGACCTGCTGGTCACGCCGTTTCTGATACAAGCCAAGATGCCATTGGCCTTCTTGGCCACCTGGGCACACTGCTGGCTCATATTCAGTCACTGTCAACCAACACCCCCAGGTCCCTCTCCTCCAGGCAGCTTTCTAGACAGACTTCTCCTAGTCTGTAGCACTGCACAGGGTTGTTGTGCCCCAAGTGCAGGACCCGGCATTTGGCCTTGTTAAACCTCATGCCATTGGACTCTGCCCAGCAGTCCAGCCTGTTCAGATCCCTTTGCAGAGCCTCCCGACCCTCCAGCAGATCGACACTTCCACCCAGCTTAGTGTCGCCTGCAAACTTGCTAAGGGTGCACTCGATGCCTTCATCCAGATCATTGATAAAGACATTGAAAAAGGCTGGACCCAGCACTGAGCCCTGGGGAACCCCACTTGTCACTGGCCTCCAGCTGGATTTCACACCATTTACCACCACTCTCTGGGCCCAACCACCCAACCAGTTTTCCATCCAGGAGAGTGTGCGCCTGTCCAGGCCAGAGGCTGACAGCTTCTCAAGCAGAATGCTGTGAGAAACTGTGTCAAAGGCTTTACTGAAGTCCAGGAAGACCACATCCACAGCCTTTCCCTCATCCAGAAGCTGAGTCACTTTGTCATAGAAGGCGATCAGGTTAGTTTGGCAAGACCTGCCTTTTGTGAACCCGTGTTGACTGGGCCTGATCACCCGGTTCTCTTGCATGTGCTTCATGATAGCACTCAAGATGACCTGCTCCATGACTTTCCCTGGCACTGAGGTCAGACTGACAGGCCTGTAATTCCCTGGGTCCTCCCTGCGACCCTTCTTGTAGATGGGCACAACATCAGCCAGCCTCCAGTCCAGTGGGACTTCCCCAGTCTTCCAGGACTGTTGGAAGATGATGGAAAGGGGTTTGGCCAGCACATCCGCCAGCTCCTTCAATACCCTTGGATGAATCCCATCCGGCCCCATAGACTTGTGGGTGTCTGGTCGGGCTAGCAAGGCTCTGACCACCTCCTCTTGGATCATGGGAGCCTCATTTTGCTCCTCTAGCTCCTGGGTTTGTACACAGAGGCAACAACTTTCTTTACAATTAAAGACTGAGGCAAAGAAGGCATTAAGTACCTCAGCCTTTTCCTCATCCCCTGTCACTGTTGTTCCTTCTGCGTCCAATAGGGACTGTATGGTCTCCCTAGTTCTCCTTTTATTATTTATATATTTATAGAAGGATTTTTTTGTTATCTTTCACAGACTTTGCCAATCTGATTTCTAGTTGAGCCTTAGCACTTCTGATTTTTTCTCTTCACAATCTCACTTCTCTCTTGTAGTCCACCTAAGAGGCCTGTCCCCTCTTTCAGAGCTCATAAACATTTCTCTTCTTCTTGATACCACTCAAGATCTCTCTGTTCAACCAAGCTGTTTTTTTCCCCGCCAGCTTTTTTTCCGGAACATGGGGATAGCTTTCTCCTGAGCTGCTAGGATTTCCTTTTTGAAGAGCTCCCAGCCCTCATGGGCTCCCTTGCCCTTAAGTACTGTCTCCCATGAGACTTTGCCAACCAGCCTTCTGAAGAGTTCGAAGTCTGCCCTCTGGAAATTTAATGCTACTGTCCTACTAACCACCCTCTTCACTTCACCTAGAACAGAAAACCCTATCATCTCATGATCGCTTTGTCCTAGGCGTCCTCCTACTGCCACATCCCCCACAAGGCCTTCTCTGTTCACAAACAGCAGGTCCAGGAGGGCACCTTCCCTTGTTGGTTCATTCACCAGCTGTGCAAGGAAGTTGTCTTCCATGCACTCCCTACATATTGTTCATTCTAAATATCTATAAAATAGCTCAAAACAATAGAAATACTACTTTTTTTGTATCAATTTTCATTAGTTTCTGGAGTAATTTCTGTGTAACTACTGGTATCATCTCCATTAGCTTTTAATGGAACATCTCCATGAATGTTAAAACACCGGGAATTTAAATTTCTTGCTCTGTGATCCCCAAAATTACAGATGAATTCAAACCACAGAATTTTAAGTTTTCCATTTTAATATAAGATGATGTATTTTATGTTTATATGTGATAAATTAGTTCAAGAGAAAGTTGAACTTCTGGAGAAAAAAAATACAATCATGCATATTTGCCCTCTGCATTTTCTCCTTTCCCTGTCTCTGTGAGCAGTTTATTAAATCTCTTTAAAGACAAAAAAGTCCCAACAAGTCATTTGGTAGTGAAAAGACTGATGCCTTTAAAGACTGGGGCAGAAAAAGAAGAGGAAGAATCCACTATGGAAGCAGAGGTCATCCCAAGAAACTGAGAAAAATAAAAAAAAAATAAATAAAAAGAGAAAGCACCAAAAATGTTAGTATTTGAATGATGCGAACTCTGGTAAACGCCAGCATGCAATATGGCAAAAATGAATCAATCAGTTCAGCTTAGTTCAGCCTCTGCAACTGGCCATCTGGCGCGAAATCAACCAAATGTAGCCCTGCATATTCATCTTCATTTTCACAAATACTCAGGAGAATGTCATTCTAGGGCAAAATAAAATTAAATCACCATAATTTTTAAGACATCTTTTCTTCTCATGCTCTCTGGAGATTAGTGTGTTTATGTGAGACTACTCACTACTATAGGGGTAGCAGGTAATTTCTAAGGGAGTACTCTGTCATATTTAAAATCACATTTCACATGTTCAGGTCACTTAAGCATAGATTTTGCAGTAAACACCCCTAATCAAAGATTGCAAAGGAAGTTGCTGTAGATACATGGACAGATTTTTTTTTTTATGAGGGTCAGTACAGAGGAATTCTGCATTTACCTTCAATGGCTGTCCCCGTGACACACCTGTGTGACATACTGGTGTTGTGGGACTGTACTAGATAGATAGATCTAAGGAAAAGAATAAGGCACTTAATCCCTAAAGCAGAACAAAAAAGGACAGAAATTGACTGAAGAGTGAGGTCAGAACCAAATATCAGCTGTGATTAAGAGTGTTACTAATTTGGTACATGTTTTGTCTATACAAATCACAGTGATGATCATCGAATAGAATAGAAATCAATATGAAATGGAACAGGAGAACAAAAATGAGAACTGGTGATGGATGGAGCATGCATGCATTGACACCATGTTAAAGTTAGAAGATACACTACACAAAATTATTTATTCAGGGTATTCCAAACAGTTGGTGGTCAGGATAGATTATTTGGGGCTTTATCTTTTAAATGTTTGTATTAACCTCTAATTATACTCTATCTAGAAGCCTTATCCTTAAGTTAATTTATTTATTTGATTGGGTTAGATGCTCTCAGAGTTGGGTTAGTTGATTTGCTTCAGATTGGGGATGGGAGGGAGGAGTCTAATTTATGTTTAAAGTTTTTTATTGCATTTTTACTTTCTTCCAGCCTTTAAAGTTTATCACATTTTGAGAGATCAAGCAAAAGTTAGCCAAAGTTTGGCTAACAAATTATGTTGTGAGCATATCTTCCAATGTTGATATTTTCTTGCTAAGTGCCATCACAAAAAAAAAAAAGGAACTCTTAAGGTGCTTCTGCTGATATCATCTATTTGCTCTTGTCCTAGAGCTGTCCCACTTCGTTTGATAAGGGATAAACAAATGCCTGGCCTCATTTGAATAAAGATGTTAAGCAAATGTTAAACAAGATGTATCAAAAGGCAGTAAATACATTACAACTTCAGGCTGCTAGGGCACTCTAGCTCAACATGGATACATATTTCCACTGAGACAGGGAACGTGAAATAACTAAAGCCAGTTAATCTATTTCGATCTATCTGTCTTAAGGATTTAAACTAAACCCTGCCACCATAGTATCTGACAGAAATCCCTCCTCATCTATTTACTTGTTGTGTATACAAACCCATTAACTCTAAAAATGCCTCCTGTAAAACCAAAATACACTATATGCAATGAAAAATACTTTTACTGAATGAAAGATTCTTCTGAATGTTTATAAAACATGCTTTTATTTTGTTCTGTAGTTTTCAAATTTGTTTTATTTCTTGACTAGAAGCAGTCAGAATTATATTTATTCCTCTTACTTTCAAAATCTTGATTATATTTAATCAATTAAAATATATTTCAGGCATGGTGCAACAATAATTTTATTTCGTTTTCACATCTGTACCAACTTTTATAATCATAAAATCATCTTGGTCTGAATGGTGTGTACAGCACACACCAAAAAAAAAAAAACCAAGCACACACCCCTAAAAGACAAATTCTTGGCAAACATTAGACTTAAAAACATTTTCCAGTCCTCATTTCAATTCAGATATCACTGTGTTCATGAAAATTGTTACAGTTCTACTTACAATTGTTTATTTTAGTATGTCACCAAAAAAAGAAGCATTTACAAGAAATAAAGTAAGCTGTTACAAAATGTTTTATTTTCATTCTTCCACTTTTGCACATCATCATTTTGCTGTTTACATATTTGTATATTAGCAAGATGACAACTATGTTTTTAGACTAAAAACAACCATTTATAAAGCACGCCACGTAGGATTCAGTATGTCTAATTCTGAAACAGCCTTTGCCAACTATCTGACACCAAATCTATATTTTATCTTTGGGCATGGAGAGGTTTGAAATAAATATTTTGTGGTGTTCAAAGGAAAAGCTAATGCATCACTTTATAACTCCACGAAGAGCCCTTACACAAATGGTCCTAACTTATTTAAATGGCTACAGCAATGGCTTCAGCAACTATGAACTACAAGAACAATCTTAAGTATCTCAGACCTGACCTCCTTCAACAGAGACAGACTTCTGCTGAGGATAATTTCCCTTACTAGTTTTTACTTGCTCAAACTTCATAAGAATAAGAAAACCAGCTTGTGATGCTGTACTAACTCTCAAAGTTGTGTGTTATGTGCATCTTCTGCTATCTTGCAGCAAGATTTGCTTCTTTACATTTTTCTCCTAGGACTAAGAGAGATCCTAAGATGTAGAAGACTGTGTTCTCTTCCTAGTTTATTTCAGCATGGTCAAAGCATCTATCTGCAGTTATACTTTTTCTACTTGCTTCTATTGCCTGTAAACCAGTACAGTTGTATAATGTACAATATCCAATATTCTATAAGGCTGAAAGTTAATGTTCTAAGAATACCAGAAATTCACTTGATCGTATATTCTAAAGCATAACAAAAAACCTATAAAATCATTTTCACCGTAATTGTGCCAGTATTCAATATTTAGTAGCCTTTTCTCTTTACTAAACATGTGTTTGAACTTTTCTAACTTGAAGGAAATAGTAAAATTGTTACTCAGTCAACAAGATGATGCTTTCTTTCTTCATAACTATAACAATTCTAGCTTTATAATTTGTCATTGATACAATATTGGTTAGGATTTCTAATTAATTACCTCATATACTTTTCAAGAAAATCTTTGAACAGCCTTAACTAGAGGAGCTCATTAAAAGGAACAGTTTGCAAACCTAACAGAGGAAACAGTAATCTACATTTTATTAATATTTGACCTTCAAGTATAACTCTTATGTGTAACATTCAGTCTTCTAAAATCTGAACATTGAACATGATGAATCAAACACGAAGCTGGATCATGTAGTTTTTAACTCACACAAGACTCTCATCAATTTTACTGACAGTGCAGGATGTTAAAAACCCTTGCCAGACAACATAATGCAGCAAGTGATGAACAGACACCAAACAGTACGTGGCAGGACCAGGACCAATGCCTTTAATGTACTTTTGAGATTGTGGTACCAGGAAAGGCTGTTGAATTTTTTGCCATTTACACCAAACATAGCATCACTGACACTGATCTAACACATGTTATTACCTAGGTGATTTCCTAAAAGACCTTTCCTGAAGTTCTTTTCTAAAAGAGCCTTCAAATGTGAGTCTGTTTCTAGTGGTTACAGTAGGTAAGGTAACCCTTACCTGACCAAGTATTAGCATCTCATAAAATGTTCAAACTGAGGACATACGCAGTACAGAGAGTTTACTAATAGGTCTTCATTACAGCAGGCTGTTAATAGTATCACAGATTAGCAAGAGGCATTCAAAAACAATTAGAAATTTAAAATTGATCATAAATTACTTCACTTCAATCATTTCTGAAACATAAATTGTAGCCTACTTCCTATGAGCCATGCCATTTAGAAATTAACTGTTACTTAAAGTAAACATAAAAGCCTTACAGATTAGAGCAAAAGTTGACAAATATTTCATGGTTCCACACAGCCTTTATTCACCAAGTAGAAGGTCTGAGAAGAAAAAAGTCATTTAAAGGAATCAAATAATCTGAATTTGGACAAATCAGGCAAATGGGCACAACTTTACAGAAACTTTTGTAACATTTTCCCTGAGAGCGACAAAATTTGAAAATTAGACTGAACAAAATCACTTCATGCTGCCCACTACAACAGCCTAAAGAATTCATTCCCATATCATTTACATCAGCATTATTGAGCAGTAACTTTACTCAGACAAACAGAAACACTTCAGATTTACATTACTGTGTTAATGAAGCAAGACTTTGGCCCTGAGATTTAGCTCTTTCATTATTAATTTATACTCTCATTAGGGATTTATAGAAAAGGGAATTTAGGCTCAAATGCTAATTGAGAATTGTCAGTTGTAAATAAGTGCTAACAAGATAAATTTGCTCCTGGACACATTGAACAGAAACCTGCGTTTTACAAAGGAAAACTCTTCCTTTAGCATAAAAAAACAAATATCAGGTTAGCAGAATGCAAGTAACTCTGTTACTCTGACATGTAGCACCTCATGAGCAGACCCCTTCTCTTCTGCCAGCTCCCCCAACCAGTGCAGCATACTCCAGCCTTTACTCTCCATCCTCCGCAGGGGGTGGACATGGATGGGACTGTGTGTGAGATGTGAGCACTCTCTTTAGTCCCTGCAAAGTGCCTCTGTTGTCTTGCACTGGGACAAGCAGAGGCAGAGCCCCTCCTGGAAGAGCCTCCTGTGAGCACACGGGATGTTTTGTGCGATCATGCGGGAGGAGAGTTCACATCTTGGCCAGCCTGATGATCACATCACCCTGAACCCACAGAGAGGTCTTCTCCCTGAGCCAAACCTTTCCATGCAAGATCCTCACACACCAGACTCCACTGGAAAGACGCCCAAAGAGCATCAGAGAGGAGCCAGAGCATTCCTTTCTCATCTGCATGTCCAGGAGACCAGACACAGGTCACCTCAAAACACACAGTTGCTAATCAGTCTAGATTTAGATTAAGTCACATTATTGAGCTAAGGTTTCAATCTTTCTGTACTTAGTGGAGATGGGTTCCCAAGATTAACCTGAACTCTTCTCATTCAGTTTAGTTAAGCTTGAACAATACATGTCAAGTCACTTTTCCAGCTGAACCTATTTTAATTTTAACCCAAGACAACATGTACATTACAAGACATGCTAACTCCTGGATTAGGCACCTGATTTGTTTAAACCTGCAAGAGTTAAACTGAAGATTGGGTTCAGCACAAGAGAGCAAAACTCATTTTTAATCCTCCTCTGGCTCTTCCTTCCTGTGCCCTTCCAGAGAAAAATAAATCCTTCCTCACCCTGGGTATCTTTCACAGTGAGACATGATCCCTCATGCAGCCAGAACAAAGTGATTCCACACTAGAGTCTAGTCATCACTGGGAACCGTAACCCACACACAAATTTACAATGCTTGTATATTATTTTCTTTGAAAAGGAATTCAACTTAATCTAATGAATTGCTGTAGGCAGCTATTAAGAACCAAAATAAAGCATTTTATGTATTTAAGGAAAGAAAAATAACAACAACGTGGAATTGCCAGTTTTGCTTTTTTGTTTGTTTCAAAAAGACACATCATTAAGTACATTCAAAACCCACTAACCAAAAGATAACAAGAGACAGGACTTTCTCCAAAGCCACAAAAAAAGCCTCAAGGAATTTCCTTTCTAAATAGGGATTCACTAACATGGCTGTCAAATTTACAGAAAAATAAAGAAGATTTTCAAAGGGACACAATGAAATTTGTTACCAAGAGATGGATGTGCTGTCCACTTGGCATTACATAGCTGCTATCTGAGCTTTCAGAGAATATTCCCTAGTAGCCCCTGTCTTGGTGCAGAGACCTTCAGTCTCTCTTAGCATGCCCCACCATGAGCCAAGGACAATTTCTGGTTTACGCTCTACTGGGACATCCTTTGCAGATGATGCACTGAAACACCGTGTGGTATAAACGTCCATAAGATAAACCTTTTGGTTTTTTCCAGGATGACAGTCTCTTACCATCATCTTTCATGCCTTTGCAATATCTTAATGCATCTTTTCTTCAATGCCTATCTTTTCCCTCATAATAGTTTTCTATTATACTAGTGTTCATTAGGGTCATAGCCTCAAGTACAAGGGAAAAGGAAGAGAAAAGCAAAAAGATGCTCTATGCCCCTTCATTGAACATGCTCCTCCAGGTGAAGTGTTGCTCTGCCTTGGCACAAACACAGATACGCCAAGGCTTTTCTCAACCTGCCCTGACCAGACAGTAAAATATCAAGCTAGGGATGTCTTATTTTAGCCAAAGCCTGAAAAAAGGGGTAATGAAGAGGAAAAGAGAGGGAGACACCAACGTTCCTTAGCTTAGATACGATAAGTATTTATATAATCCTCCTAAGTCAACTGGGTACACTACTTCCCAGCTTCTCCATGCTTCCTGAACTAGGGAGACCTTAGGTTAAGAATGTCTAGATTTTACTACATCCCAGAGAGGAAAAGGTCTTAGAGACAAAAGAAATAGCCAGAGGCATTGAATTTAAATCTCACCTCCCCACCACACTTTTTGCATGACCTTGAGAAAGGTACTTGGGATGACGATCTCAAAGAAAGTCAGACACCCAAACTTCACTGATTTCAAGGGGAATCAGATAAAAACTCTAACAAGGCACTGTCTTGAGTTTCCTAGTATCAACAGAATACTATTCCTATTTTACTCTCTACAGGAGACTGAATTTCAGGAAAAAAATTTGGTTGTTTTTTCTCCACTTCATTGTGGATGTATTAAAAAAAGACTAATTAAGCACTGATCCTCCACACAGATCAAATCGGTAAGAATTAGGCAAGGTGAACCTGTCTGGGCCTCTGCAGAGCTAATGAACCCCTGTCTACTGCTTGTAACCACCCTCAGTACCAAAGTGCACACACTGCCTTGCTTTGTTAACTCTTCTTTAAGTGCTAGTCTCCTAATCTTTAAAATACGTTCTTATTTTTATATCTCTAAATATTTATCCTATTTCATTAACTTTCCTAGTCTTTTTCATCTTTTTTTTCTTTACACCCCAAGTTTCTCTTTCCATTTACCCCACAGCAGGGCACGCCCTCCCTTTTCTTATGGTGACTAGCCTGTCTTGCCTCTTAGCCTCACAATTTGTACAGCTGCAATTCCCTCCTTTTTCACTTTACCTCTGCTAACTGAAAAATAATAGTCTGGGAAAACAGAAGGGCAATATTTAAATTCAATTACTTTAAAACAGTTGCCTCATTTCTTCACACAGTTTCACATATACTTGTGTTTAGGTATTACCCTGTTTCTAAAAGTCACCCCTATGAAAATGAAAAATCACTCCTATGGTGTGCAGTTCTGAGCCCCACAATTTAAGGAGGATGTGAAAGTCCTTGAATATGTCCAGAGGAGGCCAACAAAGCTGGTGAAAGGGCTGAAAGAAGTGTCCTGTGAGGAGCAGCTGAGGACTTTGGATTTGTCTAGTTTGGAGAAAAAGGAAGCTGATGGGCAATCTCAACTTCCTGAGGAGGAGAAGTGGAGAGGAAGGTGCTGAGCTCTTCTCTCTGGTATACAATGATAGGGCATGTGGGAATGGTTCAAAGCAGTGGCAGTAGAGGTTCAGACTGGACATGAGGAAGTTTTTCTTTACCAAGAGGGTGGTCAAATGTTGGAACAGGCTTCCTAGAGAGGTGGTCAATGACCTAGGCCTGTCAGTGTGTAAGAAGCATTTGGGCAATGCCTTTAACAACATGCTTTAACTTTTGATCAGCCCTGGAGTGGTCAGGTATATGTCAAAGTGTTAGAGGACCTATTGTTCAGAAATTATTTAAAAAAACTGTATGTAGTTTAATTTTGTGCAACCACTCTCCGGAGTCTTTTTTCCTTCAAGACAGCTTGTTTTTCATGGAAGGACTTACCTAGATAATAACACAAATCCTTTGAACAGATTTTCCATCATTTTTCTTTACAGGGGTTGGAAGAGAAAGAAATGTTGACTTACATCTATTTTTATATCCATGAACTACATAAATAATATATCCAGAACATTTAGATCTCAAAGATGTGTTGGGCCCTATATCTAAGGTAGACCATGGGCCTCTCAGAAATCAAAATCTCTGCCATATTCTGCTGTGAAGACATCAATCTAATAGCTGAAAGTCCAAGAGCTTTAGCCTCTGAGTAATCTTTTTATCATACCAACCTTTTCACACTTCTTCCAGCAATAGAAACTTATGCTGTGATGTTACTCTACTGCCACTGATTAGTTCTCCATGGAGCAGGATATGCCAATTATTCATATGCAGAGTTGGAGGAATTTTCTTCAGTGCACAATCCATGTGCCAAAAGTATTGTTTCATCTATGCTGGATTCAGTAATACTACCTATATTATTTTAGTTGGGGGACAAATTTAAGGAATTGAGAAAGAGAACTATGATTATAATCTCATTTTAATTCTAGTACCAGTTCCAGTGATACAGGCACCCTTCCCTGAGAAAGGAAACACACACATGCTTTCGTCTCCTACCTACCTACCGTTGTCCTAAGCATGATGCTATCAAAATTCAGTGGGGAGTCAGAGAAAGACTCAGTGATGTTTTTCAGCTTGGCATAAAAAAATAAACATTCAGTGCAACAGAATGATGTGAGCATCCTCAACTCCAGACTAGAGCTATCCTCACCTGCTGATCACAGATTCTCAATTGAGGTTTCAGTTAGATACAGAGCCAAGCTCGACTTTGTTTCAAAGAGCTACCCCAGCTCACCAGAGTGGGTCACTGCCTGTCATCTGCATTTTCAGGAACAACACAATCAAGTTATTATGCTTTTTCACTGAAGCTGGACCCAAATTCTACATGCCATCCTCTGAATTTACTGCATTTATTAGAAGATCTGCCATACTTTTAAATTAAAACATACATGGAAAACTTGTGCACTCCAGAAGTCATGAACCACAATTTGAAAGTCTGAGGTGAGTTGGATGACAACTTAGAATTAAAAAGTGAAGTAACCAATAGAAAAACCACATTGGCAACTGAAATGTCACCTTTAAGACTGTATTAAATCCCACTTAAAAGGTGAAAAATTACACCTCTCAGAACTATTTCTTTAGAGGATTCTCAGAAAAGATGACAGTGTTGCACCACTTATGCTCAAGTCAAACTTTAAAAATCTTCCTACTCCCATAAGAGGACCTGATGGTGCAGCTCAGTGTGAGCTCTCATGGTGATACAGTGACTGAAAGCATGTCTGGGTCTATAAGGAGGAGAGACAGCTGTCGAAGCAGACAAAGCATCAGTACAAGGTTTCGGGTGCACACTGCTAACCCAATTATTACTGGAACCCACCTTGGGTTGTGGTATCCATATCTGAAGAAGAATAAATCTACTTAAGAGAAGGAGGCTCATTCTGCTGAGATTATCTAGTGACATGACAGAAAAAAAAATTACTTACAAAGCCCATATATGGACTATTCAACTCCATATATGTCTACATATGGATTCTCGGCTCCTCCTGAAGTTCTCACTGTCTGAAAGATGAGCTCTATCCTGTAGGATGGATACAAGGATTTAGGGTGAGAATCTGCACTGTGTCATGTAAGGTTCCATGATCATGATGATGCCTTCTGCATGAAAGAGTACAGTTTTACAAGTTTACACTGTGAAGCATCCAAGCACAAATTCAGGGATACAGGTGGTTCTCATACTGTGTTAGTCTGCAGAGCAGAGAGGACCTGCAGTGAATGTTATTTGACTTCTGGCACCTCCTCTCCTGCAGAATCTGTTTGCAGGCACTCTAAGCTCAGTTCACATTTTCTGGCATTGATGGGGAGAAGCAGAGGATGCTGCCAAACTACTCAACAATGTTGTATTTATCAACCCAGCGTTTGACACTTTAAACCTCAATTTTTACCCACAGTTAACACCAGACAGTCCTTGAGGTGGTAGAGCTTGTTTTCTTTTTGTTACTTACCACTGGACATTATAGAGCATTGACAATTTTTACATTGTCTTATTAACTATCTTAAATCATACCGAATCACCACAGCTGGGCTATCAATGTCCTTTTTTTGATTTAGTATGACTACAAAGAATTTAAAAATATTATTACTGCAGAATATACTAATCAGCACTCACCTAGACCAGGCAACAAACTAGTACTTGGTATAAAGATCTCAATAATGCAACAAATTATAACCAAAGCCTGCCTTAAAATAAACTAGGTGTTTAAAAATACTGTAGGGACTCCTCATATGATTAGCTCTCATTTAAAGTCAGTATGACTTCTTGCATGAAAGAAAGAGACTACATTTACCTAAGGTATCATAAGGGGATACATAACTGCATGATATTCAAAAATCAGCCTTGTTAATATCAAGGTGGAGCCTTCATTTTCTTTTCTGTTCCTGTCTCTTTTAGTTTCTCCTTTTGAGAAACCATTTCCTATTTAAATGTATAAAATTGTTAATACAATTTATTCCACCATGAAGAATAATGGATACCTCAGGGAAAAGTTAATTAGAGAAGAAACCTACTTCACAGACTTTGTGGTCTACAATGGTTTTCTCTCACAAAAAATATTAGCATCCCGAACACATTTACAACCTGCTTTTAAGAGGTGTTGAATGGACCTGTTAATGCAACAGCAAAGCGTTTTTAACCAAAGTAGAATCAGGGTTAAAAATCTCCCAGTCTGCTTACACCGGGCCTATCCCTTTAACAGATACGGTCATCTTCAGTAAATGTAGGGTCTTAGAAAAGTAAGCATTTCCTTCTTTTGTCTGTAGTCAATCATCTATCTATATAATGGTATATCTATAGACCATTACTTATGATTACATCTAACAGCATCACTGCACAAGTAAAAATATCAGGAAGATTCTTTCTTTACTGGCCTATAATTTTTCCACTTATTTCATGCAGAAGAGAGAGACTTCATTCAACTGATTTAAACTTTAACTAAACTAAATAACATCTCTGAAGAACAACAACAAAAATTTTTTAAAATGACAAGAAAATTGGAGGTTTGGGATAAAAGGACTGTATTTTTGATCATAGGTCATTTACAGAGCATGTAAAGTATCTTCTACACTAAATGATTGCCTAAACATTACCACTTGAATTAAGGTCTTCAGGATTGTTTCTAATGTTATTTATTGAAGTTGTTCAAGAATACATCATCCAAAAAAAGCAAAGCTTTATTCTGGCAATTCTACATCTTCAGCCAGATACAACACCACTACTGGATATAGTTTTTACACACAATGGTTGTAGCCCTTTCTCTTTGTGCATAGTAGGAGCAAACACAACCAGTGTTAATTCCAGCTGAATGTCGTCTGGTAAGATAGATGGAATGCAGAGAGTAACACTGAGTTGAGAGCTGGCTCTCCAGCATTCAGTAGTCAGCACACCACTGCTGCGCAAGTCCTTTTAGCAAGAGCCCTTAAATCTTCAAAACAACATGAGAGATGGTTGCCCTGCCCACCATTGGTAGTGGGATGCTTGTGCAGACTTCACGCACACAACAACAAGAGGCTCTTCTCTTATGCTGTAGCTGGGCTCAGATTTGCCTTTATAAAGGCCCTTTCTGCCTTCCTGATGGTGTCTGTTAGGTCTCAGAATTCAGGGAAAGCTACTGCTTTCACATGTGAGATCAAAAATGAGAACCTTCACATAGCCACGGCTCTCTTGGATAGCTCACACAGAAGGTCCTGCTCCTGTTCTGTGACCTCATCTTCCATGGCAGACTGTGGTACCCCAGATGTTAAAGTTTTGGGAAAGCATGTTGTATAGCATGCTTTATTTCTTCAAACTATAAAGGCGGTAATCCATGCAACCCTTCTTTGTACCAAGCTTTCCCCTTGTCAGACTACAAATGTGGGTCAAGGAGGGGAAAAAGAAGAACTTCAGGACCAAATTCTTCTTCTGCCAGCCAGGTCATCTCCCTTCCTCACTCTCCATTAGGCTAAAGCAGAGAGAATATTCACTTATCCATGTCAAACCAGCATCTAACTATTAGCTAATTAACCTTTGTATTTATAAGATTCTTGAAAATTATAGAAGAGAATGCGTAGGAGGACAGAGGATAATTTGAAAGAAATAATTTATATAGGTAAAATAAATGTGACAGAGAATGATAGTCCATGTAGTAAAGCAATAATAGAGAAAAAAAATGCAGTTAGGTACAGGATATAGTCAAGGATGTTAGGTCAGAGAGGTATATTGAAAAATGGAGACACTACTTTTTAGTAGGAGTAGGATCAGGAATTTATAGCAAAAATGCAGGCAAAAGTCCATATCTTCTTAAACTTTTAGAGATTTTCATAGCGGTAATTTTTAAATGTAGCAGTGGTGGTTTGGACCTTTGACAAAGAGCTCATTTTGAGCCTGACTAATCTGAACATAAAATTTCAGTCCCACCCCAACCTATCACAGGAATTGTCAAATATGTCCATCTACCTTCTCACTTTGATCCTCTTGTCCAAACTCACATTATCAACCCAAGGGAGGGAAGAAGAACAACAGTGACATGAGCTCTGAAATCAGTATTTTTATAGATGACTAGGTCTCTGGAGTTGATAAAATAAAGCTGGATGTCCTTGCAAAGGCAAAGGAACTATACCACTATACTCACAAACTATTTTAAATCACAATAGAGAATTAGTTTTCTAGCTTGCATGTTCTGCTGTTGTTGGCTTGGCTACTTCCTTAAACTGGTCTCTGGGAATTAAGACTGCTATCCTGAGTAGTTGCTCCAGACCTCCTTACAGACACTTGCTTTGCTTCCAACTTTATACACAGGGTTGTTTACTCAGAGATAAAAAATCTTTTGATTATCATTTGGCTCTAAGAGCTGACTATCAGCTTTTGAAAGGGAGGAGAAGGGAGGAAAGGTCCATAACGTTTGGATGGTGTTGACTAGGCTGGAGATTACTAAAAAGCAGTTAATTTCAAATTTCAGTTAACTAGACTTCATTAAATTAGATGTTTTCCAACATTGATGCTTGTATTGATTCATACATGCCATCAGGTTACCTGGTGTTTCCCAAATATGTATCTTAAGGCATTGAGTAAAGCTATTAAATAGACAGGCAATAGATCACATTGTTTCTATCAGCGGAAACACAAAAAATAGTTCTTAGTGCATATTATAAATAGTGATCCTTGATAAGCATAAAACAGACACAGTGTTCATTGTACAATACACTAATTCCTAAAAGGCAGTTTATTTGTTCCTGTGATGCAATTCATCAGTTTATAGAAATACGTTCCAGTGAGAAAACACTAGATCGTCAATCAAATAAACTGAAGTCATTAAAAAAGCTTGTTCCACAAAAAGTTCATGTTTTGACAGAAAAAGCATTTCTTTTTCAGAAATCTTTATTGATTCCAACAAAAATTGAGAAGCACCAGACTGAAACTTGACATTGAAACACTTACATCATATATTCCTACTAAAATCCACCAACAAAAGAGCAAGTGAGTAATAAAAAAAAAAATCTTGTATCTAACCTTTCATCTAGTATGTAATTCACGTGTTTTGTTTTAAAAGGGGGGGAATATATGATACAGCAGAATTCAGCATCTTCCATTTCGTCATAGTATACTGATACCTTACCTTGCCATTAGACATAGAATACTCAGTTGTCAAGAAAATAAAGTAGATGTGAACATTTAAATGTATTGAAATACAATATAACTTAAGTCAATTATGTATGTGCTTCATCTTCAAACTGCAATTTCATCCAAGAATCACCACTACACACATAAAAGCAAGAAAACAAGAAGGAATGGTATGATGAGAACGTTTCATTGGTTTTGGTTTAAATGGTAGTACTGTCATGAGAAAGAGGCAACTTCTGCAGACTGCTGCAAATGAGCTCTGAATAAGACAGAATACCATAGAAAGATGAGCAACACAGAGCATATAAACCTAATAGAAAAAAAAAAAAGATAATCACAGGATATTTCATTTTATATTTAGAAATCCTGGGTTTATGTCCTTCCACCTGTATAGATAGCTGTGCAAATAAGCAGAACTGAGAAACTAAACCAATGAGTCATAAATATTAGCAAAACTTTTCAGAATATCTTTGTTAACTGACAAATCTGTCATAAATGCAAAGCTCCTACAGAAGGAGAAAATTCTATCTGTCTCCGTCTCCTGGAAGAGAAGGATTCCAGTGCATGCAGCCTCCTGTTTCCACTTCTGCAAAACACTGGTTTAGAATCTAGCAACAACCTAAATTTTCATATTTTCTAGTCTTAACCTCCATGAACAGCAGCTTGTGTTAGAGCTAGAAAGTCTACATGCACCACAGCATATTCGTGAGCTTTGTCTGCTGCCCTTTTCTCTCCCTGTCATTTGTGTTATATCACATATTGTTACAGAAATTTCATCTCTGCAAATTCTGATATACCTTCACGGTATTTCAGTGAACCATAGCAAAGAAGTAAGAGAAGAAAGAGAAGACAATGTTTCTCAGAGCTTTTCAAGTCTCTGTCATTGAAGGTGTTTGGTCATGGTAAATGTTTGAACAAAGCTTGTTGGTAGGGGACTCAAGCAGTGACTCCAAATTTTTGTTTTTTAAATGTATATCGGGCTACTAACAAACTTCAGTTTTTCTCATAGGTCATCTGACACTGACATCACACTCTGATAACACTAGTTAATTTCTTTCTGTGGAGCAGATAGGGAACATTTCCAAACTCAAAACCATCTTGGAGAACCACTATGCTCTAGATGGAGCATCACTAAAATGATCAAAGATACCTATCAAACACAATATTTTCATGTACACACAACCTGATCATGATCATCCATAATCAGAAACAGTTTCATCACCTTTTTATATTGGAGTAAGAGATACTGGCAGTAAAATCACACAATACTATTCCTACCTCTGCAGGTGGACATTATCAACTGGCAGCTATCAAAACTCACCATCATAAATTAAATTAATTCTTGTTAATACTTTATATACCCAAAGAAACTCCTATTTTAGAATGAACATTTCCAGTTCTGCAGGAAGATTACACAAGATTAAATGGATGAACAAGCAATAATAATAATACAAACTAAAATTAAGAGTGCCGAAGAGACTCTGTTTCATGAACCCATAACTTTCCAAAGCATTGATATTCTCACATGAGGTATTCAATGATTCATCTTTCCTTTAGAATATTTTACTTATAAATTTGAATAAAATGCAAACAAGCAAGCCCCTCTCTTTCTCCATCTTATCATCCCCAAGACAGAATAAAAGTCTAACTACGAATTTGATGTAGCATTACGTAAGAAGAGATTGTAGTGTGAAGTCTGGGGAGGAAACGACCCTTACTGAACTGTGCATGCTTTGACTGGGTTAAAAAAAGAAGCAGTAGCAATTGAAAAGCTGTTTGTGAAAACAGAAGAATATATTAAATTAATGTTACTCTTTCTTTTTCCTGTTGTGTGCGTATCCTCAGTGCTTACCACTGACCTCCTCATTAAATCCATTACTTATACGTCCTTGTATCCAAAGCCAGTTGCAATAACAAGAACTTGCATTTGTCCAGTAAAACCTATGAACAGTGCTGAATATTTTTGCACGCCATCTACTGGTACTTCTTTTCCATAAACTATGACATGTATCATTAAAAACCCAGTTTTGTCATAAAACACATAGTTGAGCAATTTCAACCTCGCACGTAGTTCAAGCTTTTGCAGCCAAGCTGGAATAGTTCTTGCCTGCAGCAAGCTGAATGTGGCTGTACAGATTATCAGTTTTAGTGTGTTTAAGCAGCCAGGCATCAGGTACATGAGCAGCAGCTTCCCACCCAACCTCCTGCTCCAGCCTTGCAAAGAGTTAGTGCCTCCATCCCAGCACTCCTCTGTGATGCTCATCCATCTATGCACAGCATTGCTCCCTACACATTGGCCACAAATTTATTCTCTCCTCACATTTCCCCAGCCTAGTGAGGATCTGTGAAAAAACACCCCCCCTACACAAACAACACATACACACACACAGAATAGCAGAGGCTTTTTAGAGCTTTTGAATAGTTATTTGATCTCTCTGAGGCATAAGTCTTCATAACAATCCCAGGCCCTTTCCTTAGCTTCTAAACGCTGCCAGCTCTCCCACTTCCATGAGCCAGTGCTTCATAAAGCCTCAGCTGCTGTAATCAAGATATCTGCAATGGAAGTTCAAATCTTGTTTTTAAAGTAAATTTCCAGTCTTTGCCAAGGAAAAGTCTGAAAGCACTAGGTCTCCAAGTTCAAAAAAACAGGCAAACAACCCCTAAATGTATTATTTAAAATTAAAAAAAAAAAGAAATCAAAGCCTTGGAGAGAATGACTCATTGGGTTTGAATTCTTTAGATACATAATATTGTTCTTTGGTGAACACTTCACAACTCAGATTCCACCTTAAAAAAGAAAAAAAAAAAAAACCCAAGAAAAAGAAGAAGAAAAAGAAGTCATAAAAGCAGCTTTCAAACTGGCCAACAGATTCAGTCCTTTATTCCCTGCCTCTTGTCCCAGCAGGCCTCCATCTCATCAGCTGTTGAGATTGCAGGTCCCAAGATCCTGGTCTACAAGGAGCTGATAACTTCCAGCAGGCAAACTGGCTTTAGCCAGCTCTTAAAGGGCCAGCATATCTCGGTTCTTTGAGATAAATGCTTTTAGTAAAACATGGTACAAAATCTCCACGAAGGCCCGATGTTGCTATGCAGAACAGGAGCAAAAACTTGCTGTGTCAGTAAAAGTGAAGGTGCATTGAGCCGGTGTGCGTAGGGTTTTGTTGTATTCCGCACAGGTCTGCATATTCAATACTCTCACTTAACTGAAAGTGTATTTGCAGCTAAGAAAGTGGGATATACCTCACCACAATTTTAACTGATAATTCTATACCTGTCTTTACCAAAAACCACCTTCAGTCATAGTAGCACTCCAATTTCTAGAGTGAAAAAATAAACAATTCCCTTAGGGGTAAACTCACATGCCCTTTTTAGATATATTTAAATATGGCACACCTTCTACTGAATGGATATAACCTTTGTATGCAGTACCAAGGACCAGAACATATGAACAGATGTGTATGCGCATCCAAGTTACAGACTCAAAATCCAACATATGCATACAGAAGATCTTTTTTTCACTATAGTGATGCATACGTGCAAGCAAACATAAAAGGTGTAGCCCTTCAGTGCTCTGTCAGACAGATTTGCACATTTGTACCATTCTAAAATTTGAGTTTTCCCTGCTAGATTTTCAGGAACTCACTTTACAAAACCTTGATCATATACTTCAATTTGTAATCAAACCTCCTCTGAATTTATTTGGCCAGAAAATCTTTAGCAAGTAGACTGGATGTTACTCACATTTGAGTAAAGAAGCCTTCACTGGATCAGAGATAATCAATGAAAAGAACACCCAGATTCCCATAGATAAATAGAATAGTTACTGTAAAATAAGTAATTTTTAGCCCATGAAGCACTGTACAGAGAAGGTAATATTTTAAAATTCTTTCTACCTTAAAATATCAATGTAAATAAATATGAAACTATTTTAAAACCACAAATGTTGTATAAACACACTGGAAGAACATCTGTTTTCTGAGTATTTTACAGTAGCTACCTCAAGCTTCTTTTATCTCTTAATCCATCTTCAGCTCTAAACTGGCCCTTCAGCCTGGCACATGTATTCCATGGATGAAGCATTAGTGTCCTCCCCCATCTAGTCTTTACCACCTTAACCCACACTTCTCCAGTTTCCACTCTTGTCAGCCTCATGTGCCTTGCTTGTCCCCAGTGGCTTGTGACTGCCTTTCTTGGCTAAAGCTACAAACTCATACATGCAGAAATGTCAGTGTTATTAAAGCACTATGTAAAGATGGTGCATTATCCTAAAGACAGATTTGAGTATCCTTCCTCACTCTGAGTGCTATCTCAGTCTTCCAATAGTCCCATTCAATTCTGTGGGCCAAATTTTGCCATTCCCTTTGTCATGTAGAGTAGTATCTCAGCCTTTGAATAGTCCCACTGATTTAATGGGACTTATTCACACAATCAGCCATTAGTAAGAATGGAAAAAGAAGCTGACATTATATAGTAACATTTCTAATATCTGTCTTCTGATGGCACAGAACAACCTCCTGATGATGAAACCTCTGCAAAATTTAACTGGCAATGCTATTTCTTTTTCTACAAACTATAAAAATCCTGATTTCTGTGAATGACATTAGTTTTAAAGAATATTGTCCAAAGTATATTACAGTGATGTGATGAAAGCTCAAAATACAACAGACCTCTGCATCTGTTTTTACATTATAGTAGAAATGTTCTGTTATTTAAAAGAAGAAATAAGCTATATGTTACTGTTTAACACCAACAATCTCTCACAAAACAAAGCTACGAAGAAGAATAACACAAATAAATAAATATACACATAGCTGATCATATCCACATACAGGTGAAAATAAAATTTAGCTGGTTGAAATCACATTTCTATGCATTTTGTCCAACATTTTAAGGTAATCATATATTAGCATCATGAATTTTTAGTACACAGAAGCACAAAGCCACTGAGCATCCTGAAGACCAAGAAATTAAGGGTAAGGCCTTGAAACACTAAGGAAATTAACAAATGAAATTGTCATATTTGTTGAATTAGAGCATTCTCTGTGTTGCAGGGCCCTAAAATAAAAAAGCTCCTTTAAACAAGCTCTGGTAAAAAGAATAGATCTTTTAAAAATAACATTGCAGGTGCCACAATATTATTGTGTATACATTGCTGCTGTGTTTTAATAGTCAGTCATTCCCTTGGAGAACTACTTGTAAAAGAATTATTCATTCTCTCTATGCATACATTTTGAGAATAATTCACTGTACTTTTCCAAATTATTTTCAAAGTGTACACACACAGGAAAGGATACAAAACTTTTCCCAGGATACATTTGAAAGCCTGTCAGCACTCAGTGCTAAGGCCTTTAATCCCAGGCTTTAAATAATTTAGGTAACACTTGATTACTCCATTGCTGGAACGTCAAGCTCGGCAAAATCCAAGTAACACAATATTTGAGGGGAAAAGAGAGAATACTCTACTATAAGCACTTAAGTGAAATATATTTCCTGTAAAAAAAAATGTGAGCTGTAGCCTGAGCCTGGTGTTTGCAATGCAAACTGTAGTAAAACACCCCTGAGGTTACCCCACCAAATAACACTTTATTTGGGTTTCCACTAACAAAATCCTTTAGTGAGTATTATGGTGCACTAGTCACAGCATACATGTCGCAAAGTACAGCGCTTAAGGAGCAGCTTTTCCTTAGTCTCATGCTATTTAGTGATAGACCCTAGCTCACATGTGCACACAAATTTCAAACAAACAAAAAAGTCCACCCCCACGACACATGTAAGCACACAATATAGTCAGCAAAAAAATAAAATGTTTTACCTTTCTTGTGGACTAATATTTTCTGGAGAGAACAATTTCATTTTCTCTGGTAGTCCACAGGGGATTCAATATTTGCTGTCTCTATGCATTTGTTAAATAAAAAAAAAACAGAACAAATTTCTTTGTTCTCTTAGGTGCATCTGTACCTGTTAACAAAGTTTGAACTGTCTTGACTTTTCATCTGTGTTCTCCACTCAAAAAGTAGTTTTAACCAACAAACTAACTTCTCTGCACAGTTATTCAGATCATGAGCCTTGTAATGTGGGGTTTGTGACAATCTATACATATTTCTTTATAGAGAAACACCAACTTACTCAAGAATAATTAAACATCCTAAAAATTATCAGAAGGCAACAAAGAAAAATAGTCCCCCCACGTCCCCCTGTGAATTAAATTATCACTTATTAAGTCCTTTAAGATCCTTTTTCACTGCTGCCTTTGAATCCTCTTTTGCACAGTATTTTTCTTAAATCTATCAGTTCCTTTTACTCCAAAGTTCATCATTTAGCCCTTTCCAATATCTAGTGCTAGAAAATCAGGATCAACAACAACAAGCCCAAAACTGCTCTCAGCGGAGTCAGTAAATGGCATATTTGACTCTCTCTCATACCATTTTGAACCAAGTCCTTACACAACTACTGCCCTGACACCTCATCCATCAGCTCTTAAAGCATAAGAGCAGCACCCCATAAGCAAACCTCTTCTCTCCTACACCATCTCCAGAGTTGAGGCCCAGATGAGAAACAGCCTTATCTTCCAACATAGCAAAGATATACCTCTAAGATCAGACCTTGGCAATTTGACCTAAAGCCATCCTTACTTGCAAAACAAAGTCTCCATCATCTTCAGAGCAAGAAGGAAAGAGTGTGAGACGGAAAACAGAGATGGGGGTAGGGGGGAAAGTCCAGTCCTCTCTGACCTGATTGGAAACTTTGTTGTAGCAAAGAAAAAAAAAAAAAAGAAACTCTTTGGCCAGTTGAGAAAGTGTCTATGGTTGCTCTTGTATTGGGAGGGTCTGTTCAAGTTTTCTCAATCTTCTTTTCTCTCTCTCTCTCTCTCTCTCTCTTGCCCCCTCTCTTTCTCCACTTCTCTTGTTTCAAAAGGGGCCTCTGGTCAGCGCTGATTAATAAGTGGGTTTTGTTGTGAAGTGTTGAATAATAGAAGATGGCCGGTGACCCAGGAAAGACTAAACCTTGTGCTACTTTATTGTGGCAAGCTGAGAAAGGGGCTTTAGGACAGAGACCCCAAGCACTGACCCGCACACATCCTGCGGATTCCCTATTCATTCTCACAGCCTTCCAGTCGCCCAGAGCTCCCATTGTTTGCCAAGCAACAATAGAGATTTTGCACAGAAAGTAAAGCCCTTTTCAGATTCCTCCCTGATGTTTTGCATTTGGGGAAACTACCATCCTTAACGGTTTTCTTTCCCTTAACTTAATTTCATGAAAACTCCTAGGATTTGGGCTTTTATTCTCATTGCTCAAGACTTTCCATATAAGCCTAAGAAAACAAACATTTTCTCTTAATAAATAGTTTCTTCTTTTTTTTTAATTATGCAACACATTTTTCCTGGGGAACTGCTTCCCTAGCAATTTAAAGGAAAAATGAGATTTCTTTTCTTTTGTTTCTTAGCATATCACTATGCTTTAATGCACACTACAAATCGTTGCACATCCTAAAAATAACTGTATTCAAGCATCCTCTTTTTTTTGAGTGGGATCCAACTAGAGAGTGCTGCTCATTTCCCCAAAAAAAAAAAGCTGAAGATTGAAGTCTCTTGGTTTATTTCTGCCCTGATTAGGCAAGCCAAGCTTTCATCTCCTTGCAGTCTGGCCCCTTCCCCACGTTTCAAACAAAGAGTTCACTCACAGCCACCAAGGAGGGCAAATGCCACTCCATAGACTTGCTCTGATTTACCTGTAGGGCCCAAACCACATTTCTCATTCTAACCTAGACATTTATTTGCACTCTAACCATGTGGATAAATAAATCTTGCAGCTGTCGAGCCTTTGGGTAGGAACGTGGCTAGATGAGTCAGAGGCCTCAGGATCACAGAGTTTTATTTAATTGTTTTCTCTGGCCTGTTGTACATGGATTTTCATTCCTCTATGCGTCCACTTACACATGTCACCAAGTGGCTGGGAGGTTTGGGTGTTTGGTTGTGCCTTGGGTTTGCAGGTTTGTGTCTTGTTCTGGATTTACTAAGCATTAAAAAAAAAAAGAAGAATAAGAAGAAGGCAGGAGGAGGTTGCAATCAAAAGGACAAATTTCTGTTAAATTGCTAAGAATGGGATTTCTTCCCCCTCAGTTATTTGAATTTATAACTGACTGAACATTTTTATCAGGAACACTGCTTTCTCTCAGCGTTTACACCTACGTAGGGAGGTCTAGAAATCCACCCTTTGGAGGTGAGGGAGAAAAGACCGGTCTGTCAGAGAAACCTTTAACAACTGAAGGAGGAACAACAGTCTTTATTAAGGATATTGGGTAGCAGAATTACCTTGGCGGGGGCGGGAGGCGTTGTAAAACATTCATGTGCAAAGGTTTTCAGGCTGAAACCTTTTCATCGATGGCGTGGGGGGGGAGGCAGGGCGGGGGCTTGCAAACCCCCAGCTATCTCCATTTGTCAGCGCCACAGAGGAGGGGTCGTAAAGCCAGCAGTGTGGAGGGGCGGGCTGCCCGGTGGTCCGCCAGCCCTGCACGCCCAGGGGCTGGTTTCCAAAGCGCGATGTGGCTACAAGTGCGATGAGCGCCGGCGGGCTCAGCCCGGAGCCTCCAGCAGCCCCGGTACCGGGACCCCAGTCTTTCACTTTCGTGCTCCCCATATCCACTTAAAACGTTAGGAAAGAGAGAAAGGGGGAAAAAGAGAGGAGGAGGAGGAAGGCGAGCCCCCTGATGCATTGTTCCCCTGCCGAATTGATATGCTAATTGCCCTTGTGAGGGCACAACAAAGAACACCTTGCACTTCTGAAAGACTTTTGTGTCCTGGCCGGAGAAGTTTATTATCAACTAATTAGCAACAACTTCTAGCAATGAGTTGGGTTACATTTTCATAAGCTTTGAACAAACATCCTTAGCTGCGCTGTGTCAGGATGATGGGCTTGCTGAGGAAAATAGAGTCCTAAATCAGGGAATGAGCTTTAATAATTAGCGCCTGCTATATATGGAGCCTCTGTCGACGTAGATCTTCTTCCGAGGTGTTTGATTCACTTTGCTTCCAGGCTTGCAAAGGACCATGACAAGCACTCCAGAAAACAAAGTCTTACTGTAGAATAACTAGCCATTTTTCTCTTCATATTAAGGTTCTTTTTTTGCAGCCGAAGAGCAGTTGAGACTACCCCGATAATGCACCAAGAATAATCAGTATATGAAGAAGCTCGATGTAATTAAGCACATTCATACTAAGCATCATTTAGAGAGGGCTGTTGTAGGCAGTCTAGCGTTTCGAATAAAAAAAAATCGTCTGAGAAAAAGGAAGGTTATATTTGAAATGACAGAAAGAAAATACCTTTAGATTTCATAGGTCATGGGTTTTTTTTCTTGTTTAATTTTAATTCCGTGTTACTCATGTTACAGTCTTTCCAAAGAAAGAGGAACCAATCTCAGGACTAGGTTAGCTCAGACCTCTTTCTGTAAACTGCTGGTATCTTTAGAAGCAAAAGGATATGATGTTTCCTTGGTTTAAAGTGAAACCAGGAAAATAAAACGAAAGAACTTTATTTTTATCCCTGTAGCAAGCATGTTGTTTTCTTCTTGGCTTTATGCAATCAGAAGAGAGTAGAAACAATTATCTGAAGTCTACAGACATTCTAAGGTTTGCTGATAATTCTTATTAACTGGAAACAACACACTTACAGATTCACATTTTATTGTGAAGTCTTGGCTTTTGAGCTATGGGATTTGCAGAGGAGGGGGTGTCAGACAGTAGATCACATCAGAACTAGATTGATAGCGCAATTTATACGTGGATCTCCAGCATGGCCTTCCTGAACCTGCCCTGGTCCTGAGGAGAGCTCTAGGGAAGCTGCAAGCCTTGGGCCCGTTCAAAGACGGTGATTATTGGGATGCAGAAGAAAGCAGCTCGGCCGTGGCTGCTTTTGCAATGCACCTTATCCTCTGCTATTCAATTCATTTAATGGGTAAACACATCCTCCATCTCTTGGTCTCTTTCTGTCCCCTTCTCCAAGCGATTTCATTTGTTTAAAATCCTAAAAGGTGGTATGAGGTCTTATTGAAACCCAGCAAGGCAAGGGGTGGGAGTGGATTAGATTCCTTCATTTCCTTTTGGTAATCCTAAATGCAGCTATCTCTGGTTCCTTAATCTCCTCTAGAGTCGGATTACCACCCATTTGAGCAAGTGCAACTGGAATTAGGAGATGAGAAGCATGCAAAGAAAGTGCCAAGAAATCCTGAGGTGACCGAGATGTTGGGGTGGCCCTGTCGCCCGCAGTCTCTTGCGGTGCCGCAGGGCCCCCAGCCCCGGCTCAGACCTCCCTTTCTTCTCGCTGTAGCTCCACATCAGCAAGGGCCACAGCTGGGTCACTTTGGTGCTTCATTTGCCTCATGACAGCTTCTTCCAGTCCTGCAGGTTTCAGCTTTTAACATGGCCAGGCTAGCCTCACTGTCATACACCAATATATGTATATGTGCGATATATATAAAATATATTTATCATATATATATATTATGTATCTGGTTTGTGTATATTTAGGTATATGTATATATATATAGGCACATACACACACATGGATGTTCCTGTATTGGCTAGAAGAAAGAATCGATAAAAATAGCTGCTGAAATGTGGAGTGAGTACAACTGTGCTTACATGTTTCTCTGTCCACTTGGAAAGAGTAACCCCACATGAAAACACATGTACGTGTGTGCAGAGATGCTTTTAAACAATCCCTCACATTTGATTGAAATAGAATATGCCACCATGTATATTTAAGATTAAAGCTTTATTTTGAAAGGCCTGTAATCCTTTCAAGGAGATTTTGTTGATATAAGAGTTCATTGGAAAGCAATTGTGGATTGTACACCTCTGACCTTTCAGCAAGAAGGGTGCAGGTCTGCACAGCTGAAATATACTGTGCATCAATTTATTGTGAAGCCCTTACAGACCAGCTGAATACCCATACAACTTCAGGATTTTATTTTAAAGGTTACAATTAGTGGTTTGATCATCGAAGTTGAGGATGTGGTATTTTTATATTGAGTGAAATACATGATTTAATTATACTTAAAAAAAAAAAAAGGCCATCCATCTAGCCAGAAAAATCCCAAACAAGAAAATAAAACTTAAGGACAGGCCTGCTATACAAATTGGAGGCAGCTAAATGCTCTTTTGTGCCTGCAGCTCTAAGGAGGCTGTGATGCATGCGAAGGAAAGTGACTGACTTAACTCATTGGGATTCAGAGAACGACCTGCCCTCTTCTGAAAAAAAAAAAGAAAAAAGAAAAAAAAAGAAAAAAGAAAAAAGAAAAAAAAAGAAGAAGAAAAGTAAGTGAAGTAAGTGTGTATGTGTGTGTGTGAGTATTCGTGTCTGTGCGTGTGTGTGTGTGAGAGAGATAGAGAGAGAAAGAGAGAGAGCGAGAGAGAGAGAGAGAGAGGGAGAGAGAGAGAGAGCGAGACCGCGGGAGACTCACACAGAGTCCTGCTTTCCCGAGCTGAGAGCTGCTGGTTCCCAAGCAGAAAGTATTAGGAGAAACAGAGCATCTTGTCTCTTTGCTGCATTTACGCGATGAAATCACCGCTTTTTTTATTCTTGGTAACCGGCCGGTTTTGCTTGCATCCACTCCGAGCCATGGAGGATGGGAACAAAAATGTAATTAAAAACAGACAGACAAAAAAAAAAGAGAGATAAACAAACAAACCGACCCAACCACACTGGCATGAGGATTACTCACTTTGGCGCTGGCTGTAAGTACCAAATCTCTTGCTGCATTTCACAGCGATAGACAGAGGCTGTTGTGATTTACATTTAGGTTGTTAGGGTTTGGTTTGGTTCTTTGTTGTTCCCTCGCTGGGTTGGGGGGATTTTTGTTTGTTTGTTTGCTTTTGTTTGTTTGTTTGTTTTGTTTTTCTTTAATATCGTCCTCTCCTTACCAGGCTTCTGCGGGGTTACTTAAGCAAGCAAATAAAATCGGGGCGGAGAGCTGAGGCTGAGCAGCAGCCGGGGGCGCGGAGGAACGCGGGGTGCCGGCGGTGTGGGGGGCAGAGGGCTATTTTCGGCACCAATTTGTAGGCTTAGCTGGACTGAAAATGTGTTTCTCTTGCACGGGGGTGGGTGCGCCGGTGCGTCTACATACATACACATCCTCAGGCAGCGCGGTCCTGCTCGGGTCTGTGTGGTGCAGCGTGAGTCCGCCCAGCTTGAAGGAATGCTGTGGTCAAAACAGCTTTCCAGCTGGTTTGGGTTTTTTTGGGATCTCCCCCCCTCCCCCACCCTCCGCCCCCCTTAAGAGTGTATGTGATAGTGGTACTTTTCCCTGACAGGATTTAATTTAAATAAACTAGGATCAAAACTGTCTCCCTCTCGCCTAGCCTAGTCGCTTTTCTCCCCCTCCCCTTCCTCCTTTCTTTCTTTATTGCTGTGTGAGCGCTCCTGGGAAAGTGGATCGGTTAGAGGGTAAGGCTTTTGAAATCGTCGGAGAAAATGCAAGCGAATTCAGAGACTCTGGGCTTTCTTTGTGTGGTGCTGAAGCCGTGGAGCTGCTTTGTGCTTTGGAAGGAGAAAATGGCGAGTCCTATTGTGTTTAGGCCATTTTCTTCCGGTACAAGGGTTTTCCCCCAAATCCTAAATACCTCAGGGCTCTATTGAAAGAAATCTCCCATCCCACCAAGTGTGAATGGCTGCAGCTCTGCCTTTTTCCCGGCCGGTAGTACCTCACATCAGAGAGATCCCACACATTTCTCATCGCAGGGCTAGTGCATAATTTCTAAAAGTGCTGTCTTCAGAGCCTCTTGCATCGGAGCGGCAATTTCATCTGTCCTTTTCCTACGTTATTCAACTCAAGGGAGCAGGTTGTGACAAGGTGGGGGTGGGGGTGAAGGAATAATAACCCGAGACCTGTCCTGCTCTAAAATGCTACAAAGGAGCTGCGTTTGCCAATTGAGGGAGGAGAAATCATCTGAGAAAAGATTCACGAACCGTTGAGGGACAACCTGACTTCTCAACTAAACTATTTAAACTTTATATATTGCACACATGTATGCGTGTGTGTGACAGAGTTTATGTAGGTGTGCGTGCGTGTAGCCACACAGCAAGAAAAAACTTTAGGCTCAGAAAGAGGTCGTATACGCATAACGTGAGATTTTAGAGCATATTTCAACACTGTGTGAGAATTATTCCGGCTATAACATGCCGTGAAGTCAGTTCTCTTGCAGTACTCTCAGTTCTTTTCAGGTCAGCTAGTAAGTAGGTACGACTTGCTAGAAATCGCTTCTGAATTTCCACGTTAATCTGTTCGAGGAAAACAAGCAGGAGTCCGAGGTTTTAAGACCATTGTCCGATACGAACCACTTTTTATTATAATGTGGGCTCGCCTAGGCGTTAGTAATTACAAGTGCTCTGAAACGGGTGAGCCATCAAATAAAACCCAAGAAAGGCAAATCCCTCCCCCCACCCCGCACCTCCTTCCAAGGTGCTGAATGTGAAGAACACCACTACTAATAGTAACATCACTACTAATAGTAACACCAAAGCTCAGGTGTTTTCCTCGGGCCGCCGGGCCCCTGGGCGGCGGGTGCAGCGCGGGGGCTGCCGCCGGCGGGTCAGCACCATGGACAGCGAGCGGGCGCGCGGTTATCCCGGGAAAACGGGGCTGGATCGCGCTGGCCGCCCCGCCAGGCGGTGGGAACCGAGCTGCTTTGCCTCCTTCCCACTATCTTTCGTGTGGCTGCTCGACTGTCCGCACAAAAGACTTGAGAAATGAAATTTATAATTCTCCCTCATGAGAGCGAACTCTATTAAAAAGCCGTGATAGCGCTTTCTCTTCTTATTGCCCGCAAAAGAAAAATCTCTCTGTCCTGCGTCCGATTGCTTTTTTCCCCTTCAGCTTCGAGCCAAAAATAAATCTACTGTTTGAATCGACTGAATGACAGTGGGGCAAATTAAATTGATCTTATCAGTGACCAAGTTCCACAATTGGAAAAATTAAATGCCACTTTGACAGACAAGGATAATATGGAACAGATCTATAAAACAGCTCCTTTGAACAACAACAAGAACATCAACTCAACAGGAGCCTAGGTACTGGCGATCCTTTTTTCTTCATACTGCTCCGTTATGTCACATCCTTTAGTTTGTGTTTCTGCGGTACCAAAATGATTGAAACCATTGTTTGATGCGAAGGGACTAGCGATGATGAGTCATGGACTTTATGCCACAGCAAAGGCAACAGACATGGCTCTCAGGCAAATTCCTTTTTTTTATTTTCATCACGCTTCTAATTGGACTCCTCTTTCAGATACTCTTCGCGGCACTTCCAGCCCACCCCACAGCTCCAGAACAGCTATCTGCAAACTCAGGGCTGGGCTGCGAGAATGACAGGCTGCTCTGTCTCCACCTAAGAACTGCAGAAACGCAACCTCGAAGTCGTTTAGACAGGAGAGAAAAAAAAATCCCCCAATTCTGTGCCCCCCCCTACAAGGCAAGAGGAGGCCTTGAGCGACCTCTGCGCTCTTTGCCTTCCCGGGCTCGGCTCTGCGCAGCCCCGAGGACCGGCTGTCCCCGCACGGTCTCAGCGGGACAGGGACAGCGGGAACAAAGCCCGGGAGGGCTCGGCCCGGTGTAGCGGAGGACGGAGGGGCGCGGCGGTGCCGCAGTGAGGGGGGGGCGGCCGTGCGGGGGGGGCGGCCTCCGGGTGAGCCGGGGAACAGGCTCCTCTTCCTCGCTATGACTGTACAGATTCATGTGACATTGAGGTTGGGGAGGTGGGAGGAAGGCGGAGGGGGGGGGAGGGGGGGAGGGGGGAAAGAAGCCGGAGGGAGGGTTGAACTTTCTGCCGGGCTCGGCTTTTCACACCTTTCTCCTCTCACGATGCGAGAGGACGTTTTGGGAGAGAGCTGGTCGGCGGGGTCCCCTCCTAGCAGGTCCCCCTCGACCTTGCGGGGACCCAGGCGGGCGGCGCGGGGCTGGGATTGTGCCGGGTTTCAAGGACACGGGAGATGATCAGGACTTTGGGAGCCAACATCTGCCTGGCTAGTGACGTCAGCAGCCCTGTGTAATCCTCTTGTACTGAAGGCAGATGCCTTATTTGTTTGGCTGGAGAGGCATTAATCCCTAATTCTGGAGCAGCAAGCAAGGGGGAGAGACCGGACCGCTTCCGACCCCCCGAAAGCAGCTAGAGGGGCTCTCGTCCTCTCCTGCGCTCTGCGGCTCCGACTGGCGAAGTAGCCGCCAGCCCTCGGAAGGTTTGACCATTTTCTTTTTTTTATTACGATTTTTTTTTTTAGTGTTTGGAGTGGGTTCATAATTATTGTTTTTATTCGGATGCTTGGATTTCTCCCCATGGAATTCACTCTTTGCTTTCGTGTGCTCCTCAATCGGAGAAAGAAGGGGGAAATGCTGTTCCTCCTCCCCCTTATTCTTTTTTTTCCTTTTTTTTTTTTTCTTAATTTTAACCTTTCCCTTGTGTTTGGTCTCCGGAGATTTTTGCAGCGGCGGGTAAGGAGGTTGCTCTCCGCCCTTCCCCGCTGCCGGCCAGCTCCCACTGCGCTGCAGAGACCCAGGCGCCCGCTCGCCCCGGCGCTGCGGTGATGGGCGTTCCGCCCTCATCCCTCTAGGGCCAAGGGGCGAGCAGCTCCGGAGGCTCGGGTCTGGCCGACCCCAGCTCCGCGTCAGTCTGCGTGGTTCCCCTTTTCTTCCTTCCCTTCCCTTCCTCCCCTTCCCTCCCCGCCCTTCCCCTGCTCTGACTCCCCCCCTCTCTCCCTTTTGTCATTGGCAACCGTGCGGCTTGCGGGCTCCTAGCGCCCTTCCCTCCCCGCCTGCCTCCCTAACGCTCTCGCTTTGTCTGTTTTCCAGGCGGCCGCACGCAGGAGCTGCGGTGCCGAGGGAGCCCGGAGCCGCCTGCCCAGCTTGTCCCCGGATGCCCCGACGAGCCACGGGAAAGTCTCCGAGAAGCCCAGCTTGCCACCGGACCCCGGTCGCCACCGGCAGCCTCAGCGCGTCCCGTTTCGCCTCCTCGTTCTCTCCCCGGGCCCCGGCACCGAGGCAGCCGGCGAGGTCAGCCCGCCCGGTTCCCGGGACGCGGCCGGGATCCAGCCCGCAGGGGGATGCACGGTGCCCGGCCGCCCCGTCCTTCCCGGCGTGCCAGCGGCACCGAAAAGGAATGGTCCCCGTCCTGAGCGGTGAAAGATGCCAATAAGCATTATAATTATTAAAAAAGCTTAGGCTGGGTTTTTGGGTTTCTTTTTTTTAACTTTTGTTATTATTGTAACGACTTCATCTCTCATTTCCTCACTCGCTCGGTGCAGGCAGGCCAGATGGGCTGCCCAGACCCTCCCGGGAAAGGGGCAGGTGCGAGTGAGTGAATTTTTTTTTTTTTTTTTGCTTTACAAAGAAAGATGACACATCCTGCCTTTTCCCTTTTCACCGCCGAAAGACCCCCCACTACCCTCGCCCCGGGCCGAGAGGAGCGAGGATGCTCTGGAGGTCCGAGCGGAGCCGCAGGACCAGGCGGATGGAGGCAGCCGGAGAGACACGGTCCCTCCCAGCCAGGAATGCCAAATCACAGACGTCGAGTCTTGGAGAGCCAATTCCTGCGTTTAAGATCACGCGAAGACATTGGCCAAATTAAAGCAGTCGCCTGGAAGTGTGTGACAGTCACACGCTTAATTTCTATTTTTTAATTATTTTTTTTTTAATGCACTAAATGCGTATTTAGCAGCTTGCTGGGCATTGCAAACAACAGACGGGCTACATTATATGCAGCTCAGGCCAGGATGGGACTAGGGTGGAGGGAAATCACCTTTCTTTTTCGGGGATCAGTTGCTATTCTGCTTCCAGAGAGAGAGAGAGGGAGAGCGAGCGCTCCAAGGCTCTGACTCTCCGTGTTCACAGCGGACCTTGATTTAATGTCATACAATTAAGGCACGCGGTGAATGCCAAGAGCGGATCCTCAAGGCAGCACGAAAAAAATCTCGCTTGAACATAACATAGCGTTAACGCTAATAATAAAAAGAATAGCGATAAATTAAAAATAACCTAAAAATCGGAGAGACAAAGCAATAAAGAGCTCGACAGCCTGTACTCACCTACGGAAACCGAGACTATATCGGAGCGGCGGACTGAACGGCTCAGCCTGGTGGAGAGGAGGGGACCGCTGCCACGGGACGGGCCCCGCCAGGTGTCAGCAGCAGGTAACGGGGCCGGGGGGGGCACTGGAGCGGTGCGGTAGCCGTGGTGGTTTTTCAAGGCAGCGGTGACTCGACCTTTCGCTTTTCTGGGCGAGATTATGTAAAGTCGATTAATGGGAAATAAATACGTTTTTTCTAATTATTATTATCATCGCGAGGATTGTTCTTTGCGTATCGCCCAGCCGGTAGCTAGGGGTGCCCGCTCGGTGGCGGCTCCTCCTCTTGCGGAGCTTCTCTGGAAGCCGAGGGATGCGGACCCCGGGGCGGCGGAGCCGCGTCTGAGCCACGGTCCCCGAGAGCCACACGCGGCGTTGGTGGCCGGGGAGGGGGGGTCACTCAGGGGGCGGAGGGGGCACTACAGCAGAGCGATGTGCGGAGAGCGGTGCGCGGCGGCTGCACCGGGAGGGGCGCAGGGCCGAGAGGCACGGAGCGGTACCGGAGGGGCATCGGAGCGGCGGGGCGGGCTCTGTGCGAGGAGCGAGGCGGCGGCTTGCGACCGCGGAGCCGGGTGTGCGGGGAAGGGGGGCGGCGCGGGGGGGACGGCGGCGGCAGCGCGGCGGAGGGTGGGTGGGGTGGGGGGGCACGTGAGCCCGCGGAACCGGAGACGCGGGTCCGGTGGAGGTGACGGCGGTGACGGGGCCACGTCGGGATGGGGCGGGGAGGGGAGAGGCCGGGTCCCCCCCGGCGGCGGCGGCGGGAGCCTTTGTTCCGCGGGGCCCGGCGGCGGCGGAACAAAGGAGCGGCGGGGCCGGGAGGGGCCGGGCGGGACCGAGCCGGCGCTGTCCGTGGTGCTGGCCGGCCGGCCGGGCACCGGGAGCATCCCGGCAGAAGGAAAACCGGCGTCCCGATGGATCTGAAGCGCAGGGGGATGCGCGGCAGACGAGGCAGGGGGGCGGACAGGGCAGGCAAGCGGCTCGGCCTGCGCCTCCGCCTGCGCGCCGCGCGTAGCCGCTGCCTCGACGGTGTCCCAGGGAGCATCCCTCCCGGCCAGCCCGCCTCTGTCTGAAACAGCCGGGTTGGAAGCCGGTCCCGCAGCGGGGGCTCGGTCCTGCTCCCATCCAGGCTCTGTCCGCACGGCATCCTGGCAGGCCTAATCCTGCGCTGCCTTCTATCAAACAGCAACCACAGTCAGCAAGGGCAGGGGATGCTTTCAAGCACTAAACAAGGCAAGCCAACTCAGTAACAGCCATAACCACAAGAACCATAACGATCACAATACTATGTGCCCAGGGGTCGGAGCGCTTTGCCCTCTTTCCTCTTGTGCTCGGCAGACAGCTCTGATCGCAGTGAGGTTTTTGCCAAGAACTAGACTGCAGGTTGGACTGCTCGCCCTTTGCTGCCAGGGGATAAAGGAGATGATCTCTGCTCTGTCCCCAGCCTCTTGCATCTGCACCCCCTTGTAGATGTCTTTGCATGGTCTGGCAGACAGAAGAGGTACACAGGATACTACTACGCTTCACTCCAGCTCAGCAAGTTGGAGGTTGAGCCTCCCCCAGTGCATCACCTCCTGTTCTCATTTCTTTCTTTGAGATAACTCTATACATCTATATATCAAGTATATGCACATTTGTGTATGTTTATCTAAGCAGCCTCAGATTGTTATAATTTCTGTTCACCATCCTTTCTTGCTTATATATTTTTCCTGTAAGACACAGAGCTGTGCAGTGTCTCAGGGGAGCCATGCAGTCCATCTTCACCTCCTCATGTGTGAGCCAGAATGAACTGCAGCCAAGATTGACCCTTATGCAGGTAGAGAACGGGGAGGTCTTTTAAATGCAATGCATCCTGAGTGACCTAAAGCACTTGGTTAAACTGTCTCCAGGATTCCAAATATGAGCTGACCGTTCCTGCATCAACACATTATGCCCACCACAGCTCACTTCTTTTTTTTTCTTCTTGGAAATCGATGCTAAGGATTCATTATAAATACGGTATTATTCCCTTGCAAAAGCATAAATATGTAAGTGAACCTGCCGCTGCCAATCTCTCAATGTAGCCTTTAAAATATTTCTTAAAGCTTGGAAAGAAATGGAACTTTCTTTGGAATAGATGGAGCTTTCTTTTGGAAAGCTTCCAGAGGCAGAGAACCTTGCCGCCTTCTAAACCACAGTTGCAATAATGATGGTGGTGGTGATGATGTAGCCCATAAAAAATGGATGGAAGCAGGGTCCAAAGACCCAGGTGATGGACCATGCCATCCAGAGCTGCGCATTTCCCCTTCTGATGTTGTATTGCTGCCATAGGAATGCTGGGATTCTCGTGGCGGCGTCTGAAAGCAACCTGCATTTAATTTTTTTCACTTTCCTTCCTGCTCTGAAAATGGAACAAAAACCCCGCTTTCAGCAATTTTTCCTTGGGGTAGCCTGATTTCCGAGACTAACTCAACCATGAGACTAACTCAATCCCCTTTTCCACGGGGAGGGCTGCCTGCCAGCCCCCTCTGCATTAGAAGTGTTAAGACAACCTCTCCCTTTAAAAAATATTTTATTCTTCCCCCCCCCTCCCCTTTCCTTCCTGCAACGAGGCCTCCCCGGAGAAGCGGGAGCAGAGCCACCGCCGCGCCCCCTGGCGGCCGCAGCCAGCGCTCCCCCCGCCGCGGAACCCGGAGAACTTCGAGCACGAGCAATTTAGAAGCCGCGTTCCCGATCAAAAATAGCCTGAAAACCTGAAATGCTATTCGTTCTAGGTATTTTGAAATGGAGAGCGAGAAAAGCTATCTTGCCGTGCCTGCATAATGTAAACCAAGGCTTTCCCTCTCATGCAAATTCAATGTTGTAGAACGTCATCTGTGGCACCAAAATTCTTAGGGAAATGGGCTACTACCTGCTTGCTGGCTATTGAGGCACCTGAGGCATCAGTTTCAACCAGAGTCGAAAGGTCCTACAATAGCAAGAGGCAAAGTCAAGGTATCGCCCAGTTGCAGAGATTTTCGCCTTCCTCAAAAATTTAAGATGAAGGTTTTAACTTTGCTTATTAATCAGGCTGATTAAATGCCAACATTTCATGCTGTTTCACTTGTCCTCCTGTGTTGAAGGTGATGGCTAAGAAAGGTGTAGAGCACAGGTAAGTCTGGCAATAAGCAAAGCAAGCCCACCAGCAGGATGAGCGTTCCTCCACCGCCTCCAGCCCGCAGAGCCTGCCTCAGGAACAGAATCTTCCCTGATGCTTCTACTCAGAGATGCAGAGGAGAAGCACTGCATCCAGCTCTTCAAGGCCTGGTGCACAACTGTGACATCTACACCACAAGACAGAGGATGAGCCAGCCAGCAAGGTATGGGATGAGATTAATTTTCACACTCCAAACAAACTTCTTCAATTTTCTTTTGTATAACTTAGCTCTGCTAATACTGATAGGTTACTGCAATAACTAAGGAGTGAGATAATAGAGATGGTAATGTGCAGTTTAACATAACTTGATTTTCTCTTAATCACAGACTGCTTTAATAGCATGGTGGGTGTTAAGACTGCAGCACTTATTAATATTAAATATTTGTGTGCCTGAAGTAGTCTTAAAAAAATCTGACTAGAGAAGTCCTACAATCAGAAAACAGGGGAGAAATACAAAATCTGAAATACATTGTTACTATATAATATTTGAAAATGTAACTTGAGGATAATTTGATTATCACCTGGAAACTATCAAGTTAACTTCATGTATCGTTCATGCTAAGACTGATTTATAAGTCACCATATTAAAGTAATTGTATTTATTAGGCAGTGAAGTACAGGTTGCACATTAAATAATATTAACTTAAGTACGCACATAAAACTTGTAACAGAAGTACTTAAAATTTAATCTATGGTTGTCAATTCCATCGCTAACAGGTTTTCTGTAAGTGTTCTATACAAGAATATATAAGATGAAATAGTCTATCCACAGCAACTAACTACCATACATTTAAACTAATCTTAATGAATACAGCTGGTAAAGGAGTTAGTAAGCAAAGCAATAGCATTACTTTCTTAGAAACTGTAGCAGAGAATTACAGAATTCTTTGAAGACATCTTTACAGTGCTTGGAACAAGAAAAAACTAGCATACATAGGTTTTCCCTACTTCAAAGGGTTATGATACACCACCATGAAATGTCATCTTGCATAACCTGCAACCTTGCATAACCATATATGTTTAGTAGACTAATATTTGTGGGTAAAATGAAAAAAAAGTGTCTGTGACAGGAAAACTAAAGGTACAACCTTTAATTTTTTTACCATGTACACTTGCAGGCAACCTGACACAGCGGGTGAAGTCCATTAAAAATCAAGGGCACAACTTCTTTCAAATTAGCAAAACTGGGATATCTCAGACTCCTATTAAACTGAACAAAATAATAAAAAAAAAATGATGTGGCTGTCACTAATTAAAGCAATAATTAGTGAGATGTTGACCTATTTTAAAGACTGATAGCTCTTCATCTCTCTTCTGTAGAGGATTCTAAAAGCCAATCAGAATAAATAATTTCCTTGAAAAGAGTGCCAAAACCTCAAAAGAAAACAGAAAAATCAGAGGAGTTTACTGCTTTGCATTTCTTTTGCTCAATTTCAAGCAACTGAAATGTTGGATTCCCTTCAAACTGATGAAACCAGGTACAAGTTTCAGGTCACAAAAATCCTGACTTTTTAATCTGTTGGGCAAGAAGAAGGAAGTGCTAATTTTGTCATGGTCAGTATAAAATTAAAACAATGTATGTGCCTGTTCAGATAGAACTTCTGCATTTTTACGTTCAAAAGCTTGATTTTGAGTAAGCTTGACTTTTTAGCAAGCTTCACATTTTAGCAAGATGTCGCACTCTTAAGACCAAAAGAAAGGTTAAACAAATCAGATGGAGATTTGAAGCAAATAAGATGCAATACATGTTTGGAAAGGAATTCTATCCTTCCCTACACAAAGTCTAGGTTTAAGATGGTGCTGCAGCACATGCTGCAGTCCCCAGCTGTGCTCAGGCTCTGCACCTATGTACTGGGATAAGAGCTTCTATGCACTCAGAGCCCCCCTGACTACCAGGATAGGTCAGATACTTTGGGGCTGTTGAATCCACGTGAGCTGTATTTGTGCTGCTCACACGAGTAACGGGTATGACCAAGGCCCGTGTTCACACTACACGCTTAGTGCAGTCAATTATATTAATCCAGGACCTTCCTAACACTATGTACAAGCAAAATAGAACATTAATTTTGCATTAAGAGAAGAAACACATAATAATAGCAGACATAGACAGGAAAGACTTTTCCTGACTATGAAAAACATAGGACTTTTGTAATATTATCTAAGAATGAACAGAATGATTGAAATGACTGGGAATAATCGGAACAATTAAACGTCACATGAGAATGTGGAAGATCACACTCTGGAATTAATGAAACTGTTTCATGTTATAAGTTAGGACTACAAATGGCTGGAGGCAGCGGGAGTAAAAAGACTTGGGGTATCGTTTGGTTGCACAATAAGTTTGCCAGATATATGAAATACACCTGGAAAAAAAGACCAGGAGGATGCTCTAAGAGGAAATCATTTTATGCGGCAACCCTGGGTAAAGAACAGCCTTCATTGGGAATATTATGTACAGTTTGATCAGTCATGGTCAGGAAAAGGGCTGCCAAAACAGCAAAGAGGATGGAGAACCCCCAGTCTGTGAGGTGATCACAAGAATTTGATTTGTCAGCTCAGCTAAGTGAAGTCAGTGGGGAGGTATCATGGCTCTTGGCAAACATCCAAGAAGAAACAACACTGGGATAGGCAAAGAAGTAATTGTAGTACAGGATGCTACCACTAATGTTATCTTGGGGGAAAAAAACCCAACCCCTACTGAAAGCATAAAGAGAAGTAAATGCATAAATAGCCTTCTCATGAGATGGGGGAGGGTGAAAAGATGGATTTTAAGAATAAGTAACTGAATTCATTTACTAGGAAAATTATTCTGATGCTGTTTTCTAACATCTTGATATCTCAAAGAAGTCTCAAAAGAATTAGAACATATCTCAGCCTGGATCAAGCAAAATATTTAACATGTATTTATGTGCTCTAAATCTATGAAAATTGTAAAATAGGAGGTTGTTTTGAAAGAGAAAATGAAAGAGAAAGAACGAGAGCAAGAGAGCAAGAAGAAGAGAAAAAGAGACAATTGGAGAAACAGAAAGGGAAGGAAAGAAGAATATTTTCAAATAAAAGAAAATGATTGCAACAAGGTGTTTTATTCCATTTATTCAAGGTATTTTTGAGTTGGGTGATCTGTCAAAATATACAGTTTCATTGTTTGTTTTGTTTTAATAAATCAGCATTTTTTTCTTTAAAAATATTAAAAAATCCTAAATGTTCTGCTATACAAATAACTGTTCTTCTCTGAAGTGCTCTTTCGCTCATGCAAAATTTTTGTAAAAAGATAGACTTCAATATGTGATTAATATAGATGGAACAGAAAATCAGGGTATGTTGTGACTTTGTTAATGTTGCTGGAAATAAATTCTATAAATCAAGGTATTAAAAACTTTTTTGTTTTATTAATTTTTAGATTTTAAGCAAAGAGAGAAGGAAAATGCAATGATAATTTGTTTATACATTTTGTAGGCTGACAGAAGAATATTTAGCAAGATTTATATTCTATAAACTGCAGGCAATCAAGGAATCTCAGTTCGTGGATGTTTACAGCTAAAAACGCGTATCGGAGCTCAGTTCCATTGCTTTTGTCTGCATGGTGATCTGCACACAGACAAGGGAGACCTTATAGCAGCCTTCTGGTACTTAAAGGCAGCCCAAAGGAAAGATGGAGAGGGGGCCTTTGTCAGGAACCGCAGTGACAGGATGAGGGGGTAACAATTTTAAGCTGAAAGAGGGGATGTTTACATCAGATATTAGGAAGAAATTTTTTACTGTGAGGGTGATGAGACACTGGCACAGGTTGCCCAGAGAATTCATGGATGCCACATCCCTGGAGGCGTTCACGGCCAGCTTGGATAAGGCTTTGAGAAACCTGATCTAGTGGAAGGTATCTTTGCCCATGGCAGGATGGTTGGAAATGGATGATAATTAAGATCCTTTCCAATCCAAACCATTTTATGTTTCTATGATTCTATGATATACATTAAAAAATAAGGATAAATAAATACAACCAAAGTATCAACTACATTAAAATTAATCCATTCTCAAAAAACGGCAGACCATAAAGGTATGTTGCATCATGTTACAAGCTTCAGCAATACAGAACTTCCATATAATAAATTTTTTTTTTATTTTCCCCTCAATTTTGGAGACAAAGCAAGCACTGGGGAGAAATCACCTAAGGATGCAAAAGTTTGAGGAGATCCTAAATACGGGGAAAGAAGAGGTTAGAACTGAAAACATCTGACTGTTTTTACCGTCTTAAAATACAAACGCTGCTGCATGGTCAGATACAACACATAAGCCTGCGAGATGAAGACTATCCTATGGATCATGCATGGATGTGAAGGAGTGAAAACGAAAGACTATGCAAGCTCATCTGCACGGAAACTGCAAAAGTGCCTGGAATATTAGGGAAATACAGAAACTGAGTACTTATCATGAAGATTGCAACTGGTCCTGAGTAGAAATGAGGACTGAGGTTCCATTCAAAGTTAAGTGAAACAAAATAATTATACAATTTCAGAAGTTTATGCCACAGTATGGAGAAAGGAGACAAATAGTTTAAAGAGCAACAGACCTGTGAAAATGACATATAATTTTTTTAAATTTACAATGCATTTTCTTCAGTTGCGTATGCTCATACTTTTACATTCAGCTTAGGACATTTCTACAAGCAATTTTCTTCCCAGTAAGCATTAACATTTCATGGGCAAACATAAAATTACCAGATTTTTATGTCTCCACACACACACGTTCTATTTATTCAAGCACTCATCCTCTCAGAAAGTATTAACAATTCCATCCAGCCAACAAGAGCTATGGGCAGGTTTTAAGTGAGTACGGAATGCTATCGAAGATCTTTTTTCTGCTGAAAACTGAAACAGCTGCTGAGTATGCTGAAGCAAGCTCTGTTTATTGGATTCCTGACCACAATGTAGTAGTTCTTGAGCCACATGAAGTGGGATTAGGGGCAGAGGAGATGGTAAGCAAGGATAAACGCTGAGTGCTGTGACTGCAATTTCAGCCCAAAGCGTGCCCTGAGAGAGGGGATATGAGAAGGTGCCAAGGAACAGAAAGACAAATCCTTCCTTCTACTTATGTATGTCCATACCTGGCATTTAGAAAGATCAATAAAGAAGGAAAGCAGTAACTGAATCCAGGAAGAAAAAGGCAATAATGACTCCTGTGAAGCAATTACAAATGTCAGAGATAAATCAGAACAGTGTTGACAATGAAAGAGAAAGATGGCTGATCTTCTGAAATTCTTCTGGAAAATCCCTACAGAATGAGCAGTAGAAAGCTGGCTAAGGGGAGATGGAGAGGTTCTAGAAAGCTGATTTAGCAGAACTGATTTTGCCACTTTTGCATTTTGTTGAATAGTGAGAGAAAGTCTAATGAAAGATGTATTCTTACAGGGCCAAAAATTGTCTGAGTTGTCCCCAAAAAGGAGCTTCAGAAAAATGAAGCCCTGAAAAATGCACAGGAAGAATTTTAGAATACAACCAAGATGAATAAGGGAAAGTGACTTGATGCTTTTTACTTAAAAGTCTTATATATTCTGGCTTCTGACTATGAATTATTTAAAAGGTGCTTGAGAAACATCATCACTTGCGGGAAAAATATGCATCTCTAAAGAGATCACAGCTTTGTGGATAGGATTCTAATTTATTATTTCAATATATGATCTCTGGGGTGCCCAGGTACTGGATCAAAAAAATGTAATTTTAAGAAGTTTGTTTACCCACTTTTCTTTTTTTCCACCAAATACAATTCAATAAGCTTGATTTCCTTTCCTGCAGGCAGCTCCTGGGAGGGCTTGTGAAGACAGCACAGCATAGGAGGTCTGCAGAACCACGCCAGCAGCCTCAGACTCAGCAATTGCCAGACAGTTGGCATCTAAACAATATTTATAATCTTCCATCTAAACACTGGTTCTTGTCATGGAGAGCTCCAGGGATAGTAATTCCCTCGGAAGTCCACATTTCAGTGCTGCTACTCGGTCTAGACTTCAGTGACTGCCTATCTAAAACTCTTGAGATCTACCTACCCTGGCAGGAGGGTATAAGCATATGTATATGTGCACTGCAGAGCCATTCAACAGGTTATGTCTCCAGTGCCAGGGCTTGGGAAGCACTAGTATAGTTTGTTTAACTTCCAGCTAAACTTTCTCAGTTCATGATGTAAGAAAGCTGTGACTGCTGCACTATTGGTTATTACAGAAGGTCTCTCAGTGGAAGTGATTAAGAGGAAATCAGACCAAGTATTTATGCAGGTCAAGCACTGGCAGGGCAGAGGAGCAACATTAAAAACATTACATCTTCAGGATCTAATTTGTGTGATTCTCTCCACTGCTCTCTGCTGCGTATATGTAGTGATTCTGTTTATGTCAACATAGGGACAGTAGGGATGGTTTAATCAGGACAGTCTAATGTATGGGCAATTATTCAAAGCCACACATTTTCTAAATTCAGTATGGGCAGAGATGGAGCTTAAGAGATCTGTACGGATCAGAGCTGCTAACAAACTTCCAGGGAGAGCTCTGGGGATTGAGATGTGCATAATGAGAAAATCTAGATATTCAGTGTGAATAGCTGCAGTGTATGTAAATTAAATTTTTATTTAATGCTTGTCACTATGCAGTTCACTTTAGTGCTGGGATAAATTTGGTAGCCTGTGATTTTTCCCTTTTTTGTATTAATGTGACTGAAAGTGGTTCAGGAAGGAGAGATTTGGAAAACGCAGTCAAGCATGCTACTGGGAATTACTATTATAGAGCCAAATATTCCTGTCAACTCCCACTTCTTCAGGCTATAGCATTATGTACGCAGACTACACGATTATTTATTCTCCTGTATTACATATGGGCATCATATGCATACGGTGTGTGTATACATGTATATCTATGTGTGTGTGTTTTTGTGTGTATATATATAAATATATATTAATACACATACATTTATAACAAATCTACTGAAACAAAGGGGTCTAGAGAAGCTTTGAAATACTGGATTTATAAAAGAATTAAAGGAAAAGATCTTCCAAAAGGCTTCATTCTATGTTTTCTTCGATTGTTCCTTCTAACTAAATCAAGTGCTTTCACTACATTTAACTTACTAAAGTCAAGAAAGATATGGAAAGATGGCTCCATATTTTCAGTAGTAAAGGTTTAAGATGTCTTTGAAGAGCCTCATTTTCCAAAGCACACCACTTCAGAAAATCAGGTTCACAATAAAAGAATCATCCTCTGAGCACCCTACATCAGTAATTATTTTGGAAAACTTGACCTACTCTTCTAGGCAAACCATTATATCCATAGCAATATACAACTCAGATTCCAATTTGCTGCTGTGGTTTCGTAACTGCTGTTTACGTTATGAATAGTTGTTAGAACTGATCACAACCAGTATGTGCATATGATCAGGCACACTTCTGCGTGTGTGTGTGTATGTGTGAGGTACAAACTGGTATTTGCTCATGCAAAGTGTCCTCCCTTCCTTCAAAGCTCAGCCAGACAAGGCTCCCTGAGTGTAATCAGATTTTCCTAAAACACTCTCCACCACTCATCCTTCTTTAATGCAAAAAACCATGCATGTTAAATTCAAGAATCAGATTAATTCTGTGACCAAACACTTCAGCAATGGTACAGTGGAGGGCCTGTGGAAACTGTTCCATCCACAGGCAGTGCAGCATGGGAGGAGGACCATCACCACCAGCCTTGCAGCCTGACCTCTATCCCAATGATCCCAGGTATGCTCCAGCACTGTGCTAAATATGATTCTCCTCCTGACAGTGGCACGGTGAGGGTATAAGGGTATTTTCTCTTTCTCCATCAATGCTTCCAGCCATGCAGCCCCTCTCTCCCACTGCTCTCTCAGTGCTGGATCTGCAATGAGAATCTCCTATTTGAGGAGCCACCTATAACTTGCAGGGGTCTCAAGCATTTTCTTCCTACAGTCCAGGAAACAGTTCCACAAGAGGTTGTACTTGCACAAGGACAAGAACAAAAGCGAAAGGAAGAAATAAGCAACCAGGAACAATGTAAAGGATAGGGGAAAAGTCAATACTGTCACTGAGAACAGGCACACAGGACTTGATATTAAAGTTTGACAATTGGTCACCTTTTACAATGGCACAGGAATTATTCTTAAATTCCTAAGTAGCATAATTTAACAAATGCCCTGAAGAATAGGCTTAGTTCAGAAGCACTCAGAAGAAAAAAAAAATATCTAAATGCATTTGATATGTAAATCTAATCAGCTCTACTTGCCCATAAAAGGGATTTATCCTCTTTCTAGAGTTTTAGTTTTATAATAGCAGCAGTGATCTTATGGACATCCCTAGTCAACTTCAGAACTCCTTTTTTGGTATAAATATGTTAGCTTAACATAGCGAGGATGGTCAGGAAGTTATGTAAAAAAGTGTTCTAAGATTTCCAAATTTATTATTGTTTCAGAGGAAAAAGTGACACTTCTCATATGTTACTGGGGCAGAGGGGGAAGGATGAGCCACCGTACACACATAATAGAACACCTTACTCCTGCCAAGTGTTGCTGCTGTAGGTTTTCAAAACCAACATAGCCTCTCTCCTCTCAGAAGTGAAAAAAGAAACATGCCATTGAAAGCCATGGTTAGTCTGATGTTACCGCAGCTCACAGAGCCTCTCTCTCTATGAGGACAGTATTGGACAAGTCCTCGTCTCTTGAGAAAACACGTCTGCACTGCCCCAAAGTAGACTGGATACAGCCCTTCTACTAATATGCCAATAAAAATCCCAAGCTAAAAATGTTAAAGATTATGTCGATCCAATATCCTTATTCAATACACACATCAAAATGAAAATTGCCATAAGTACTACTCGCCATTAAAGTTCCATTAAATGGGCTGTTACAATAACTAAGCATATTACTTCTTAGAACCACAGCACAGGTTCTAGTCAGAATAATGCAGAATTCATTATTTACATCAGGCAGATTTTCAAGCCTGTTATCAAAACTATCAATCATGTCATGTCTAACAAGAGTCTTGGAACGTTATAATTTAGGCAAACACAGATATTGTTACAAGCATTTAAGATTGTTTTGGAATTGTCTTTGTTATACAGAAGAAAATACACATTGGTGTACTTGTATATATCTCTACTGTCTTCAGACAAATCTGCAGGAAGATGTAAACAAGATAAAGGCTATCTGGAGCAACACGAGCTAGCTGTGCTGGTATGGGTCTACTTCCTACCTTTTTTGGACAGGAAAAAAAAATATTCCTCTCTCATTTTTGGGAGAGAAGCCACTGAGCTGGAATTAAGATCCCATATCAAAGACAATTCTTCCCTGAGAGACATTATTCCGCTTTACTGTGGCAAAAATCCTCAGATGAAAACATCAGTCAGAGCTTTAGCTATCTCTCATATCAACAATGTCTAGCTAACTTCATCAGAAAACACTAAAAACTGTCCATCAAGTATGGTGAGAACATACACAGGCATTATCGATTTATGCACAAAGCCTATTTGCGTTCTCCAGAGCACAGTTTTTTGAGGAGAGAAATTAAGATGGACTTCCTTCCTCCTTTTATGATGCAGAGATTAGTTTTATGTACAAGCCAATAAAAATTGAGCAGCACTTTCAAACTTACTTTCCTGATATTGACCCCTTGCTTTTGTGCATGGGAATGCCTGACTGGCTCTTCTTTGCAATCAGCTTACATAGCATGTATAGACATCTGTTGCTTTATAGAGCATCTGCTCCTCACTGCCTACTGGTGAGAAATGATGCTTCCTAGCTAACTCCCTGAGAATCCTACAGTTTACCATAGCACAATGATGTCAAATATTTCCTATGAAAAAGTGGAAAACAACTTATGAAACAGCTTGAACACACACCGTAACTGTTCTTTTTCATCTCAGCCATGGAAGGCCCTTAAGACTAGGGGCCCTCCCTGCTACACACGGTATGTATGGGCTACACCCAAGGGCTCCTTGACTACTTACCTTAGATGAAAAAACAGGTACATACAAAAGTTGTGAGGAACTGAAGGAAATTATGGTAAGTAATAATCACATTTCAGAACATTGATAATCCTCATAAGGTTTCTTGGAGACATCACAGATGGCATGTGCTCTCGCACTTCTGCATCTCAGTAACAGCTCTTCAAGATCAGTGGGATTTCAGTGCAGGAGCAAATAACGTGGTCTTGTACCACCTGCTGACTTCTCATCCCTTCTTGATCAAACCAATTCACTTCCAGTTCTCCTCCCCTCATTTCCCCTGGCTTATACATGTTGACTTTGATTCAAAGATGTACTTGGGCTCCTAACTGCATAGACGGGAAACTCCTGGGTATAATATTCTCAGGATATGCTAGCTGCTATTTTTAAGACTAAAAGGGAACATAAACATACTTTAAAAGCAAGAAAACAAACAAACAAACAAATCAAATCTACAACCAAAAACAAACAGAAAAAGAAAATAAAACCCAGGATTCAAGCCAGCGCTCTGCAGTTTCTATAGGAACTGGGATTACAGTCTCAGCTGAAGGACACTGATGACAGTCAGGCAGGAACTCAATTTATAACTCCATTCCTTACACTCCAAAGTGGTTACCCCATTTAATTTAGCTTAGCAAGCCCTACATTTGTTAAGCTTAATGACACCTTACATGTCCTATACTTTCTCAGAGAGGAAAAAAAAGGTGTTGGAGTTGACAGTAGAATGGAGAACCAGGAAAGCTTTCACAGGCCAGTGAACCATCACACTGCAGAAAGCACTAGCGACATGAGCGTCTAAGATACTTTATAAGGAACTTAGAGCTGAGAGAGACATTTTACTTTAAAAGATGAAACAAAAACAATTAAATATGGTACTTTTTGTAAAATTAGAACAAATTAAAAATGCTCAGTGTCATAACTTGCAGGATGATTGTGAAACTCAGTCATTCTCCTTATAGGTAATAAAGGGAATACCCTCTACTCAGTTCTGCGCTTCACCATTACTTGCATGAAAGGACAGATTGTAATCTTACTTAGACTTTGTTTCCTACAAGGAGTAATTCATCTATCTACCTACCTCTTCGAGATGAACCTTCTCCCAGTGGTTCCTATTTCTCTCTGTCTGCTCTAGAGGAGGTCCAGCTCAGGCTGGATGGTTTCTAGGCATTCAGCATTTCAAATCTAGCAACATGGGCCCCCAGTTTCCCTAAATCTCATTCCCAGGGTCACAGCCAGGTCTAAAAACTCCAAGATTCAGGCCATTACACTGGGCACAAACATATGAAAAAGACATTCTTGATCCCAGGCTTCAGAGAACTTCTGCAATTCCTAAGCTGACAGTGCTGTCTTTGCTGCTTTAATGACTTTTATGGAGATGTGGTCTCTGCAGCTACTGATAGGACAAAAACAATTTTCTTGGTCTTGCATTCACAACACTTCCTTTAGAGGAATTATGTCTTTTCCTGGTTTAAACAAATAAAATAGCATTTGAGCTATATGTTTCAGATGATTAAAACACATTCACTTGTGATACAGCTTATTCCTTGCAACAGGGAGTGAATTTTTCAGATTATGCACATAGCTAAAACCCATATATTTTGTCATTCATATCCATAAGCAGCATGGCAAGCTAGCAAAAGCTATTACATTTCAGTTACACAAGTGTGTTAAATTACTCAGTTAACTGACATCTGGCATGAACTATAAATTGCTCTCAAAATTCTTTTAAAAAGATTATTATATTATTATTAATTTGCTGTGTATGTCAAAGCATATCACACACACAGCAATCCTGAAATTAATTAGCATTTTCATGGATCACACTGAAAAGGACCACAAAGGCAGCAGGAATAATCTCCAAGATACTAGCAGGTTAAGCAGTGCTGGCACAACACACAACTTGCCTTCAACATATTTCCTTCAATCCATCTTTAAGAATAAAACACAAGAAACTTTTTTTAAGCAATCTCTTCACAGTATATCCTTGACTATTATGAATTAGGCTCAGAGGCTAATATTTCATTTGCAATTTATATTCACTAAAACCAAATCATTTAGAGAAATGACAGCATTTTTTTACTCCATTTTCTAGCAATTCAAAGCCACCTGATTAAGATACCCAGTTCAATAAAGAAGCACAGAGATCATCTTAACAATTTAAGCATGATATTGAACACAGGTCTCCTTTCTGGGTTCACAGTTGTCCTTCAAAATACTTACTTAGGAAAAATGACTAATATTTCAGTTTAAATACAGGTCAATAAAATTTAATTAAATGTAATTTCAAATAAAAAAATTTAGAGCATAAAAATCATGGTTAAATTTGTCAATGTTTTATGAAAATGCCTAATTTTCAACACAGAAATACTCCTACTGAAATCCTCCTGAATTTTTTAAAAAATGCTTATTATATTCTTTCCTTAAAAACAGAATGACATCGGACAATTGAAAAAGTTAGAATATGCCAGAATCACAGTTGTCTGGTAAGTTTCACTACATCCTTTTTGTGGCATGGCAGCACAGTCACGGAAATATCACATGAAATCCTTTTCCCACCCACGATTGTAGCATACAGCTCAGGCAGCAAGAGCTAAAGTAATGTAGGAAACCTAAATCTGGTAGTTTTTGCTTCCAAGATTTTGGACTTTGCAAATTACCTCAAATGTATTTAGCAACAATCCCGGTATATGTTCTAGAAAGGTGCTAGTTGCCCAGTCATCAAGTTGTTGGATGCTTCATAGTGTTTACCGCACGTGTCTATGCATCAAGTACAATTTTTCATGAATATAGGAAACATAGCCTTAAACAAATAAGGATTATTAACTTTCTTCTACCCAGCAACAAAAATAATTCATTTCCAGAAATATCACATTTGTGGACTTAGTGTAAAAAATATATTGGGGTTAGTAAGCAATGTCAATCTGCAGAATAAAAGCACCACCATTGCCAATATCTCTGTCATCTGTGATTGTTCTTCAGATTAAGGGGTATGTGAACTAGTCTTCCAATGGCTCCCCACTGTCTTTGCTCTGGATTTAAGAAGAATGGTAATGAGCCTAAGACTGCAGTGAGAAAAGCCTTCAGAACTTGCATAACTCAGCATAACTCACACAGAAACACTTGCCTGGATCTGCAGAAAACCTGAGACCATGCCACAAAAGTGAAACAACAAATTAAAAATATATTTATTTCATGTACCTCTTCTCTGAACAGCCCGTATTGCAAAATACAAGTGGTGCAGTCAACAAGATGCTCACGCTGCCTGTGTCTGTGTATGGAAACCAGAAGTCTTTCATCATTACTGGGTTTATCCCTATCACCTGCTCAGGGCAAATGAAGGTATCTAAATTGGAATCATTCCATTTCCCCTGTAAGTCACTACCTTTCTCAGCTGATTCTATGATGAATTTGGGCTATATCAAAATTAACACAATATTACAGCCTGATAGGAGTGGATCTATACAGTGAAACAGTTGGCGCCAAGAGCACCCACACTGAAAGTTTGAGTCGGGGTTCTTCAGTTTAGGCTCTAATGTTCACCTGGGGTCTAAATGCCTTAACAGTTGTAGCAGACAATGTGTCTTTGGTGTGTGAGTGTGCCTTCTGTGCTTCTTGCCTAAGAATTTTTTCATCTCATCCTAAAGAAAGCCAGTTTGTGTGCTCTGAGACCACCCTGTGGAGTATACAGAAACATGCTGAAGTCATAATATCACTCCTGGACCAAACTAAAATGCTGGAACAGAGGTTCCTGTCAAGCAGATTGTCAGAAGTACAGCAGCAAACAAGGAAACATTTTGACAATGGCTTTCACTTTTGCATCCTCCAAATCATACATCAATACACTGGCTAAAGCAGTCTAAAACAGCTGCCGTGCCCATCTTCACCTTTGTGATGGATGTGTGGGTCCATGAAGGCTGATTTCATTCTCTTGGAAGTTTCTGGGAAGTTTTCAATGCAAATATGCAGAGTTACACCGTAGCCACAGAACAAAGAATAAGAGGTGATCCTGAAAATAGAAGTATTAATAAGATTTATGAATAGAAAACAATATAAGTTGTATTTGAATGACTTATGCATGTGGAAGCCGTAAGTTTTGTATGTTGGAAATGGCTTGATGTATGACCCAGGAGTTTTTCAAATCCCTACATGTTGATGGAGTTTGCACCAGCAGGGGTGCCAAAGCAAACCACTGTGTCCTTTACCAACAGCACCACTGACAAAAGATAAAGAAGATAAGGAGCTGGGCCAACTGACATCCCAGATGTTATCACTCCAGAATGGACTACAAGAGAATGAGAGGAGCAGGTCATAATCAGAGCTCCCTCTCAGCTGGTCTGAGACCCCCACTGACATCAACATAACATAGATAGAATCATAGAATCATAGAATCATAGAATCATAGAATCATAGAATCATAGAATCATAGAATAGTTTGGGTTGGAAAGGAGAGTAAAGATCATCTAGTTCCAACACCCCTGCCATGGGAAGGGACACATCTCACTAGATTAGGCTGCCCAAGACCCCATCCAACCTGGCCTTGAACACCTCCAGGGATGGCCCATCCACAACCTCCCTGGGCAACTTCTTCTAGTGCCTCACCACTCTCATTGTGAAGAAATTCTTCCTTATGTCTAGGCTAAATCTGCCCCTCTCCAGTTTATACCCATTGTCCCTAGCCCTATCACTACAGGCCTTTGTAAACAGTCCCTCCGCAGCTTTCTTGTTGCCTCTTCAGATACTGGAAGGTCATTGTAAGGTCTTCTCAGAGCCTTCTCTTCTCCAGGCTTAACAACCCCGACTCTCTCAGCCTGTCCTTGTATGGGAGGTTCTCCAGCCCTCTGATCATCTTTGTAGCCCTCCCCTGGACCTGTTCCAACAGCGCCATGTCCTTCTTATGTTGAGGATTCCAGAACTCAACACAATACTCCAGATGAGGTCTCACAAGAGAGGAATAGAGGGGCAGAATCACCTCCCTCGACCTGCTGGCTACACTTCTTTTGATGCAGCCCAGGATATGGATCCAATCCCTTCAAGCGCGGGCACATCTGCAAAAACTACCTGCAGCAGCCTCGTGAAAACATCTAAAAAGACTTTATCACTGAACTCTGGACAGGTCGTGTAGTCCCTCACAAACTTTTATAGGATGTTAATATTGATCTAGACTAAAGCTTATACTCTTGACTTAGAACTGTAACATTATAGGCAATAAATTAAACGTTTAAATAGAGTTCTGGGTCCTACTCTGTCCCCCTCGGTATGTGACACACGGCCAAGCTCGGCGCTCGCCTGCCCCGGCTGCGGCTCATCTCTGTGCTACCCATCCCCGCTCCCAGCCCGGTCGCATGGTGCCATCTAGTGACCACCGACCTCCAAGGCACCCACGGCATCCTTGCACCCCCAAATCAGCCACAAAGGTTAAAAAGGAGGGCCCACATAAAGACATCTGCCTTTATGTCCCTGAAAATAGAGGCGCAAAACATCCCTAGAAACTAGGTAGTGTGGAAGGAAGGCAAACCAGCCCGATATACTGCATTCAGCTTCCAAATGCTATATTTAGTTAACAGTTCCAGAAACACCCTAACACCAGAGCTAAAAAGACTCAGAACAATTACCAATTACAAGTTACAAATCAATTTGGCCCAGGACTGATGCATGGGACGCTTCAGATGGCAGTGTCGGTGCAGGCAAGGTTACCAGAGGGTTTATTTGCAAAGCTGTGATGATATGCTTGTATACTCAATTAGATGCTTGTATAGCTCTGGCTACACCAGTTACTTTCTTATAGTGACAAACTGTCCAATATGTGGTTTCCTGTGGTTTGTTTTTTTTTTTACTGAAGTTCATGAATACTTTTTTTTGTGTTCTAAGTGGTACAGAAGCCAAAGTACCATCAACAAAAATATCCAAAACTTATGACTATGGCACCTGCTATTAGCCTAAAAGTAATGTGATATTAATCGGGTAGGAAGGGTTGTTTTTCAGCTGTCTGGCCTTTTTTGCCTATAGAATTTACATATTCAAGCCACAATTCAAATGTGTATTTACCTTTGAGTGTTTGATTCTTATATATTCAAGTGCTGTCAGGCGCCTGCTCTTTTCAAAAGGGAAAAAAAAATCCCTCCACAACCCTAAAATTAGAAGAGTTTGTAATCCTTAGTTGACTTAAAAGATCAGGATTAGGACAATCAAGTTAGTGTACCCTTTTACAGGAGTTTAAAATTATCCATCCTTGGCCCCACGCATTCAGGAAAGCCTTTCAACTTGTTCTTCCATAAGTATCAAAATAGCCACACTTCAGAGTAGTTTTCAATGAAGTTTACAGCATTTTTCTATTTTACTGTCAGCAGGCAGTATTCAGCCAGCAGCAGGCAAATACATTAAGAGAAGAAGGCAAAATTAGAGAGTCATGGAGAATTGAGAACTCAGCAGCTGTTTCCCCTTGAATTATCTACTTAGGAGTCCCTTCTCTGCATGCTTGACATGGGAACAAAAGATGCTGCCGTCCCTCCTCCCAGCCGTGGCTGACAACCTATGACAGACTATCTGGCAAGCTGCAGATCCATTACTGGCTTACTGAGAAGGCTCAGGAGACTTCTATGACGCCACTCTCAGGCAGGGCCCTACACCTGCTAAAAGGCTGGATAATTCCCATTCTGGTTCCTTGCTGAAACACCTCTTGGGGTTTCAGTATGTTTTATTTAGTATTTTCATGTCAAGTTGCTCAAGTGACTGTACAAGGACATGAAGTATGCCTCTATCTCTTGAGGGACGGATCTCCTGAGATCACCATACAGGGCCTTCAAGCTGTCCTGTCTTTCATACATAGCTCATCTCTCAGCTGGTGATGAAGGGTAACCTCTTTTGGCACTTTCTTCATCTGATATGGACAACCATAGAGTACGCATGAGTTAACTTCCTGCAGCTTTACATCCTGACTGACGCTTTGTTGCATCAACTGGATCCTCCCCTCGAGATATGAAAGCCTTGTCACATGTTGACAGACCCTATTGTTCGACAGAGTAACCTGAGTTTTATTGTGAAAAAGATGCTCTGTCTTGGCTAGAATAATTAACGTAAGCATTCGTCTTTCTGGGTAAAACTCTAATATTCAATGTTTTTCAAAAGTTGCAGAGGCATCCAAAGTAATTTTCAGTTCTTAGCTTTAACATTGGAGGAATACCCTTTCACATGAAATGTTATTTTGTTGTTTGTAAGACCCACTTTGCAAGAACATGAAGAAAATTGAACCAGTCTCTTATCTGTACTAATCATTAAGGCTGCTCAAAGATGACCATTCACTTGAGAAGACAAGGGGAGCAACACAAGATACAGAAGTATTCATCATTAGAAAGCAGAGAAGATTGCACAGTTCATGGGAATCACCAGTTATTCTAAAAACAAGAAGTCAAACGAGGACTGTTTTTTCACTTTTAACAATCTGACAGACTCACATGCAGAAAATAAAGGCACATTTTGTGTGGTATAGCTCACTTGGCCTGAAGATGGTGTTTGGTCTCTGCAGCAGAAATGACACAGTCTGACTGGAAATGTAAGCAGAAGACCTTTCACCTGGCTGCCCACAGGACAACTGTGCTGGTCAAGCAGATAGCCAAGAAACTGACAGTAAAACAGCCTGCAAAGAGCTGCTACCTGGCAAATCTGAGGTACTGTCATATTCACGGCTGAATGGCAGATAGAATAGCAAGTGATATGCCAGAAAAGGATTCTGCTTCTCCAAATATATTTACACCCAGAGGAGCACATAAAAAACAGACATGATCAAAGTAAGTTAAACAGATAACCTACACTAACAACGACCTGAGAGAGGTACACTCCGGTGAGTGGTTTTAAATGCAAACAAATAGTCATGCAAAGCCCACACATGTTAATATTAATCTCCCAAGCTTTTTGTTATTATTATTTTAAAGGGTTTCTAAACTTGCCACTAGGGATCCGGAAAGATGAGTGAAGTTTCTAGGCCTAAGTTTCCACAAGTATTTCTGATTTTGATTTGCTAAGTTATCAGATGTGCCTGTATGAGGACCTGATAAGGTCTTAAGAACCATTGTACTCAACAAAAAAAAAGCCCGAGTCAAAAAAATGGCTGTGCCTATATGAATATACAGACACCATCAGAGATGACTAAGTTATTTGTGCCTACAATGCTGAAAAGAATTGACAATGATGTTCAAACATCCTGAAACATACAGTCCCAGCAAGTAAGCCCACCAAAAACTCATTCTACCCAATCCAAACCCAGCTGATAGATTATAAATAGATTATAAATAAAAAGCAAATTATCCCAAACTATCTGCTTTCTAACAGTGAACAGGGAGGGCTGAAGTTCTTTCCCAGCTCGTGCTCTGTACCATTCTCCTCCAACGGTTCACCCAGAGACATCTTGCTTTCTTTCAACCTTTCTTTTGTGCATGTTCTTCATGTTCAGAGGAAATGTCAGTCTCCTATTTTAAGCCGCAGTTTATGCAAGATGAGCCTTTCAGTTAACTACACAACATTTGAAAAGGCGGACTCTAGGAGGATTCCGGGTTCTTGTCCTAGATGCTACCCTCCACTTATTTAATCAGTCTGTAAAAAGAAAGTTCACAATGTGATAACTATGTTCATTTTGGTCACACCCCACCCAACCATATGCTGTTGTTTTTTAGCACACATGGAATTTTTGCACGCTAGCAATATGTTAGAGCTTTTTGGGTTTTAAGTGCTGAAATTAAATTACTTCTGGTGTGAAACTGAAACCACCTCCAGCAACATGCAAGAATTTCTGAAGTTGTTGCAGATTCCACAATATTTTGGGTGTGGAACAGAGGAAGTGTACGTCTTCATTCCTGCTTTCATAAATCAGTTTACAATATGGAGACACTTCAACTAACTTGCTTAGGACTCTTCTATACAGCATACACAGCATAGCATGAGCATGGTGTGGCTTTGGAAATCATTAATCCAATTGAAGGCAAGCAGAAAAAGTCGAAGCACTAACATAGCAACATTTTGATTAAACCATGCAAGCAGAAAACATGGACACCTACAAGTTGTTTATTCAAATCTCCTGAATTGCTTGTTTGTTTTGCATTAATAAGGTAATGTATGATGAAAGCATCAAAAGAAAATTCAGGGGTTTCAGTCAATCAGCTATTGTTTAAACACATCCTTATATAATTCAAAGAAGGGGGAAGTGGAACGGGTGCTGCATTTTACTCCTCCTTCAGATGCCAAATTTTCAGTTTCCAAGGACATTAGTAAGTCTATGCAAAGTGGCTGCCATGTTTAGCTTAAAAATATTAATTTATTTTTAAACTTGGAATCTATTAAATGACATTTAAGAAGCATCTATAATATATTTTGCATACTTTAATGACAGTAAAACCCCTCTGAACCCCAGGCTTCTGCTGGGCCTGGTATGTATTTGCTATGTATAAAATATGCTTGATTATTCCATTTAAAACTTTTAAACAGTCAGTTGTACCTTACTCAGATAGATAACTAACTATTAATAGCTCAAATTACACATATCCAAGAATCTTATAATTTTTACTGTACTTATCCACACAGCCACACAGGTATGCATGTAACAAGTAGTCTAAGACAGAGAAAGAAACAGTAAAAGATCTTCCATTTTCCAAGTCTGAACCAGCCTTCCCTCCAAGTAAAAGTTTAATATCAGTAGGAGGCTTCCACAGAGGTCAGTTTCTAACTGCAGAGAAAAAAGATTTTATCTCATAAAGTTGCAGATCACCTTTGAGTCCGCCCACCTTAGGTTGCATAGGAGCATCCCTCTTCTTCTGCCACCTCAACCCCTCCCTTTCTTCCTTCTCCATCTGTGATTACCACCACCACTGAAAAGAGCACCTTGATACTGTCACCGAAAAAGACATGAAATATTTCCCCAGGCTCTCTCAGCTGAAAGCCAGCTAACCTACTCATTAAAGAATCCTGCTGGACAAAAGAAGGTCTGCTTCCTTCCCCCTCTCTCAGAGTCCTCAACAAATAATGGGCTGGTCTATGAAATATGGATTTCTACCTCTGTCAATGAAGTATGGATTTCTACCTCTTTCCTGATACTCTCCCTTATCCTGCTGGATACACAAGATCCAGCTGCTCTTCCTTCATTGCATGAGACCTGCAGCAAGCCAGGAGGCTGCCTAATTTCTCTGGTTGCAATGCTACAACTCTTCCTTTCATTAAGCCCATTTTTTCTACTTTGCTTTAGCTTCATATACCTAAAATCTTCTGAGCTTTATTACAGCAGTATTCTTGACCCAGTCAAAACCTATCCCTGGTTTAATAAGCACTTCAGAAGTTTATACAGAGATGGTCTTTCCAACTTCAGTGATCAAAGAGCTAACCCTTGGGCCTCCCATGTAGACAAGGTGTCTACTCCACTCACAAACCCAACAGATCAGCCCCTAAATGCCAGCCAAATTGCAAAGGATCAGAATCAGCACTATAATTGTATTTCTTCTTGAGTTTTTAGCAATTACCATCACTATATTACACTTCACTAAAAATGTTTGTCTTCTTGTTTATGTGAGTGTTTTCCTGCCTTAATAATATGCCACACTGCAAAAGTGAGTATTTTTGAAGCCATAAATAGGAATTGCCTTGGAATCACCCATAAGGCAAAAGTTAAGAAAACACAACAGCTTGAAAATAGAACCACAGTGTTTGGCTGAAGAGGGTTCAGTAACTGCCATTGCACAAACCTAAACTTTTAATACTGATGGATTGTACCATCTAAAGAATTTAAACAAGGAAAAGCTTTTTTATGGGAACTTCGAATAAGAATTCCAAACAGAATTTTATTTTCACTATATTTGGGTCTATTTCGTCTTTCCATGATGATCAAGCACTGAAGCATTCCTTGACTGAACTGTCTCAAAAAGTGCATTTTAAACTGGGAATTCTTGCACTTCAATGACAATGGAATTGAGAATTCTTTATAGTCAAATTTCCAATTGCCATACTGAGCCAAAAAAACCCAGAATCATTTGCAGTGCATAGGCACATCATAAAGTGGAAAAAAGAAGGAAAAAAGAGTTTGCATCTTTTGGGAGCTGTTCACTGAAAGTCCTTAGGGTAGGTAAAGGAAAGTGTCATTTTCACCACCTCCGAAAAATGCAATATGCTCTAGGTAAAACTTCTATCACCCTCTGTGGAGTGTAATTTTATTTTTTTTTAAGAAGGCAAATAAACACTTCCCTCCCTCAAAACGAACCTTAAATCAAAGCTTCCTCCTAGAAGCTCAGATACTCCTTGTATAAGCTTTAAATATACACAGCACGAAGACTCACAGCAGCCTCTTTTAGTATTCCACTAGCATCGTGAACCAGCAGGCGTCAGTACATGGTTCTGGGCAGGTTGGTAACACCTGCTTAGGAGGGTCAGGAAAATTCTGTCATCCCCTTCCACTTCCAGGAAAACCCAAGCATGGGTCTGAAGTGTTTTGCAGACCCTGAAACATTATTTTATTGGTTTCTAAATATAAATGTTTATCATGATTTGTAGTTTCAAGCAAGCAGCATTCTGCATTGGCGTGTTACAGAGCCAAAGGAAGGCCTACTGACGATATGGCATGATATCTTTCCTTCATTTGAATGTTCAGAACTACCTTTGGACAATTAGACATAAGATTATATTTCCTAAATTTGCATAAAATGAGAATCACACAGATGGACAACACATGCTTCCCATAAGTCCAGTGTGAAAATTACTCTATCACTTATCGTTGTACCCAATCTTTCCACATTTCTGGCAATTCACATCTTAAACAAACAAGAATTGTGACAAGCAAAACAGATGGTCTCTCCTCCTCCTTCCTAAAAAGTTCCAAAGGCATATTTCCCAAATTTCTTGCTTTATAATGATGCTGTTCTGCTTGTCACAGCAGTTTTGAAAGAACTTTCAGTAATACACAAATAGCAGGCCTATGTCTCTTTTACACCAAGGTCCAGGAAAACCTGCCCGTGAGTGCAAAGCATCCATGTAGAGAATAAGCTAAAGCCCCCAGATCTTCTAGGTGAATTTAAAGAAGTGTCAGTCAAGCCATTTAAAGAGGGGTTGCTATTCAAAGGTTAAAAGGCAAATTTTATTCCCTTCTCCATTTATAAACTAATTATTAATTGTTGTTTGGTGTCAACTCATTATTCAGTGTATGGGAGCTTTATCAAACCTACCTATTTGCTAAGAAAAAAGTGTACTGCAACAAACGGCTTTCCTAATCAGTGGCATGAGTCTCTTCATTGGGAGATTTCACAATGGATATAGAGGTAAGAATGCCTTTGCCTCCCATTGTTGCCTTACAGCATATTAGGGCTCTTATTTCTCTTTTATTTCCACCGTATGTGATCTACTCAGATGTGCCACTTATGGCTACAGGTATCCACCGCCTACACAGGAGGAGCTATGCAGAGTTTAGAGCGATGAGACAGGCAAATACATCTTGTAAGGGTTACAGAGATGTGGACTGCCACATGCTGGTAGCTTATGAACAAGCTGGGCAGATATGTCAAGTGTGGAGAAATTTTCAAGGAACCCATGAATAAAACCCCCAGAAGAGAATGAAAAGTAAACAACAGCAGTACAAAAGAGACGGCTAAAATGTGACCAAGAGCGTAACCTGGTTCTCTAAGCAACCCCTTGCTTCACAGGAAACAAGTGTTAACAGTAAATCCATCATGCCAGTAATCTCCTCAGCCTTCACAACACCATTTCATAAGCTTCTGTCAGCCCTTACAATGGCGTGTATATATTTTGTAGACATAAAAATGAATAGATTTAGAAAAGAAGATGCATTTGTATCTTTTCATTGCTCCATAAGAGCAAGCACGAGTAAGAATTCTTTAGTTAAGGCATTGCTGGACAAATAGTGCACATCCTATCAGAAAAGAGACATGAGCCTTGTTCTCATCTTGCTGCATAGGTTCTCTTACCATTAGTCTGCGATTGAAAAGGTGGGGCACCATTACCACTGCCTTAAAATAAAGCAATTGTTGTCAGATGCATTTTGAGAGAAGTCTGATGCTGTCACAGCGTATCAGGTGGCATCTGCAAATACCTACTTAAGGCTCCTCTTGGCCAAGTTAGAGGAGGAAAATCTATTTACCGAACACTTTAAGGTGACGGAGTGGCCTGTGGCAGTGCTTGCCATATACAGAGAGGCATCTCCAGGACACAGGTAGATATTTTTTTGAAGACTCAATTTCAGGTTCATGTGCCTCATGGGTTGTCTTAGTGTGCCAATTTGGCTCTAAGCTTTATTTACAGGCAGTGTATTTCCCAGCATATAAACAGAGGGCTACATACTCTCTTGCCCTGCAAGTTTGCATCTTTCCTATGGCAGTCAGACTTGGATGACTGCATTTCTCAGTAAAAGTTTTATGCATAAATTCATATGCTTCTGAATTTGAACAGCAAACAGGAGAAACAAACAACAGTATAGAATGCTAGAGAAAGTGTTCCTGTATCTGTAGTCCACTTAAGTCACTGAAGTTAGCTCCATAGTTAACTGACTGCATGGTGCCTAAGGCTGATTTGCTGGTTCAAAAGAGAGAGAGAATACAGAGATTCCTAGTAATGATCAGGATCTGCCATTCTTGCTTACACTGAATATCATTTCACTGCCGGAACTACCTCTTCAGTTTTAGTTGACCAAGTCAAGACATCATTAAATCAGGTTGAGCAGTAATTTATGTTAAAAATACTTCAACTAGTACTGCTGAACTCTTTCTGAAAAAAATTACTATTCATGTTTTTCTCTGCTACTGTTCTTCTCCCCTAAAAAACAGAGAAGACAACAGAAGTAAGGGTCATTTCATGTTAAATGCATAACAAAGACAAGAAGTATTTTCTGAAGTGTTTAGTAACTTATATCCAGAGACTAAAGTCTTCTATTTGACCATGAATTCAGTACACGTAATCACAAGCTTCCCCATCCTGGCGGTATGTTTTGATCCCAGTTTGAAGCAATAACTTCTGAAGCAAGAAGCTCATTCTGTTTCTATAACCCCAGCTCACTGGAGTCCTTGCTTTACGAGTTAAAAACATCTGCACTGAGAAGCTGGAGCAAACTCTGCCTCAGCTGCATTTAAAACTATATGAGGGATCTCTGTAGCACTTATACCTAGATAACTGCTATCTTCTAAGAATGACAATTAATCTAAACATAAACAATGACATTTTCTGATGAGAAACCTCATTCTAGTTTCAAGGCAAAACCACAGAACTCATTTTGCATGTCACAAATTGACTTGAACCGACAAACCAATAAAAGACCTGTTAGCAAAGAACACATATAATTTATCAGCTGAGCATTTTCTCCCAGGATACCCTATCCCTCTGTCATCATTGGCTGCAAAAGAAATTCAGCACAAGCAGAAGTAGAATAACTTCACACAACTGAAAGGCAGCTACACACGAACTCTGCTTCTCAACAAAAATGTACTTCTGAAATAGAAACTTGAAGGCATGAAGCAAGGAACAGCTGTGCCCTTTGTTATGTTACCTTCTGGTGTGCAAAACTGCTGGTGCAAAAGCATCGTCCCTAACCTCAAAAGCTTTGAATCCCTCCTGGAATCTTCCTGGCTTGAGGCACTCGGGGGTATTGCACAGAGCAGAAACAGCACAGGCCAAGTTCTTTAAAACTAATCGCTGCAGTCTGGCAAATTTTTGGCATGCAGCCACCCCCAGCAGCCATTCAAAAATGCCAGGTGGTTCCATCTTGCCAGCAAGATGATTTGGCAGAGATTTTGAAATAAAGCAATTCAAAGTAAAAATCATCTGCCCTTTCCAAACAGAACTGTCTCAAACACTTGATTAGATTTCAATCCAAAATAGCTAATTTTCTGTTCAAGTTAACTGACTGCAAAATAAGCCATTTTTGTTCTAGCCTGTCTGGCTGATTGTACCTTGTAATGACTTTGTGGTATTTCTGCACATAACCTTTCCTCAGGCATAGCTTCTATTATGGATACTGGCAGGATATGTTGTAAATAGAAATAATACTTTGGTAATCTTCGTAAATGGTAACTTCATATTAATAAAGACTCGTGAGCCACAATGCACATCTGCACACAGCTTCTTGACACATGGCATCTCATCTTCAGCAGTAAGAATTATTAGGAGAAAAAAGCTGATACTGGGTGCTAAAGAGGAGCTCAGGTAGTTGGGAGGCTGTTAACAGATTTATTTTTCTTTATAAAATATTGAATAGTCAAAACTGAATCTAAGATAGTTTTACAAATTTTATGACCTCAGAAAGCTTTCCAGTCTTGAAATTGCTCTAAGATTTTTGTGGGTTTTAGTGTAAAATCATTTTATTCGCAGGTTGAACACAACTTTTTCTTTGGGAATTTGATTTTATTTGCACCACAAAAAATTAAAAAGTTACCAAAAGAACATCAGAGCACATTTGAATTGACCTGATGTAACTGCCTTTGTATGTTTTTCTGAGTGTTTTTTTATTTTTGGCCAGCTGAAGAACAGCTGGGAACAGGCAAAAATTTTCAAAAGTAGCACTCTTTACCCTGGTTTAAACTTTGAAAAGGGATGAAAACTTTCACAAGGTGAGGAAAAAATCCTGTTCTGGACAGGCACACTGTGAAGAGATGAAGATTGGGTATTTTTCTGAGGGAAATGGCCTCGAAAAAAATCTAGCTCTGATCCAAAAATTATTTCTGAAACTCCTCTGTGAGACGGAAGCTCAGTAGCAGCTCAGAGCTGTCTCAAGAACCTGGTGTGGAGGGAGGAAAGGGAAATGAGCAGGGAACAGGCTTAGGCTGGGAACAGACTTAGTCTGGACACTTCTAAATTTTGTGTGTCAATCCCCTCTCTTGGGACTTTGATGACGTGGTTGAGACACGGCATCCTTTGTCCAGAGTCCACTGACCCAAAATGTTATACCACTTGATGGAAGAAACAGTTCTTGTTTCGTTGATGTTAGCTAGCTATATAGCAAATAAAATACTTCAAAAGATAAAAAAACTTGTCCAGAAAGCAGAACTTGTAACACATCACACTCCTAGTAAGTGAAATCTAAAAAGCGATGCAAACCTGACAGTGTTCAAGAGGAAAAAAGATGGGAATTATTCTATTTACTCCCTGCTCATCCCAGTAACTTATACAAGAAGATGTCTCAGGACTTTTGAAACTACCATCTTAGCCTGAGACCCTCTGAATTATTACATGCCCCCAAATTTCCAATTAAAATATAAGAAATCAAAGAAAATAAGTAGAAGTATGCTAAGGGTAAATTAGTCCTTCTTCCAGCAGGTAGCTGCGTGTTACAAGACACACAACTTACTCCATAGTACATTACCCCTCTCAGTGCCAAAGCTAATGGGATTTGCTGGAGGTTATCAGCCCATCAGCAAACAAGATCAGCCCATTGCCCTCTAGCTTGACTCTTGGACACCTCTGAGTGGGCTCCACTGGCCATGGGATACACCAGAAGAGTATGGCATGCACACACTGTATTTAGAAAGAGAGCCAGCAAAACTATCAGGGAGGAGACATAAATTTCCCTCTGGGGTTCCCCCAAGATATCAAACCACTATTGACACTCCAGCCACCACATTTATCTCAAAGACAGTGCAATCACCCTTCCTATCTCCTCCTATATTTACAGCCTGCCCTACAGCAGGGAAAAGCCCCTTACAAGCCCTCTGGTCTGGAGTAGTTAATTTCTAGTGATTTTCATCTTTTCTCTTCCCTAAGAAGTATCCTGCACATTTGTGAAACTCAGCCTCCTACCTTTACCAGATAGGTCCAGGGAGGAAGGATTGCACCATTATGATTGCAGGGCTCATCCTCCTGCACCTTATGCTGCATCAGTCCTCGCTCCTTGGCACTCAGTCATTCACACTATTATCCTCTACGCTCTTGCATCACAGTTTCAGAGATATCAGTATGCATGCCTACATGAGACAGTCACCCAAGTGGGTTAGATACAGAATACTTGCTATTCTTTTCTTCCTGCCTTTTTACAAGCAGACATTTCAGAGCTGTAAGACCTTGTGACAAGACAGAAGGGATTACAAGGCAGATTTCCTGCATTCTTTTCCGACATCACCTTCCATGTAACCTCACAGGAAGCCATTTCAGCTCCATTACTCAGCTACCTATCTGTAAAACAGGGATAACTGTGCCTAGAGGATTCAATACAGGCTGAACATTATTAGGCATAATTCATACTATTACAAGGAGCTTTTTGAAGTCCATAGTACCAAGGTATCAGAGATTTACATGGCTTTTCCCATGTTACAAAGCAAAAAGTATAATTAGTTCAACAACATCATCATCCTGGTTTTTACAATTACTGTGAGATTGGAAAAAACATCTTCATAGCTATTTAAAGGCCAGCAGGGAGCTCTCTAGTCATGTCTTCTTGTATAACAGTTTGTGAAGATTTTTGCTAGTGATTCTTCCACTGAATTCACTCATCCGTGGTTTAGATATAGCAATTTTCATCCTTTTTGACTTGCGCTTTTCAAGGAGAGGTGTTAACTTCTGTCAAGCCTCCAGGCAATAAAGCTGCCTTTTTAAGCTCTCCTTCGAGATCTCTTAGAAATAGTCCATAGAGACCAACAGTTTCCTGACTAAATTGATTAGAGTCTGTTGTGTTCACTGTTTCAACTATTTGAATTCCTGTCTCCAAAGAGCCATCTCTGCTCGCACAGACCCAGACAACCCTACAGAGAGCAGCACAACTTGTAACCACATGTGATGTTTCAAGGATGGAGGAGCTGGGGAAGAATATTTTCCCCACCACTGGTGTACGTGTGCCACCCTCCACACAGTGGTTTCAATTACCTTTTCCATACCACTAAGATCTTGAGATAACGGTCAGTGATGCCAGTGGAGTTCAATGGGTTGCAGACTTGAACGAAAAGCCAGCTGCACCTGTGTAATATTGAGTCCTGCTTATCCTTAGCCCAACAAGGAGCAAAATGTAAGCTTTCTACTATTAGCTTTATAGCCCATTGCTGCAATCAGATCTGATCCTGTGGCATCAAACATTGCAATTCATTTTCAGATACTAAAAGTCTTTGTAATTGGCTTATACCCTTGCACTACTGCTCTCCTCTTTTCCTGTACCTGTTGCAACCAGAGACATAGGAACTTCAGCACCACCCAAGTCAGAAGATGTGCTAGCAGGCAAGGCTTTCACCGTTAAAAGGGGGACCAGGAAAGTAAAGCCCCTCCCACTGTAGGCCTGTGAGCAACATAAGTCTATCGGACCTGATGAGACGCATCCCAGAGTCCTGAGGGAATTGGCTGATGTGGTTGCCAAGTCGCTCTCCAATCGGGAGACGTCCCTGGTGATTGGAAGAAGGGTAACATTGTGCCCATTTTTAAGAAGGGTAGAAAGGAGGACACTGGGAACTACCAACCTGTCAGTCTCAACTTTGTGCCTGGAATGATCACAGAACAGGTGCTCATAGAAATTATGCTAAAGAACATGGAGGATGGGGAGGTGATTAGTGGCAGCCAGCATGCCTTCACCACAGGCAAGTCCTGCCTGACCAAGCTAGTAGCTTTCTATGATGGGGTAACTGCAGCAGTGAACATGGGAAAAGCAATGGATGTGATCTATCTGGACTTCTGTAAAGCTTTTGACATGGTTCCCCATAACATCCATCTCGCTAAATTAGAGAGATATGGATTTGATGGGTGGACTGTTCAGTGAATAAGGAATTGATTGGATGGTCACATTCAGAGAATAGTGGTCAATGGCTCAACATCCAGATTGATTTCCAGATTTTCTGCATTCTTTTCCTAGACTACCAGGTGACTTTCCATGTAAACTCAGAGGAAGCCACTTCAGCTTCTTTACTCAGCCACCAGTTCTCAGCTCTACAGAGAAGGACTTGGGGGTGCTGTTTGATGAGAAGCTTGACATGAATAGGCAATGTGCCCTTACAGCCCAGAAGGCCAACCGTATCATGGGCTGCATCAAAAGTGTGGCCAGCAGGTCAAGGGAGGTGATTCTGCCTCTCTACTCTGCTCTTGTGAGACCCCACCTGGAGTACTGTGTCCAGTTCTGGAATTCTCAACATAAGGAGGATATGGAGCTGTTGAAACGGGTCCAGAGGAGGGCCATGAAGATGATCAGAGGGCTGGAGCACCTCCCATACAGGGACAGGCTGAGAGAGTTGGGGTTGCTCAGCCTGGAGAAGAGAAGGCTCCAGGGCGATGCTATAGTGGCCTTCCCGTACCTGAAAGGGGGCCTACAAGAAAGCTGGGGAGGGACTGTTTACAAGGGCATGTAGTAATAGGATGAGGGGGATTGGCTTCATATTGGAAAGGGGAAGTTTTATATTAGACACTAGGAAGAAATTCTTCATGATGAGAGTGATGCAACACTGGCACAGGTTGCCCAGGGAAGCTGCGGCTGCCCCATCCCTGGAGGTGTTCAAGGTCAGGTTGGATGGGGCCTTGAGAAGTCTGATCTAATGGGACATGTCCCTGCCCACGGCAGGGGTGTTGGAACTAGATGATCTTTAAGGTCCTGTCCAACCCAAATCATAGTATGATTTTATGATACAGACCCTGTTTCTGTCTAATTCTCTTTTTTAACATCTCAGTTAAAGAATTTTGTCTGTTTTAGGGTTCACATGTTTCCTCAACACCCCTGTCTGTCTAGAAGAGAAAGACGCTTCTCCATCTGCTCCCAGCCACAGTCATCTCTTTGCTGCAGGCTGGCTCAGATTTTGCTTCCATATCAGCTCTTCCAAACAGTTTTTTCCACCCCCCACCTTTCTACCATTTCTTCTGCAATCCATTGTGACAGATCCCTCTGTTTACCATGCAGACACTTTGAAAGGAAGTACCAAAAAGAACAAGATCAGGTGTGTAAGTTCAGCAGCTACAGCCAGATGAAAGCCAGAATCTTGTAATGAAAAGTGCTAGAGAATCTGAAGTAGACAATATTGCTAGTAGCTCTGTCTTTAATGGGTGCAGTGGTGGCTATCACAACAGCATCTTTTCATTTTAACACATTTATCTCTGTTATACCTCACAACAATGAGTTATATACACATAGTAACAATAGTGCCACAAGGTCTAGTCTATACTTCAGTATTTTGTCTGTGTAGTTGCAGCAGTTAAAAGTGCAGAGAGAAAGAAATCAGAATATGCTAGGAAAGAAGTTACTGCTTGTTTAAATTGTGTCTCCATAGAGCTCCCACAATGCCTTTCTAGCACAGATGCATACCCTTGGCACATTACAGAGGCAGTCACCAAACAGTGCAGGGTTACCTCACCTCACAGCCCCAGAATAACAAGCACCAGAAAAGTCCTGAGAAGCAGTTCAGAGTCATGTCTATCCTCAGCTTTTGAGGAAGAACAAACAGCATGTAAAAGCTACATGAAGAATAGGATGTTAATCACCTGCATAACTTCTTACCAATAAAATACAACTCTCTTCTATGCTGTGACACCAGTAAATCCCATAGGCACTCCTCTTTTTGTAGCATGTGCTATAGATCTTTCCTTTTAGCAAGCTCAAATTTCTTCTCTTTCAGTATCAGTGATGTAATTTAATCTATCAAACAACTGAGATGTTCTCCAGCTTAAAGCAAGGCCAGGAAGGTCTGCCTTAAGTATTTCTTTTTAACATTGTGCTGTAGAGGGAAAAGGGGAGCAAGAAAGAGGCTGAACAAACTCATGTCAAAAGATTATTCAGTGTCTGACACTCAGTGGCCAAAATCTAGTACTGCAGTTACAGGCAGGCTACAGAAATCAGTACTGCCTCAAAGAGAACCCAGTTTAAAAGTTACCTCGTTCAATTCACCAATAGAAATATTAAAGGCGACATCATCCACCATTTTAGTAGTTTATTAGCATGTGTTTTTAAGCCCTGGGATCAGCACACTGAGGCTAAAACCAGAGTTTTCGTTACAGATGATTGAATTTGAATAGAGGGCTTAAAATCCAAACACTGTGACTTAATTATTTCAGAATTAATTAAATAATTTCTGTATTAACTACTGAGAACAGATATTTTTTTCCCCATGTTCTTGTGTATTGAAAAATATCAGTCACTGCTAAGAAAACTCAGTCATGATATTAGCTTACTGCTTTGGGAAATTTTAGGAAAAATATGCTAAAATGTCAATTTAATCCTTCAAAAAATTATCTACATGCTGTCATTGAAGTCAGTTTAGTCCAAAATAATCCATGAAACAAAAATAAATAGATTCAACAGAGAATTACTAATAAACTTTACTCACAAAGGTAGCTTTCTGGAAGAGATCAGAATACCACAGTATATTACTGTAAGGCAGGCAGTGTAATCTAGTAAAGCATAAACTAACAATAAATGATATTCTGAGCTATGACACAAAGGAAGATGTCTCTAAAAGACCTCTCGTTGCATACTGACTAGCAGAGACATTCTAATAAAGCCATTAGAGATGTCAAACAGGAACTCAGAGTTAAGAGATCAGTTTGGTCCTTCTTTCCTTAGACTAAAATATTCTGGATTACCTTCAGAGCACTGATGGCTTGATTTTGAATCCCAGTCATGTATGTCAGAAATAATTATGTGTATCTGTTCAGAAGTCATGTTTCTTTGAGAAACAGGAACTTTTCTGTCTCAGAAATCAAGCTGATTATGCACGGCATTTTCAGCAAAAACAAATATAACTTGAATCCAAAACACTTGGCAGTGGATGTGGTCTTCCTGGACTTCAGCAAAGCCTTTGACACAGTTTCTCACAGCATTCTGCTTGAGAAGCTGTCAGCCTCTGGCCTGGACAGGCGCACACTCTCCTGGGTGGAAAACTGGTTGGATGGCCGGGCCTAGAGAGTGGTGGTAAATGGTGTGAAATCCAGCTGGAGGCCAGTGACACGTGGGGTTCCCCAGGGCTCAGTGCTGGGTCCAGCCCTGTTCAATGTCTTCATCAATGACCTGGATGAAGGCATTGAGTGCACCCGTAGCAAGTTTGCAGATGACACTAAGCTGGGTGGAAGTGTTGATCTGCTGGAGGGTAGGGAGGCTCTGCAAAGGGATCTGAACAGGCTGGACCACTGGGCTGAGTGCAGTGGCATGAGCTTTAACAAGGCCAAATGCCGGGTCCTGCACTTGAGGCACAACAACCCTATGCAGTGCTACAGACTAGAAGTCTGGCTGGAAAGCTGCCTGGAGGAGAAGGACCTGGGCGTGTTGGTTGACAGCCGACTGAACATGAGGCAGCAGTGTGCCCAGGTGGCCAAGAAGGCCAATGGCATCTTGGCTTATATCAGAAACGGCGTGACCAGCAGGTCCAGGGAGGTTATCCTCCCTCTGTACTCAGCATTGGTGAGACCGCTCCTCGAATCCCGTGTTCAGTTCTAGGCCCCTCACCACAAGAAGGATGTTGAGGCTCTGGAGCGAGTTCACAGAAGAGCAATAAAGCTGGTGAAGAAGCTGGGGAATAAGTTTTAGGAAGAGCAGCTGAGGGAACTGGGATTGTTTAGCCTGGAGAAGAGGAGGCTGAGAGATGACCTCATTGCTCTCTACAACTACCTGAAAGGAGGTTGTGGAGAGGAGGGAGCTGGCTTCTTCTCCTAAGTGACGGGGGACAGGACAAGGGGCAATGGCCTCAAGCTCCACCGAGGGGGTTCAGACTGAATATCAGAAAAAAAAATTCATGGAAAGGGTCATTGGGCACTGGAACAGACTGCCCAGGGAGGTGGCTGATTCACCATCTCTGGAGGCATTTAAAAGTCAGGTAGACAAGGTGCTGAGGGACATGCTTTAGTCACAGATAGGAATGTTTGGACTCGATGATCCAAGTGGTCTTTTCCAACCTGGTGATTCTACGATTCTATGATTTTGCGAACACATGAAAGAGAGACTGTGAAGCCTGGATGTTAGAGAGAATAGGATGTTCCTTTCTTCACATAAGAAGAAGAAGTCTTACATGCACAGGCCCTGGTCCTCCTGGGGGACTTTAATAAGCCCATTATATACTGGAAGGGTAATACAACAGGGCAATGCAGTAACTTTCTGCAGTGCATTGATGATGGCTTCCTAAAACATGTCATCAATGAACCAACAAACAGATGCATTCTGCTGCATCCCTTGCTTACAAATAATAACGAGTTTATCAAGGATGTGAAGGTTGGGAGGAGCCTTGGCTGCAATGACCATGGGATGGTGAAGTTCAGGATTCTGAGTGGAGGAAGTAAAGAAAATAGGATCTCCAGCCCTGGACATCAGGAGAGAAAGCTCAGGTCTCTTTAGGGTACTGTTTGGAAGAATTTCATAGAATAAAGCTTTGGAGAGAAAAGGGGTGCCGAACAGCTTGTTGATTTTCATGGGCCACATCCTACAAGATCAGGAATGATCCATTCACATGTTCAGGAAGTTAAGCAAAGCTGTCACAAGGCCTGCATGGATGAACAAGAAACTCCTGATTAAACTCAGATTTTTAAAAGGAAGTATATGATGAAGTGGAAACAGGGTCAAGTCACTCAGGAAGAGTATAAAGACACTGTCTGACCATATGGTGAAGTCAGGAAAGCCAAAGATCATTTGGAGTTGAATCTGGTGAGAGATGTGAAGAACAGCAGGAAACTTTTCTACAAACATGAAAACAGCAAAAGGGAGACTAGGGAAAATGTGGTTCTGGTGCTGAATAAGGTAGGAGACCTAATGACAAAGGATATGGAAAAGGCCAAGGTACTCTATGCCTTCTTTGCCTCAGTTTTTACCTGTAAAATTTGCCTTCAGGAATCCTGGGCCCCTGAGAACAGAGCAAAAGTCTAGAGCAAGGAAGACTTATTTTCAGTGGAGAAGGGTTAGAGACTATTTAAACAAACTGAACAAACACAATGCTTGCATGGAGCCAGGCAGAATGAAACCACAAGTCCTGAGGGAGCTGTCTGATGTCATTGCAAGCCCGGTCTCAACTCTCTTTGAAAGGTCAAGGTAGCTGAGGAGGTTCCTGATGGCTGGAAGAAAGTAAATGTCACCCCTGTCTTCAAGAAAGACAAGAATAAAGATCTGGAGAGCCATAGGACAATAAGCATGACCTCAACCCCAGGAAAGTGAGGGTGCAATTAATGCTGGAAGTAATTTCCAAACACAGGAAGAACAGGAAAGTAATTGGGAAGAGACAGCATGGATTTATGAAGGGGGAATCAGACTTAATCAACCTGATAGACTTCTAGAATGTGATGTCTGGCTCAGTGGGTGAGAGAAGGGCAGAGGATGATGACTGTCTTGACTTTAGTAATGCTTTTGAAACATCTCCCATAACATTCTTATTGACAAACTGATGAAGTCCAAACTACTTCAGTAGTTTGTGAGATGGAAAGTGAGGTGGATTGAAAACTGGCTGAACTGCCAGGCTCAGCAGGCTGTGATGTGCAGCACGAAGTCCAGCTAGAGATCAATGACTAGTGGTGTACCTCACCCGTCAATGCTAAGTCCATTCCTGTAATATCTTCATTAATGGACTGGAAAATGAGACAGAGTGCACCTTCAGCAAGTTTGCAGATGACACAGAGCTGGAAGGAGTGGCTTTGCCTTAGGAACAGCATTGCCAGCAGGTCAAGGGAAGTCATCCTTCCCCTCTACTCAGCCCTGGTGAGATATGTATCAAGTACTGGGGTTAGGTTTGGTTTCCCCTGCTCAAGAGTCCGAGGGAGGGCCATAGAGGTGATTCAGGGACTATAACATCTGATATATGGGGAGAGAGGTGGGTCTATTCAGCCTGGAGAAGAGAAAGTGTGGAGGGATCTTATCAATGTGTATAAATAAATACCTAATGGAGAGGGAATTAAAATTATGGACCCAGGTTCTTTTCATTCAGTGGTGCCCACTTGGAGGACAAGAGATAGTAGGCACATATTGAACTGCAGGAAATTCCTCTTAAACTTATCTGAATTATCGCTTTTTATTGTGGGTATGGTCAAATACTGGAACAGGTTTCCTAGAGAGATTATGGGTCTTCATTCTTGGAGATATTCAAAACCCAACTGGACCCTTCCTTGTGCAACCTACTCTAGGTGAACTTGTGTGAGAAGGGGGTTGGACTAGACAATCTATGGAGGTCCCTTTCAACCTCAGCCACTCTGCAATTCTGTGAAATGCCCAGTTTTGACTTCAGTCCAGCAACTGACTTTCATGCAATCCTGTTGCTTCTACAGTGTGTGAAAGGCACATAGTCAAGCCCAGAACAAACAAACGTTACAAGAGGTGTTGGAAGAAGAATTGTTCTTCTTATTCCAGGAACCTTAAATGACACCACATTGTAAAAAAAAAAAAAAAAAAAATCTTGAGCTGCTGATAGAACTGTTATACTATTCTACAATGGGCTGTAGGTAGGGAACTGATGTAGCGAAAGCATTTACGAGGAAAGCTTTGCAAAGATTTAATAGAATTTTCAAATCATAGAATCACAGAATCACAGAATCATAGAATAATTTGGGTTGGAAGGGACCTTAAAGATCACCTAGTTCCAACACCCATGCCATGGGCAGGGACACGTCCCACTAAATCAGGCTGCTCAAATCCTCATCCAGCCTGGTCTTTAACGCCTCCAGGGATGGGGCAACCACACTTTCCCTGGGCAACCTGTTCCAATGCCTCACCACTCTCATGGTGAAGAAATTAATGAAGAATGTCTTCTGAGGATTATTTGTCATAGTTTTTTGTACGTGAAGCCACATTCTTACCTTTAAGAATCTATCTATTCAGGTAGAAAAAATAAAATAATTTTAAAATGGGGCTTAAACTCTCTTCTTTAAAAGCAGCAACAACAAAAATATGTTGCAAAGAAAGGTAACTTAAAATGTCATTACATAGGGTTGATTAGACTTTTTCTGTGCAAACTGTTTTAATAAATCGGTGGTGTTCATGAAATGTCCTCTTGCCTCAGAACAAGTCAGGAGCTAATGCCTACGTGTTTTTTGAACAAGAAAATGCAATCAATCAAAATTGGAAAAAAAACCACAAAACCCAAACTCATTTATCAGCCAAGACAGGACAGAAATGGGTTTTAAAATTTTTTTTTTAACCAAACTTTTCTCTTAGATCTGAGGGCAAAACCCTGATATTAGACATTCTATTGTAACACTAAGAATATCTTTTTGCCCGTGATATAGCATCATGTAGTCTCTTGGTTCTAAGGCCTAGGAACTAACACAGGACTCTAACTCTTAGTCCTCAGGAGTACAATTCTGGAGAGAATATTTCATATTTTGAGGAAAGAAATAAAACCTGCAACTATTTGAATAGGTGACTTTATTACTTTTACCAAGTCGGTTGAATTATTGGCTAGAGAAAAGTGAAATGATGGAAAAGAATATCACTTTGCAGTAGGTCCTGTTCCTGCATACTTACATGTTAAAATCAGGCATACATACATACCTTGACATGTATATGTGTGTTATATTCCATGTATCTAACAGTAGCAAAATGACATTTCTACGTATTAGGAGTGAAAACACATTCTGCAAATAAGACAACAGCCTTTCCAGCAAGTGTTTGAAAATAATATGACTGAAACTACCACTAGACCTTTAGTTACCAGCTTCCATGTCAAGAAAATCAAGGCTGTTAAAGTCTGCTGTGGTATCATGGGAATATGTTTGGAGGATGCTGTTTCACCAGTAGCTTTTCTGCTTGAACTGACATTTCTCACAATTCATACCCATCAGTGTCAAAAACTATATCAGATTTTACAGCAAAGTTTCTACATTTGCCTTAAAGGGTGTCAGTCAGCCTGTGTTCTCCGCAGTTAAACAGGCTCATCAGGCAGCAGGACTCCCAGCTGCACTGAAATGCAGTCTGCACAAACACTCTTGCTAGACACCTAACCATCCTGACAGCAGCTATGCTCAGAGGAGAGCACACTTTTCCACACACAGCTGATGCTTTCCCTCCACAAAGCTGCAATAGCTTTTCATTGGAAGTAGGAGTTAGTGTTACCATGGTAGAGTCGTTTTGCTTGTGTTCGTTGAAAGGTGTTTAATAGTAAGCACAGGGTTGAGTGAATGTGTCATCTGTCAGACTCTGTAAGCATTAGGTGGAGAAGAGGGAAGCTGAGCATTCAAGCTGATTTCAAAGAATGTCCCCTGATGATTATGGGGATTTTGACTGGCTGCATCACTTCATCTCATCTCAACACCTTGCTTTGAATTCAGTCCTTTGGAAGACAGATTCTGATAACAGGAGAAGTAATGGTAAAATTAAGATCTCAAACAGTTTTCAGATCAGGTCCAACAAACAGAAGAGCATTCCTATTCTACACTCTAAAATGGACACTCATTTAAAACAGCTCACAACAGAAAGGATTTCAGGATATTTCTGTTCTATGTTCTAATCTTTTTGTAAGGATCCACCTATTCCATCTCTACTTAGACAATGTCAAATGATCCATCTTTTTCAAAGCATCTTTTCTAGGTATATTATTGCATATCACATTCTGATAATGAAAATTCTGTATAGGTGCTTTGAGCTTCCATCTTTAAATGGGAACGATTAATATGATAGCTACTCCAAGATTTCAGAATCACACATTACTACTGATGGTAGTAAATTTTAAAACCCTGAAAAACTACCTACAATGTTCAAATTGATTTCCAGAAAATGAAAAGGAACAACTAACACCAATATGATTTTTTTATAAGAAAACTCAGTTCCATCACTCATAAGGCTCATATATCACCATTTTTGTGTCTGAAGATGTGTAAATGAGAGCCCAAAACAGAGATGTACTTCTAACACTATTCCAGAAAGAAGTTAGCTTTCATCACCATGCTTCAAATTTCCAGTGAATTGAGTCCTATAGACTTCTACTCATGAATAACACTTAAGAGAGTTAGATTAGAACCAAGCCTTTCCCTGACACAGAGAAGATTGAAGTATATAGGGCTTCTACCATGGCTAATCAAAAGAATCACTCTATAACAAGAACTAGACTGACTCCAAGGAAATTAGCAGAAGGGAATGATTTGCGTGATGAACAGGTCAGTTCATTATGCTTAGAAGCTGTTTATCTAGTCATCATGTAACAGGAAATGAATTTTCAAAATTTTTGCGTAGAAAAAAAATTACCTGAGGGGAACAAATGCGAAAGAAGAAAATCCTACAATAAGTTTGGAAAGCCTGGGGGCCAAGATGCCTTTTTTTGCCTGTTCACCTTCTTCAGAATAAAAAGAAGGAAAATACATCCAAGATGAAGGAACCTGTCCGACTATACTGAATCCATGGCTGCTGAGGTGTAGATCTACTCAAATTGCAAATGAAACACAAATTTCAACAAAGCTTCTTCCACAAGTTTTTGTCCAAACTGGGTAGTATAGACAGAATATTTTATAGCTGATAAAAATGCCAGTACAACCTCCCAGAACTAGCTTTTTGTGCAAGTTCCCCAGTCTCTCCAGTGTTCATACTGGTGGTGTTGAACTCTAGTATTCAAAGAACTCAACCAGAAACCACAGAGTGCACATGCTTGAGGGCTTCAGAGGATGATCTGCATGCATAAGAAAGCGTACGCTGTATGGCTGCAAAAGAAAATTCAGTGTTTTTTCTTCCGTAGCATTTTTGTGATTCCAGCATAAGGGAAGTTAGATTTTCATACAGGAAGAACCAGGGGGTTAAAGTGATCTCTTCCATCTTTACTTGTACTATTTGTAGTATACTTCTCTCTTTCCACTCCTTCCTGATGCTACAGATTTACAGTGTCAACAAAAGTAATGAATGACCTGAATTCATCTTTAAATCCCAGGAAACTTGAACACCTTATATCCACTGAAATAACACAGTTATTGAGATCGCTTTGGATAATAGACTCCTCTAACTGGACTGGCAGAAGTCTAGTCTTTGTTGAATACCTACTTTAATCATCTCAATACAGGGCAAGCTGTTTAATGTTTATTTTCTTGAAATAAAACAAGACTTTATTGTTGGAATTGCTGCATAAATATGGAACAGAGAAATAGTCACTGGTGAACATTATTCATTGATGTAGAGGTCTTAAATGGTTCAGACTGATTCACTCACATCCTCAATAATTATTGCCTCAAAAGGGAACGCATTCTAAAGAACAGGATGTGAAATTAATGTTCTGAAGAATTTGTAAAACAAAACCTCTACAGATTTTTTTTTGAAGTTCACTATGAACTGTTACTGACTTCTAATAGCTCAATCAGGAGTCTTTCATTTTTAAACAATCATGGCACATAGATTTTTTTTTTTCATGACAGAAACAAAAGAGAACCCTTAGGTAACAGGAAACTTTTCAGTAACTTTAGATCAGTTTAGACCCATTAATGTTGGACTTCTGCTTTCATGAGAATGTATGGGGTTTAAGTCACTGGGTTATTTTGTGGAAAGATGGGAAACTGTCAACAATCATAGGAGTCTTCATTCAGCACTGAGCCAAAGCCTTTGGGAGATTTACTGTAAAATTCTTTGGGACATCTACTTGAAAATTAGGAATAAATTTGTTCTTCTGTTCTCAATTTTAATCAGCTCTATAAGAGAAGTTTAAAATATCTTTAAAAACTCCATCACATGCAATGTAAAGAGCAACAAACTTAAGATTTGGGTTAGGTAATTGACAAATATTTCTGTCCTCAGGCATGGCAAAGATGTCTTACAAAGATTAGCTCAATAGCATTTTGGAAGTCTTAGATAGTTCAACAAACATTGCATGTTGCATTCTTGCCTCAGAATCCCTGGCTTTGCTAAGTGACTGGGCCATGTGTCATTGTGTTTTCTTTGCTATGTGTTGTTGTTCTACCTTTGGTTTTCAGTCTGGCAATAAAAAGTGTTTGCAATACCAGATGATATAAATCAACCACACAGCAAAAGGTGATGGAGGAAAATTGTATCAACTATTTGATGAATATTCCTCAATAACAAATATGGTCATGCAAATGAAAACAGATCACAAGCCATTCATGGACAGACAAAGTGGCCAACATTTCAACAAACACTATCAGGTGATATTTATTCAGTTTTAACTTTGGTATTCATTTGAAAGTTTTAATGCCTATAAAATCTGAAGAAGTTTTCTCAATCTGCTTGAACTGTGCCCAGGTCTACTGGAGTGATGCTAAAACTAAGGTTTGCTTTCTAAATACAAGAGTTCATTCTAAATAATAAAGTAATTGTCTAGCACTTTTTGATATTTGCTTGGACCACCTGGAAAACATTGAAAAGTAATTTTATAATTTCTACATCTTGTGAAATGCTTTGAACAGTAGGTTAGACTAAATGACCTCTAGCTTTCCTTTCCAAACTGCGTGATATTTTGATTATATTTCCAGAGAAAACATTAAGTATGTAATGGTGTAAATCTTGCACCTGGATCAATATTTGCTGAGGAACCTTTGTTTTCTTCCCTAAGTTTAATAAAGTTCTACCTAATTTGTGCAAGTAGTATAATCATAGAAAATAGGGCTAAAAGAAGAGAGTGCATGCAGTCTGTCTCCCTTGCCTGGGTCTATCTGGTCCATGATAATGATTTCACTATGAGTCTGACATCTAAAATAATTCAATGATGCAAGTTCTGTTAGTGTCATAAGACCCTAAATAGGCAATTAAAGACAAAGAAAATATATCCACAAAGAAAATATATCCATTTACTTTCATACATTTGGCAGTATGCATCTTGATTATGAAAAGCTCAGGATGATACAATATTAACTTATTCATACAAGATTATTCCCTAGGAATTGACCTATCACCATTCAAGAGCAATAACACTACAGTTATTTTCATAGAGTGGATAGAGATTTCTGATGACTGAAAAGGTGCTGGGTTTGGGTGGTTTGTTTCTTGCTTTGAGGACACAGTCAAAACAGAGGACAGAAAATATGTGTCGTGATAGATAGTCAGACAAGAGAGCAAGAATATGTCAGCCCAGAGCAAAAGAAATGGAGAAGAAAACCATTGCGATGGTAGAGCAGAGAAAAGTGATGTGACAAAACAAGAGGTGATAATGAGGCTTACATAATAAGGGTCATAAGGCACTTAAAACAAAAGATGTTAAAAAAATCTGTGCTGAATCTTTGTCAAGGCATCCAGGCATTCCAGCATGTCTAATCATCAGACAAAAAAAAAATCATAAACTGTCTTACATAGATGTACATTTCTTATAATTGAAGATATTTCAGTAAAAAAAATTTAAGGGTTTTATTTCAGTCCCAAGATTTGGTGGTTTGGGTTGTGGGGTTTTTTGAGGTTTTCTAGAGCTGGCACATCACTAGGACAATGGATTCTTCCTGAGTGCATCTGTGTGTTTTAACATTGTGTTCAGATGCAGGCAGATGTCATCTGTCATCCTGCTATCTATCAAGGCAGACAACACACAGGAAGATGTGATAAGCTCAAAAACTACAGAGTGAACAATATTGCTTAGCTTCAGTTCTTCACCAAAAACATAAGCTATCCTTTTCTCCTGTTTTAGCTCCCTCTCACTGATCCAAGGACTCTTTGTTTTGTACGAAGCATACGAATGTGTTGAATTTGAAAGATATTCTAAATAGCTATTCTGCTTCTAAGCTTCTTGGTCTCACAACATTTTGAAAATAAAATATATACAGTCCACAGCCACTCTTCCAGGGATTAGAGAAAGGATAAACAATCAGAGAACATGGGAAACTTCTCTGAAAATCATGTCAACTCATCTGTGGATATTTTAAAATGCAATTCAGACTCGTTGTTTTGAAAAACGCTAAATTTTTTGTTTGCACATAACTGTTGCCTTTATGTATGTATGCTTCTATTTTATACAAAACTGCAATGGATCAATAGCCATAAGGTTTAACAGACTCCTAACAAGAAGTTACGTGTTCTGTATTTTTATCCAAAATTCCCAAACTGTGTATATCCAGAAAAGATGTGTATTGGCCAAGTTTGCCAAACCAGAATTGCAGACCTGAACATTATCTAAAGTTAGATCATCATACTATATTCAGTACCCAGATCTTGTCATCTTCTTCTGTCTCTTCCTATTTTGAGGCAGTCAAATAGTAATTCCAAATCTAAACTGTTAGAAGGGAAAGTAGAGAATTTACTTCCAATACCACAATTCAATTCTTCTTTGTGTAATGTCGGACATTAGCAGGCAGAAAATGTAGTCTTAGAAAAATGTGAAGATTTTAGCTGTGAAGGATCTTTAGCCTAAAATGTTGATCCTTGAGTGAGTTAATTGTGATCCCTTTAGAGATCATGGAAGAACCCTGAACTTATGTTATTTGCTCAGCTAATGTAAATTTGAGTGTTTTATCCAAACGGTTTGAAATCAGTCTTACCAAGGTGAAGAGTGCCACAAAATGGTACAAAAGGTGGTCAGTAGATAAGAAAAAAGAGAAATTGAACTGAACAACACACTAATCCAAGTTTTTCTATGAAAAGTATATTTAAATTACACATACCTATAATCATACGATTGTTCCTGATGTTACTGAACATTCATGCATCCCATTTTGCCAGTAAAACAATAGAAAATAGGATCTTCCCCTGTTTTTCACATCTCTCTCATACCTAGCAGGTCTGAAGGCTGTTTTTCCCTTCCCACCGCTGCCCAGGCCTGCTCTCCACACAAGCAGGTTGTTCTGCCTCTCTAGGCGGGCACAAAACTTGGGCTTTCAGGTTTTCTTCCACCAGTTTCTTCAACTGACAGTCTTTCAGCAATGATTCAGCATCCAGCCGATGAACTCAGATTTGCCTGGAAGCTACCTCCTGATTTATACTACCTGTTGTGTCTTTTTTAAAAAAATTGACAGAATTTGAGGTAAAGTTTTTGGAAGGGAGCTATACGTCGGGACAGCTGATGCTACTGTTGTTACTCTCCATGTGACAGTTTGCACCTCGCTCAGCCTTAGATCATTTTCTTCCACAAAGCTGCACTTAACAATTACTTTTGGTGTCTGTTGCAGAGCTGTCAGCCCTGCATCAGCTGTCAGGAGGCTGAATTTCACTCCGTCTGTGCCTTATCCCCACGGCCCTGACTGACAGGCATCCTGCGGTGCATGCATCTGACTGCCCCGGCACACTGCCAGCCCACTGCTCCCCCCAGATCAGACTCACACCCTGGAGGGGTTAAGCTGTGCTCCCTCCCAGGACTGCCTGGCAATGGTAAATGCAAGTTGCAATGAGGGTCAGCAGCGAGGAGAAGGATGGAGCAGCACGAGGCACTGACAGAGAATTTTCCATTCCTAGACTCCCTGATACTGGCTCCGCCATTCCTCCCCATGAGACTTCTTCCCAGGATTAAACCCACTTGCTACCTCAGCTTTGCTAATCAGCAGCATTTCATAATGACAATGCCTGCCTCAAAAGCAACCGGGACTCCAGGGCGCACAGAGCAGAGGGATGTGGCTGCTTTTCAGTTCAGCGCTGATCAATGAACTGAAATGTTGTTACCACAAGGAGGGAAGCCCCGATGCCTGAAGCACAGGGAGCCCAAAACTTCAGAGGACAGACAACTGTTTCATTCACCATGTGATTCTTTTCAAGTTAGGCCTCTCCTGCTCTGAATCCATACACCTTTTCACAGCTCTCAGCATTGGCTCCCTCGCACCTTTTGTTCCCCTTTTGCTGTCACCTCTGGTAAACATGCTGCTGCACAACAGTGTCTGGGTGCTTCAAACCCATAGCTCAAGCTGCAGAGAGCAGTTAATGGGAAGCGGGCTCAACTACACAGCACCAGCCTCATGGGTTGTATCCACACCCCAGATGCTTTCTCAGGGAAGGGAGAGAGAAACCTCCCACAAAATGCCACTGCTTTCCTGCCTGAACAGCTCTTGCCCCCAAGAGAGGACACCCAAGAGAGTTCCTGTGAGAGATGCCACGCATCCAACCCAAGGTGTTCACTGCTTGTCTTTCTCTCACACTGGAAACCTAACGCTGTGAGGACAATGCACCTGAACATGCCCTCTTCTCTCTGCTATCTTGAAGCAGTATATCATAGAGATATGACAGAATATATATATATATATATAAACTATTTCAGCTTTTAAAAAGATCAAGTATTAAATGTGCAAAGATACCATAATGAAGACAATACACTAAATAAATGTATGTTGTTAAAATTAGGATTAACTATTTCCCAGTAAGTATCTGTGATGTAGTCCAGTTCTTTGAAAAACAGTAACTCCTTTGGTCTTTGAGTTTAAAGATCATTCTCCTGCAACTCAACAGAAAATATCTGTGGACTCCTAAGTACTTCTCTGCATATAAAATCTTCAGTATCAAGTCCAATTACACGTATGAAAAAATACTACACATTATTGGCTGCACAGCCACGGTACCTATGTGGCTTTAGTTACTCCTGCCTCAAGAAATGGGTATTGCACACTATTTTTCACAAGCAGGTTTCATGTGGCAGCTAGCCAGCCACAAACTGAAATATTTAAAAAGAGCCATAAGAAATGACATAATAACGCTGCCTGCTTCTTCTCCTTTGTTTATATCCATGATAATCTGAAGACAAGATGCAAAAAAACTTATTTTTCCTTTTATTTTTATATATGTGTATATATACAAACATACACAAATTTCAATTTCTTTAAAGATTGTGAAATATCAGATTATTTCTGCAAGTTCAACATTAAGTACTTACTAAGAAAAATATAGTAACAGTAAATTTGTCTTTTTTAGTACAGCTGAATTATGGGCAGGTCCTTCTCTAAGCTCATAAATCTTCCTGCCTTATTCTACACTAATCTTGGAATTTTTGTTTCCCAAAAGCAGCTCAGCTGTTATAAGAAAAGTAATAATTCTGTATTTCCAGTTGCAATTGAATGCAATTACTTTCATAGCTGTTTGAAATAACAGGATAGGGCCTATTTTCAGAATTTAATTACATTTGCGGCAATAAAAAGTCATACTAGTCTTAAATGCTTTCCTTGTCTTATTTTTTTTTATCCCTTTCAACTGAGAAAAGTGAGGCTAAAGTTAAGAAAAACATTAAAGAAAGCAAGATGTTTTCTCTTAGTTTCTTTTTCTGGTGTGCATGAGTGGGTGTGCAAATTACCTCTCCTTCTTTAAATGACATTTTTTCTTCTTTAAATGCAATGGGAAAAACACTTAAACAACCAGTGGAAGGAGAGACATCAAGTTGCATCTTTTTTTCAAAGTTAAACAAGTTTCACATTTGATTTCACATCACAAAATCAAAATTTCACATCCTTACAGTGCAGTAGGGATGGAGAAAGTTCACATAGGAGACAGGAGTAGGACAAGACAAGGATAAGTAGGTGTTACCACACCATGTAAAACAGAATGGCTTTTCTACCCTGGATCATGCTGCCTCCTGGGGAGAGGTCCACCATGCAGGAACAGAGCTAGAAAAAAAGGCCCAGACTTGCCAGCTGCAGTACTTTGACTCTGGTACAAGATAGTGAAAAGCAGAGAAGTCATACCAGTGCCCTGGCAGGAGAGCAGGAGTAGCAGCTCATTATCTACAGTGCCACACTGTTTCTAAAAGGATTAAATCTTATGCATCATTTTGAAGGGAAGTAATGGGTTTTTTTGAACCTACTGCTCGTGGTTCTGAAAAGGATTGAAAATTGTAAGCCAGACATATACTACCCCAATGAAGATAAATCTCAAGTTACACTGAAACTGAATTTTGAAAGAGATACAAATACATTCATATATATAATACTTATTAAATAGTATGTGTGTTATATATAATTACATATAAAGCATGTATATGTATATAATATAAAAGGTTAAATATATTCATCAGTGAGCTAGGTTGAAAAAAGTTTCAGTTATTGTTAGGGGTTTATCTTTCCCCTAAACTGTAAGTGCAGAGGCAAAACACAGTGATCAGGGTGTCTGAGCATAACTAGAGATACTTTTAAAACAGTCAAGTGCAAGACCATGCATCCCAGAACATGAAACATATGGCTCAGAAGCCTGGAACACAGAAAACAGATCCAGAAGAAAGATGCCTGAAGATGACATGTTGAACTGGGCTCAGTTCAGTATCACAGAAATTAATCATATTCGGATATAGGGGTAGGAATAACGAAGGGGCACAATGAGCATAGAATCATAGAATCATAGAATCGTGTGTGTTGGAAGGGACCTTAATGATCATCCAGTTCCAAACACCCTGCCATGGGCAGGGACACCTCCCACCAGATCAGGCTGCTCAGAGCCTTAAACACCTCCAGGGATGGGGCAGCCATAGCTTCCCTGAGCAACCTGTGCCAGTGTCTCATCACTCTCATGAAGAATTTCTTCCTAGTGTCTAATGTAAAACTTCTCCCTTCCAATTTAAAGCCATTCCCTTTCATCCTGTCACTACACTCCCTTGTCAAAAGTCCCTCCCCAGCTTTCTTGTAGGCCACTTTCAGGTACTGGAAGGTCACTATAATGTCTTCTCGGAGTCTTCTCTTCTCTAGGCTGAACAACCCCAACCCTCTCAGCCTGTCCTCATAGGGAAGGTGCTCCAGTCTTCTGATCATCTTTGTAGCCCTCCTCTGGACCTGTTACAACAGTTCCATGTCCTTCTTATGCTGAGGATTCCAGAACTGGACCCAGTACTCCAGATGAGGTCTCACAAGAGCAGAATAGAGGGGCATAATCACCTTCCTCAACCTGCTGGCCATGTTTCTTTCAATGAAGCCCAGGATACAGCTGGCCTTCTGGGCTGCAAGTGAACATTGCTGGCTCATGTCAAGCTTCTCATCAACCAGTACGCCCAAGTCCTTCTCTGCAGGGCTGCTCTCAATCACATCATCCCCCATCCTGTATTGAAATCGCAGCTCTGCCACCAGGCTGAGGAAATCTTTGAGTTGCTCGCACCTCACCCAGCTGTTGCCCCTGCTGCTCTCTGTTTCCTGTGCAAGTTGGTGGCACTCCCTGTAGCCTAAGACCTGGACAGCTGCATGTTTTCTTGGAAGCTCAGTCTGTGCTGACGCATCCCTTCTCGCAGGTGCAGAGGATGCAGCCTCCTGACAGGTTGATACCATGTCTGGGCTCCCTCTCACCAACTGAACTCACCTCCTGTACACGGAGACCATGCCCCTCTACGTGCCTTGCCTTCACAAACTGCTCTCGCAAACAGATGAGTCCACCTTTCTGATGACTCCCAACCCTGTTTGCCTGCTCTTGTTCACAGCACTCTTAGGGGGCCATTTAATCACCCATGACTGCTTTCGGGACCACCCTGTGCATCAACTGCCATGTGGCAGCTCCTGGGACCAAGAGTCAGGAGCCGCCCACCCCTTGCTCCCTGTTGGGGGGTTCCCTCGCTCCACAGAGCATGTTTTCTGCCTTGATGTAGTGCCCAGCTGCAGCACTTACCGTGTCTGCTGCCATCACTTGCTGATTGAGTGTTGCTGCTGGGTTTGATACTGTGTGCAAACCTGGAGAGGGGGGGTCCCAAGTCCCAGGTACAGGAGGGTGAGGAGAAAATGCACAAGGTATCTTTGACCAACTTAATGAACACAGTGGGAAGAAATGCCACCACACAGGGATAACACTGTTTAGTCGGCTGGGCCATACTGCTACTAAGATAATCCTGACTGGATGAAACTAAAGGACCAAAAGCCAGTGAAAAACGGCCAACATAGGGCATCCTGTTTCACACCGAATTACAGAATCACTAGGTTGGAAAGGACCCACTGGATCATCAAGTCCAATCATTCCTATCAATCACTAAACCATGCCCCTCAGCACCTCATCCACCCGTCTTTTAAACACCTCCAGGGAAAGTGACTCAACCACTTTCCTGGGAAGCCTGTTCCGGTGCCCAATGACACTTTCAGTGAAATTGTTTTTCCTAATGTCAAGCCCAAACCTTCCCTGGTGCAGCTTGAGGTCATTCCCTCTTGTCCTGTCCCCTGTCACTTGGGAGAAGAGGCCAGCTCCCTCCTCACCAGAACTTCCTTTCAGGTAGTTGTAAAGAGCAATAAGGTCTCCTCTCACAGCTTCTCAAAGCTAAACAACCCCAGCTCTCAGCCACTCCTCATAAGACTTGTTCTCCAGGCCCCTCACCATCTTTGTTGCTCTTCTCTGGTCACGCTCCAGAGCCTCAACATCCTTCTTGTGGTGAGCGGCCCAGAACTGAACACAATATTCCAGGTGCGGTCTCACCAGTGCTGAGTATAGAGGGAGAATAACCTCCCTGGACCTGCTGGTCACACCGTTTCTGATACAAGCCAAGATGCCATTGGCCTTCTTGGCCACCTGGGCACACTGCTGCCTCATGTTCAGTTGCTGTCAACCAACACCCCCAGGTCCTCCTTCTCCGAGCAGCTTTCTAGTCACTCTTCTCCTAGTCTGTAGCACTGCATAGGGTTGTTGTGCCCCAAGTGCAGGACCCGGCATTTGTCCTTGTTAAATCTCATGCCGTTGGTCTCAGCTCAGCCTGTTCAGATCCCTTTGCAGAGCCTCCCGACCCTCCATCAGATCCACACTTCCACCCATCTTAGTGTCATCCACAAACTTACTAAGGGTGCACTCAATGCCTTCACAGAATCACAGAATCACAGAATAACCAGGTTGGAAGAGACCCACCGGATCACCGAGTCCAACCGTTCCTACCAAACACTAAACCATATCCCTCAGCACCTCGTCCACCCGTGCCTTAAACACCTCCAGGGAAGGTGACTCAACCACCTCCCTGGGCAGCCTGTTCCAGTGCCCAATGACCCTTTCTGTAAAGAATTTTTTCCTAACGTCTAGCCTAAACCTCCCCTGTCGGAGCTTGAGGCCATTCCCTCTTGTCCTGTCCCCTGTCACTTGGGAGAAGAGGCCAGCACCCTCCTCTCTACAACGTCCTTTCAGGTAGTTGTAGAGAGCAATGAGGTCACCCCTCAGCCTCCTCTTCTCCAGGCTAAACAACCCCAGCTCTCTCAGCCGCTCCTCATAAGGCCTGTTCTCCAGCCCCTTCACCAGCTTTGTTGCTCTTCTCTGTACTCTCTCCAGAGCCTCAACATCCTTCTTGTGGTGAGGGGCCCAGAACTGAACACAGTATTCGAGGAGCGGTCTCACCAGTGCCGAGTACAGAGGGAGAAGAACCTCCCTGGACCTGCTGGTCACGCCGTTTCTGATACAAGCCAAGATGCCATTGGCCTTCTTGGCCACCTGGGCACACTGCTGGCTCATATTCAGTCGGCTGTCAACCAACACCCCCAGGTCCCTCTCCTCCAGGCAGCTTTCTAGACAGACTTCTCCCAGTCTGTAGCACTGCATAGGGTTGTTGTGCCCCAAGTGCAGGACCCGGCATTTGGCCTTGTTAAACCTCATGCCATTGGACTCTGCCCAGCGGTCCAGCCTGTTCAGATCCCTTTGCAGAGCCTCCCGACCCTCCAGCAGATCGACACTTCCACCCAGCTTAGTGTCATCCGCAAACTTGCTAAGGGTGCATTCGATGCCTTCATCCAGGTCATTGATGAAGACATTGAACAGGGCTGGACCCAGCACTGAGCCCTGGGGAACCCCACTTGTCACTGGCCTCCAGCTGGATTTCACACCATTTACCACCACTCTCTGGGCCCGGCCATCCAACCAGTTTTCCACCCAGGAGAGTGTGCGCTTGTCCAGCCCAGAGGCTGACAGTTTCTCAAGCAGAACGCTGTGAGAAACTGTGTCAAAGGCTTTGCTGAAGTCCAGGAAGACCACATCCACAGCCTTTCCCTCATCCAGTAGCCGGGTCACTTTGTCATAGAAGGCGATCAGGTTAGTCTGGCAAGACCTGCCTTTTGTGAACCCATGTTGACTGGGCCTGATCACCCGGTTCTCTTGCATGTGCTTCATGATAGCACTCAAGATCACCTGTTCCATGACTTTCCCTGGCACTGAGGTCAGACTGACAGGCCTGTAGTTTCCTGGGTCCTCCCTGCGGCCCTTTTTGTAGATGGGCACAACATCAGCCAGCCTCCAGTCCAGTGGGACTTCCCCAGTCTTCCAGGACTGTTGGAAGATGATGGAAAGGGGTTTGGCCAGCACATCCGCCAGCTCCTTCAGTACCCTAGGGTGAATCCCGTCCGGCCCCATAGACTTGTGGGTGTCCAGTGGGGCTAGCAAGGCTCTGACCACCTCCTCTTGGATCATGGGAGCCTCATTTTGCTCCTCTAGCTCCTGGGTTTGTACACAGGCGGAACGACCCTCCTTACGACTAAAGACTGAGGCAAAGAAGGCATTAAGTACCTCAGCCTTTTCCTCATCCCCTGTTACTGTTGTCCCTTCTGTGTCCAATAGGGACTGTATGGTCTCCCTAGTCCGCCTTTTATTATTTATATATTTGTAGAAAGATTTTTTGTTATCTTTCACTGACTTGGCCAATCCAATTTCTAGCTGAGCCTTAGCCCTTCTGATTTTTTCCCTACACAATCTCACTTCCCTCCTGTAGTCCACCCAAGAGGCCTGTCCCTTCTTCCAGAGCCCATAAACATTTCTTTTCTTCTTGATATCCCTCAAGATCTCTCTATTCAACCAAGCTGGCTTTCTCCCCTGCCGGCTTTTTTTCCGGACCACGGGGATGGCTTTCTCCTGAGCTGCTAGGACCACCCCTTTGAAGAGCTCCCAGCCCTCCTGGGCTCCCTTGCCCTTGAGTACTGTCTCCCATGAGACTTCACCAACCAGCCTGCTGAAGAGATCAAAGTCAGCCCTCTGGAAATTTAATGTTACCGTCTTGCTAACCACCCTCTTCACTTCACCTAGAACAGAAAATTTTATAATCTCATGGTCGCTTAGTCCTAGGCGTCCACCTACCGCCACATCCCCTACAAGGCCTTCTCTGTTCACCAACAGGAGGTCCAGGAGGGCACCTTCCCTGGTTGGTTCATTCACCAACTGTGCAAGGAAGTTATCTCCCACGCACTCCAGGAACCTCCTAGACTGCTTCCTTTCTGCTGTGTTGTACACCCAGCAGATATCAGGCAGATTGAAGTCTCCCACCAGAACGAGAGGCATTGATCTAGAGATTAACCCCAGCTGTTTATAGAAGAGCTCATCAGCTGCTTCTCCTTGGTTGGGTGGTCTGTAACAGACTCCCATCACAAAATCTACCTTCTGGTGGGCTCCTCTGATTTTGACCCACAGGCACTCAACCTCCTCATCTCCACAATCCATCTCAGTGATGTCCAAGTCCTCCCTTACAAAGAGGGCTACCCCACCTCCTCTCCTACCCTTCCTGTCCCGCCTGAAAAGCTTATACCCCACCATAGTCGTACTCCAGTTATATGAGTCGTCCCACCACGTTTCCGTGATGGCAACAACATCATAGGCCCCTTGCCCTACGACAGCTTCCAGCTCTTCCTTCTTATTTCCCATGCTGCGTGCATTGGTGTAAATGCACTTCAGCTGAGCTGCCGAGCCTTCAGCCCTCCTAGAGGGAACAGGGTTCGTTCCCAACTGCCTGGTAACTGGATCAGTTGACACCAGAGTGCCTGCATCTCCCTTAACACCCCGAGGTGTGTTCTCCCCCACTTTTTGTGCGGTGAGGTACTGGTGGTCCTCGCCCGCGCACCCTCTCCCAATCACCAATTCCCCACATCCAGGCTCATTCCTGTCTAGCCTGGGCTCAACCCCCTCCCCCATATCCAGATCATTGATTCTTCCAATAGTAGATTGCCTCCGGCCAAGTCAGTCTATCTGTGCAAACGTACCTGTCCCCCTACCTTCTGTGCCACAGAATATTAGTAAGAATGGAGGAAAAAAAACAGAGAGTTTGGAGAAAAGTAATAGGAAAGACAAATTATTCTGAATACCTTACAGGAATTAAGTCTGGTTTGCTCACGTGTGGACAGGCTTCGGAGACCAAAACACTTGTCTGGTTTTAATTGCTATGTTGACCTGGGCCCTTGCAGCTCACTTTTCTACTCTTAGCAGTTTTAAAACAACAAAATAACCTCTGGAGCTCTGAAGTGGTCGTGCCCACAGCTGCTATGATAGATGAATCTGGAGTAGAAATGGACTGAATAGAAAAAAGGACAGAAAAAAATGAATAGAGAAAAGTTGCATTTTCCTGGAAAAACAAATTTGCATACACTTCTATGACATTATTTTTAATCTGCCCAATCAAAACAAAAATTAACTTACAGTTTATTGAACAACTCTAGGCTAAATTTATACCACCAAGAGCTGCAGTGGTCAGTTTTGACATGTTAAGAATAAAAGCACTACCTCTAGATTTTTCTAGTATCATCTCTCCAGACACATGGGAGAGTTCATGCAAAGTGGAGTTGAAAGAGTCCACGGCATGAAGCTGTGGCCAAAAAATGTGACTTCTAATTAAGGTCTTCTGAGGGCAAACTTGCGACAGCAGCACTTCCCTGCATCTCTGTAGGTGCCCTCCCACTCTGTGAGCCTATCCACCAAACCCTGTGGGGCCACTAACCCACAGCCCCAGGAAGCCAAGGTACCAGGCACTCCAAGCACAGCTGGATGGAGGCCACTATGCACAAACCGCTGAAGGCTAGGGCAAGCCTGAAGAAAACAAAAGAGGGGCTAGGAACACGTATCTCAGTGTCAATGTTCAAGATCTGACAGATCTGTAAATTAATCAGCATAATTCACTGTCTGGGTGAGATCTCAACTTTGCTAGGTATTTCATTGTTTATTAGAGGAGATAAGAAAAGGACAGGAGCACTGCAGCAGGAGTGACTGCATTCAAGCTCTGGGAGTGACTTGCATTTGGGAACCACTGTTAGGTTTTGTGCCTCAGTTAAGAGCAAGTCAAGTCCCTGGAGTGGTCTAGTTGCTCTCAGGCACTAAATCAAGACAAGGTGTATTTCCTTTGAAAGGGACAACCAGCTTTGTTGTGGGTCAGCACAAAAAATGCTAGGTGAAATTCTTGGCTGGCCAGAGAAAATGATCCCAAAGTTCCTCTGGTGCCCCTAGTTCTATCCCAGCACAGAAACATCAGAACTTCTATCCAGCAGCCTACAGAGGCAAGGATTCATCCTTCCCTCCAACTGAAGAGATGGGTCTGAACTTCAGCATCAGTCATAGAAAGGCCTTTGTATAGGGAGTGGAGACAGCTCTGAAGGGAAGGAAGGTGGGAAAATTGTGGCTGTGTAACCTCTCAGTCCCCTCCCCACCAAAGCCACAGAACAGAACACTGCCCTTCCCTTTGCTCCCAGAGAGCTGGGACAGGAAAATGCCTCTCTCAGACTCTGATTTGCGCTTCTCAAGTGGTCTGCTTCATGCTGGGTGGCTTAAAGTCTTTGCTACAAACAACAAAGGAAAAGGATTTCAAAGACTTCTAGTTATTTTCTGCCACCAACTAGCCAAGGAACTTTGTTAATTATAATTTTGGCTGGAGTTTAAATTAAGATTAAGTCTACAGGCAACTCCAAAGTCCATTCCCTTCATATTTCACCTTTTTACCAAGCCATGGCCTTTATAGAATAAATTCAGATGTTTTCATTAGAGAATAGAAAAAAAAAGAGGCTACAACTTTGTGCAAGCATCATGAATATTATGTAATTCCTGTGTAGCTTGACAACGGTAGGAAAAAGGGAGTGCGAGAAGGTCATCCAGAAAAATCAGCTAGCTATCTTACAAACATCTCATAAGGCTACCTAGCTAACATGCACTGGAAGAGGTAATCTACAGCATATGCCAGAATTTCCCAATCTCAGTCTGGCTTCAGAAAATTAGTCCTATTTATAGACTGCAAAATGAGACTAGACCATAACGATTGTTTAATCTGATATTCAGTGTAAGAGAGACTTTAACATCCCCCTACATTAATTCCTGATCCAAGTCCAAGAGTCAATTTAGCTGGTCCAATTTTCATACCCTTAAACTTTACAATAGGTTTGAAGATGCTGTATGGGGATTTCAGGCCCACAGACAATCACCTTGCACTTCCTAGTTACCTTTCTTAGATCCCTTCAGAGTAAATCCTGGACCACCAAGTGTTCACAAACACATAAAAAAGCACGTACACCTTCCAAAAAGCACCTAGTCTTAGTTTTAAATCATTTTTTTAATTAATTGAGGAAAAAGAAGCTGAGTAATAAATTACCCTCATGGATAAAAGTTCACTATTTCTCACCTGAATTTTTCTGGTTTCAGCTTCCAGACAGTATATGCTGTGTCTGTCATCTAGGCTGAAAAGTGCTCCATTACTGTGTTCCTCTCCTGATGTGGATTCTTAGAGAATGATCGTGTTGCCCTTTGCCTTCTCTTTGATAAGTTAAATGGATTAAGCTTCCCCCAGCCACACTACAGGATATATTTCCCCAACCATTAATCATTCCCCATTGTTACGTAAACAAAACCAAAAGGTATTAAATACATTCTTTGTATTTCTCTATTCGTACTTATGTTACTGCCTGATGTAAAAGACAATTTTATCTAACTAAGTTATAGATCATTAAGCTGAAAAAAAGTTTGCCCGTTACTGCTGTTTTACCATCTTGCCCCATCTTGTCTCATTAGCAGGAACTGATTGAGCATGAAGGTGTTCTCTGGCTGTCAGTAGATAAAGTAGGTGCTCTTGGCTTTCATCTGTTCTGAATTCTCCTTGTCTCATTATCTTCACAAGGTCAGATTCTTTGACACTGGGACTGCTTGCTTAGCACTCCATTCTGGTAATTACTTGCCTGGCAACCTTAACCATAAGTAGATTGCATGTATATGGCAGCAATGAAAGTATCAGCATAGAGGCCAACAGCCATATATCCATATAACACAAATACCATTAGAAATGTGTTCATTCTACTGATGTAATTGTTATGCTTCTGTATTATTGTACTGCTGCAAGCACAATGTACACATTAAAAAGCACAGTTTATATTACAGCACTGAAACTAAAGTTGCAATTCAGCTCTCTTTTACAGCCAATGCCACAGCCTTTTTTTCCACAAAACTTGTGAATTGCTTATTTGGAAAAGACTTAGCTACACTTCTCTGAATCTTCTTTTAACCTGTGTTACAAAGACATACTCCACTCATGAAATCATGATGTTGGTAGGAAAGTTTGGGAAATACTGGAGGGTGATATCCATTGTTGGTGCAATTATTATCCTCAAATGTGCAGAATCTTCTGCAAAAGAAATGCTTTCGCTTCAATCTGTTTATTGTAAGAAAGTGAAAAATGCAGCCTGTGATGGATGCCTCATACAGCTTTCCTTTTCTTCCATTTTATGTTCACAAAATTACTTCCTCTACAACAAATCTTATCTACACTGTTCATCAATAATAGTCAAATTGTATTTGAGTCATTTACTTCTGCAAAGTTGTAACAATAATATATATGTTGTTTATGTTCCAAGAAAATCAAGGGAAAGGATAAAAATGTGAATGCCTCATATTTTGGCAGAATGCCTAAACAAAAATTCCTTCATACTACTGCAGTTCAAACCCATTTATACCAGATTTAAACATAGTACTTCTGCTAATGCAGTTCATCCTCCGATCACCTCATTCTTCTTAATGTGTCAGCGATATTCAGATTTATGACAAAGCTTTCAAATCACCTATTCAATGTGATTTCAAAGGTGGTGGAGTATCTAAATAAAAATCTGTCCATGAGGCAATGGGAGTAGGTATCACATTGCACTTACATTGTGCAATTTATTGATGGTGGTCACATCATCCACACTTCACAGATGGAAAAAATGATGCCCTGAGAAACTAGATGAGTTGGCACTAATCAAGTACAGCAAGTTAGAAATAGAAATTGGACCTGCCTCCTAGTTTCATAATCTAATCAGTCTAGCTTGTTTTATTTTGACCCCTTTAACAGCCACAACCACGCACTCAGGTACAAACCCACATACCCATCTTTTCTATCAGAAAGTCCTTGGTTTGCTTCTGATGTTCTACATCACAGGCTTGGAGCATTTCCCACCACACACTCTCTTCCCTCCTCACAACCTGCAGTCATGGAAAATCTGTCAACAGTTAGTAGCTGTCTTCAGAACCAAGGATCTTTCCCCAAACAGATGTCATGCCCTCTTTCCACTTAAATCAAAAGTGTGTTTAAGTGCCATTGAGGACATCCTCCCAGATTACCTCACAGAAATCCAAGTTTCCTGCATTATGGTCCTTTAGCTGCAACAACAATCTCTAAATGAGGCCCTGCTTTACTTATCACTATAGAGATTCCTATAGGAGTTGAATCTCTTAGTTCTCAACATACAGTCTGTAACTTGTTTTCATACTTCTACCTTTCTGCCTGGAAATCTCTCATGATTCGCTTTAGCATAATGAGTATTAGGGTCAGCCTTAGCACCTGAAGCCCCAGACATATTTTGGCAGAACATCCTTCTTACTAGTTGCAAGGTGGCATTCACTAGAACAACGTCTGTCTAGGGGCAGCACGTGTCCTGACATTCCTACTATATGGTCCACCCTTTAATGCCTTTTACTGGATGCACTGCTGCCACAGAGTACAGGGGGCATATCACGCAGCATGGGAAATAAGAAGGAAGAGCTGGAAGCTGTCATAGGGCAAGGGGCCTATGATGTCGTTGCCATCACGGAAACGTGGTGGGATGACTCATATAACTGGAGTACAGCTATGGTGGGGTATAAGCTTTTCAGGCGGGACAGGAAGGGTAGGAGAGGAGGCGGGGTAGCCCTCTTTGTAAGGGAGGACTTGGACTCCATTGAGATGGATTGTGGCCATCAGGAGGTTGAGTGCCTGTGGGTCAAAATCAGAGGAGCCCACCAGAAGGTACATTTTGTGATGGGAGTCTGTTACAGACCACCCAGCCAAGGAGAAGCAGCTGATGAGCTCTTCTATAAACAGCTGCGGTCAATCTCTAGATCAATGCCTCTCGTTCTTGTGGGAGACTTCAATCTTCCTGATATCTGCTGGAAGTACAACACAGCAGAAAGGAAGCAGTCTAGGAGGTTCCTGGAGTGCATGGAAGACAACTTCCTCGCACAGCTGGTGAATGAACCCACAAGGGAGGGTGCCCTCCTGGACCTCCTGTTGGTGAACAGAGAAGGTCTTGTAGGGGATGTGGCGGTAGGTGGATGCCTAGGACTAAGCGACCATGAGATGATAAAATTTTCTGTTCTAGGTGAAGTGAAGAGGGTGGTTAGCAAGACGGTAGCATTAAATATCCAGAGGGCAGACTTTGATCTCTTCAGAAGGCTGGTTGGTGAAGTCTCATGGGAGACAGTACTCAAGGGCAAGGGAGCCCAGGAGGGCTGGGAGCTCTTCAAAAGGGTGGTCCTAGCAGCTCAGGAGAAAGCCATCCCCGTGGTCCGGAAAAAAAGCCAGCAGGGGAGAAAGCCAGCTTGGTTGAATAGAGAGATCTTGAGGGATATCAAGAAGAAGAGAAATGTTTATGGGCTCTGGAAGAAGGGACAGGCCTCTTGGGTGGACTACAGGAGGGAAGTGAGATTGTGTAGGGAAAAAATCAGAAGGGCTAAGGCTCAGCTAGAAATTGGATTGGCCAAGTCAGTGAAAGATAACAAAAAATCTTTCTACAAATATATAAATAATAAAAGGCGGACTAAGGAGACCATACAGTCCCTATTGGACACAGAAGGAACAACAGTAACAGGGGATGAGGAAAAGGCTGAGGTACTTAATGCCTTCTTTGCCTCAGTCTTTAGTTGTAAGGAGGGTCGTTCCGTCTGTGCACTAACCCAGGAGCTAGAGGAGCATAATGAGGCTCCCGTGATCCAAGAGGAGGTGGTCAGAGCCTTGCTAGCCCCACTGGACACCCACAAGTCTATGGGGCCAGATGGGATTCACCCTAGGGTACTGAAGGAGCTGGCGGATGTGCTGGCCAAACCCCTTTCCATCATCTTCCAACAGTCCTGGAAGACTGGGGAAGTCCCACTGGACTGGAGGCTGGCTGATGTCGTGCCCATCTACAAAAAGGGCCGCAGGGAGGACCCAGGAAACTACAGGCCTGTCAGTCTGACCTCAGTGCCAGGGAAAGTCATGGAGCAGGTGATCTTGAGTGCTATCATGAAGCACATGCAAGAGAACCGGGTGATCAGGCCCAGTCAACATGGGTTCACAAAAGGCAGGTCTTGCCAGACTAACCTGTTCGCTTTCTATGACAAAGTGACTCGGCTGCTGGATGAGGGAAAGGCTGTGGATGTGGTCTTCCTGGACTTCAGCAAAGCCTTTGACACAGTTTCTCACAGCTTTCTGCTTGAGAAACTGTCAGCCTCTGGCCTGGACAGGCACACACTCTCCTGGGTGGAAAACTGGTTGGATGGCCAGGCCCAGAGAGTGGTGGGAAATGGTATGAAATCCAGCTGGAGGCCAGTGACAAGTGGGGTTCCCCAGGGCTCAGTGCTGGGTCCAGCCCTGTTCAATGTCTTCATCAATGACCTGGATGAAGGCATCGAGTGCACCCTTAGCAAGTTTGCGGACGACACTAAGCTGGGTGGAAGTGTCGATCTGCTGGAGGGTAGGGAGGCTCTGCAAAGGAATCTGAACAGGCTGGACTGCTGGGCAGAGTCCAATGGCATGAGGTTTAACAAGGCCAAATGCCGGGTCCTGCACTTGAGGCACAACAACCCTATGCAGTGCTACAGACTGGGAGAAGTCTGGCTGGAAAGCTGCCTGGAGGAGAAGGACCTGGGCGTGTTGGTTGACAGCCGACTGAATATGAGCCAGCAGTGTGCCCAGGTGGCCAAGAAGGCCAATGGCATCTTGGCTTGTATCAGAAACGGCGTGACCAGCAGGTCCAGGGAGGTTATCCTCCCTTTGTACTCGGCACTGGTGAGACCGCTCCTTGAATATTGTGTTCAGTTCTGGGCCCCTCACCACAAGAAGGATGTTGAGGCTCTGGAGCGAGTCCAGAGAAGAGCAACAAAGCTGGTGAAGGGGCTGGAGAACAGGCCTTATGAGGAACGGCTAAGAGAGCTGGGGTTGTTTAGCCTGGAGAAGAGGAGGCTGAGGGGTGACCTCATTGCTCTCTACAACTACCTGAAAGGACGTTGTAGAGAGGAGGGTGCTGGCCTCTTCTCCCAAGTGACAGGGGACAGGACGAGAGGGAATGGCCTCAAGCTCCGCCAGGGGAGGTTTAGGCTAGACGTTAGGAAAAAATTCTTTACAGAAAGGGTCATTGGTCACTGGAACAGGCTGCCCAGGGAGGTGGTTGATTCACCTTCCCTGGAGGTGTTTAAGGCACGGGTGGATGAGGTGCTGAGGGATATGGTTTAGTGTTTGATGGGAACGGTTGGACTCGATGATCCGGTGGGTCTCTTCCAACCTGGTTGTTCTGTGATCTGTGACACATAACACTGCTTCTTGTCTTGGACTGAAAATATATAGGTGCCCATTGTATATTCATAAGGACACTAACACACTTAAGGAATGATTTTGCCTTGTGCTTTTTTGTGCAGCTTTTAACGTCTAAATAGAGAGATTTGAACTGCATCAGACACGGGAGATTTTACTATTATCATCATCACGAAAATGGTTATACAGGAATGTTCAGAAAATTGTGGCAGGAAAAATCTTATCTAGTTTTCATTTCACCAGGAAAGACACCTCATTGTATTCACTGACAGGTTCACTGTCATTCACTGAGTGCAGTAACCTCTATCCACTGGTTGGCTGAAGATGGCCAAGGAGCCAGAGCATTAGCACTGAGTCTCAGGCATTTGCTTAACCTCTCACAGTACATAGTTTACAGAAGCCATGTATATCTCTACATTTATCTTAGTTCCAAAGGTGACCTCAAAGGTATAGCTGACAGGATGCAGCATGTTCACAGTCTCCTGGTAGATGATCCACCTTCCACCCTGCTCTTTCCCAAGGATCCTGGGAACCTTTCTTCTCTCTGTACTCCATATCCGTTAGAGACTGACGAGTTTCAAGCCTTTCTCTTCAGCACATTCTTCACCCCTGAAGGATTGCTTAGACCTTAACTCAGTCAGGAAGGAGTTTCAGTCTTGCTTACAGCAGATTATCACTTACCCTTTCCTGCCTTGGAAATATCTTTGGGGGTTTTTTTGCCACTAGGTAAACAAAGTCCGCTAGTTACTGCTTAACAGTGCCTTAACCCGTTTGTTTCTCATCAGTCTAGACAACAGACAAGACTCAGTGTGAAGGTTTTTTCTCATTCTGAACTTTATCAAGTTATATACCACAACTATTTGAAAGGAGGTTGTGGCGAGGTGGGTGTTGTTCTCTTCGCCCAAGTGACAGGCGATAGGACAAGAGGGAATGGCCTCAAGTTGCACTGGAGAGGTTCAGATTAGGCATTAGGAAAAAGTTCTTTACCAAAAGGGTTATTTGGCACTGGAACAGGCTTCCCAGGGAGGTGGTTGGGTCACCATCCCTGAAGGTATTTTAAAAGTTGGGTAGATGAAGTACTCATGGATATGGTTTAGTAGTGGACGGGTATGGTTGGACTCGATGATTTCAGAAGTCTTTTCCAAACTAGAAATTCTATGTTTCTATATGACAGCCACAAGAGGGACCAATACACCTAGTGCTTCATTGAAATTAGGTGGGATGGTGACACTTGAGAAGACCCAGAGGCTGAGAGAAGGAATCAAGATGTAAGCAGAACACATTAAAAAGCAACAAGTAACTCATATCAGGAAGAGGAATTTCTTAGGAACAAAAGGAGAGAAACTGAGTGTGACAGCCAAAGAAGGTTGCCTTAATAGCTGCAGTTTGGCTAAAGGGCAGTCATGAATAAAAGCAATGGAAGATTTACAGTAAATGAAGACAGAAAATGGAAAAAATAAGTCAGCATCTTAGGTGCTGCAATCAAGATGATAGGTTGATATTTCAGATTGTTTGGGCTTAAAAACTACAATATTAATTTTAAGCATAGGAAGCAATATCCCAGAAATCTGCCACAAACTGGCCCCAAGCCTGCAGCTGGAGTGATGATGACTATAGTAGAACTATTCAAGCAAGATGTTTTACCAGTTTTCCAGGACCTCTATTTCAACAAGAAAGTTGTTGAAAGGCCATTAGATTGTGCTCTGCAACCTTCCAGCCTGGACCTATTGCCTTCCTTATAACAGGGGCAGGATTGTAAAAATACTTATTCTGATGAAAAACATTTCAGAATCTCCATGATCACTTAGAAATATGCTTAAATGTGAATTCTGTCTTCTGAATTGCTTAAGTTTCGCATTTCTTTAATTATAGAACATAGTATACAATAACAGAATCATGGAATCATAGATTTAGGTCAGAAGGCACCTTTAAATATCATCTAGTGCAATCCTTCCTGACATGGACAGGGACATCTTTTGATGTTAATAGAACAAGTTGCGCAAGGCCTCATCCAACCTGATCTTAAATATGTCCAGTGATGGGGCACCCACAGCTTCAGTGAGCAACCCAGTCATGACTCACCATCCTGATCGTAAAAAATTTCTCCCTTGTGTCCAGTCTAACTCTACCCTCTTTCAGTTTAAAACTGTTCCCCTTTGTCCTGTCACTGCAGGCCTTGGTAAAAAGTCTGTCCCATCTTTCTTATAAAGCCCTATTAAGTTCTGAAAGGCTTCAATAAGGTCTCCATAGAGCCTTCTTTTCTCTAGGTTAACCAACCCCAAATCTCTCAATCCTTCTTCATAGGAGAGGTGTTCCAGCTCTCTAACCATTTTTGTGGTCCTTCTCTATATCTACTCCACATGTCCATGTCTTTCTTGTGCTGAGGACCCCAACGCTGGATGCAGTCCTCCAGCTAGGGTCTCATGAGAGCAGAGTAGATAGGCAGAATCACCTCCCACGACCTACTGGCCATTTCTTTTTTGTGGAAACCAGAGTATGATTTGCTTTCTACGCTGCAAGTGCAGATTGCCTGCTCATATCTATTTTTTCATCTACCAATATCCCCAAGTCCTTCTATGAGAAAAATCTCTGTGACCATAGAATAATAGGTTCATAGAATGGTTTGTATGGGAAGAGACCTTAAAGATCATCTAGTTCCAACCTCCCTGCCATGAGCAGTGACACCTCCCACTAGACCAGGCTGCTGAAGGCCTCATCCAACCTGGCCTTGAACATTTCCAGGGATGCTGCAGCCACAACTTCCCTGGGCAACCCATTCTAGTATCTCACCACCGTAATCATGAAGAATTTCTTCCTAGTGTCTAGTGTAAAACTTCTCCCTTCCAATTTAAAGCCATTCCCCCTCATCCTATCACTACATGGCCTTGTCAAAAGTCCCTCCCCAGTTTTCTTGTATGCCCTCTTTGGGTACCAGAAAGCCACTATAAGGTCTCCTCAAAGCCTTCTCTTCTCCAGACTGAACAGCCCCAACCTGTCCTGTCCTCATAGCAGCAGTACTCCAGCCCTCTGTTCAACTTCATGGCCCTCCCCTGGACCCATTCCTCCATCCAATTGAGGGGTTTTCCCTGATCTGAAATGAAAATAAATGTTGTTACTGTGAATGAAAATCGTAAAAATAATTAATCGTAAAAAATATATGTATTTCAATCACTTACTTTTCATTCCAATAAAGGAATAGTACTCTTTCATCAGCTGAACTCCTGGCTATTTCTAAGAAAATCAAACATCCCAGTGAGTTCTTCAGTGTCAAAGTCATACCCAACCCCAAACCACAGAGCATTCAGAACTAATGTGCTTGCAGGCTTTATTCACCACTGCATCACAAGAAGCCTGAAGCTGTGAAGACCGTGAATTGTTCTCAATCCAATCACAGGAACACCAGAATCCCTGAAACCCTGGCTTGTGTGAAAATCATGTCCCAGAATCCTGCTGCAGAGATCAGATGTGAGCCTTGGCTAGAGCTGCAGATCCCACTACCTCTCAGTAATATGCTTGCTCCCTCACCAGCTGTAGAAAGGTTAGATGATTGGGCTGCCCTGACATTGTAAACCCTGGAAGACTCTGTGGTAATGTAAGTACTAAGACTGCACAAAAATTCAGTTCCTTGGAAGCCTAGTCTTCCACACAGTCTAAGCAAAAACCTCTGACATCGACAAAAGCAAAAGGTTTCCAGGAAATGCTTCGTGGAGGTGGGATTTTCCAGCAAAATCTGAAATCTGCAGCAGCTTTGCCCTAAAAATGCTGAGGTCAGTGGGGTTTGTGCAACACACTCAACATCATGCTGAGTTCAGTGGAAGTTTGTCTCATTGAAAACAAAGTGTATACAGAGATTGTATTAACTTTAATCATAGTGGTTAAAGCTCCTGTGAGGAGTATTGACAATAGCTTCATGCACTACCAAAGTCCCGCCTAGGATGCTTTATCAGACAGAAGTGATGTGTGAGTCCCCTGGTGGCACTCTGCACAAGGGTCAGTTCATCCCACATAACATTGATAAAGTGTGGCCCTGTATCCCTAAGTTTAACCTAGAACTGCAGATCCAGCTATCTCAGCAGATTGCCAAGATGCTGCCTCTGCAGCACATTAAGAGTTTCCCACCAGTATTAAAACCATTGACCCAGCCCAGGTTGTTTTATTTCCTCATTTAACCAGAGAGAAAGACTCTGATTTTTTTTCTTTTTTTTTTTTTTCACGTGAAGGACAGTGTATGACAAGTCTTATTGGATCTTCTTCAATGTAAACAGGCAATAATTCTTAAGGTCAAACAAGTACAGATTCTTAGGAATGAATAATTAATAGGGATATACAAAATGTCAGAACTCAAGTTTCTAGGATTTGCTCAAATGCAGACAAATTGGAATCTGACAAAAATAAATTGTATTTAATAACCCTTAAAGATATGATCCCTGAAGCATCCTGCTGTACCCAAGCCTCCCATTGTCCAATTTCTTTCATCTTCATTTACACCAAAGACTACTGAAAATAATGTTTGAACTTTAAGCAATAAAATCAGTTATAAAATCACTTACTTTATCACACATTAAATGATTTACCTACTTCTTGCTTTTTTAACCTTCCTGACTATTTTTAGTGACTGCAGGTTCCAGCTGCATAGAACTACTCCTCTCAGAGTAGCCCCAGTGCCACAGGGGTGGTGCCTTGTAGGCACAAGAAGAAGTATATCTTTTGCCCTCTACTCTTCAAGGTGATGCCAAACCTTGTGACTGTAGATGACAAAATACTGAGCCCCAGCTACCAAGCCAGAGATATGAGATAATATATAGGCTCTAGCTAATTCAGTCAGGTGGATTATAGTTGACCCAGAACAAGGGCAGAGTGGGGTCACATATAGATAGACCTTATGGATCAGTATATAACTCTTGGTTTATGCCTCTTATGTCCATCTTTAAACTTGTGATGTCAGCCTGACATTGGCATCAGTCCAACTTTATCATCAGTCCATAAAAACTCAACTACTTCTGAATTATGTCAGTGCTAAATTAGTCTCACTGAATGTGCAGAATCAGGCCATATACCAATGACAAAACAAAGGCAGAACATTAAATTGTTGCTACTTATTCCAGATTGGCATCCTTGGTTAAATTTATAGATCAACTCTTCATCTCAGATCTCTAAAACCAGAAGAACCCTTGGAATTATACAATTGCAGGCAGTGGGCAGTGAATCTAGATGTGTACAGAATGAAACTGGGGAATAACGAGGCAGGATTGTTTAGAAGAGGAACCACACATGTAAAGATTTTGCTTTCAGGGGGATAAAAAAATATATACCTGAAGGGTGTCAAGTACTGCAAGATTTTTTTTTTTGAGTTTTCATTTACTCCTTGATGTGTACAATTTATCCTGACAGAGCATTTAGGCAGCTCTGTTGTACACATTGCATTCAAGGAAAAAAAACACTTTCTCATGAACATCACTTAGCATATGCACAGGAAATATTTGCAGTACACATAGATATTAACAAAAAAAATGAATTCTAGAGAATTTACCCTGTATTCTTGTTGAAGTTGCAACAGAGGGCACTCAAGTACGCCCTGGATACCAAGATCTCCTCTTGCTGTGAACTGACACAGTTGGTCAGCCAAACAATCAGTCAATCACATATACAACCCATTTATATATATAGATATGAGCAGACCTGAACTGCAAAACTGGAGGCTCCCAGGTTGGAAGCTCAATGAAATCCTTGGAGACTAAACAAGGTATGGAGGAGTAGCTGCTGGTACTAGCTGTCCAATGCCCTGCTTCCACATTTTGGACAATAATTGCCCCAAAAAATTTTCCCAGCACAATTTATTTTGGCTCAAAGATTAAATAAGGTTGAGGAGAAGCATAAAGAAGACATGAGAGATGAGGCTTCTGGGCAGGGTATTCAGACCTGAGGAGAATACACCTAAGAGCCACAGTGCTTCTCCACCAGGCTTTCTCAGGTAGCATCTCTGCTAATAAATAAAGCAAATGTTAGGGCAAAGGCTCAAACCCGTGATCACTCACTGTGTCAGCACACCCACAAGTGCAATTTTGGTCTGTGCCAAGCAGCAGCAGCCTGCGCTGCCCAGGTATGGCTCAGAGCATAGCATGTGCCAGGGCGCTTGCCCAGGTGGTGAGTTGGATACAACCAACCCCTATTTCAACAAGATCAAGAGGTTAGGCATGTGAAGTGAATGTTGCTTCTCTCGGCTGCCAGAAGCCTGTCCTGAACTATTTTTCAATAGTAGCAAAGGCATAGCTTAGTCAAGTTTTTGCCAAAAGGTGTGGGTTTTTTCCACATCCTTCTGTCTGCCTTTGCATGTCAAATAGAGTGAACTCCTACATTCTGCAGCAGCTGTATGTGCAGTAACAAATCATCTACACACCTCAGAGACCTCTCTGGATTCCCCCCTAGAAGAATTTTTATCTCCAGGTTGCAACACATTATTCTAGGAGTTTCTCATTAGCTCCTCTCAGATAGGTGAGAATTTAGACACATATTTTATGTTTAGAAGTTTCATATTTTTGAGGCAAGAAATTTTTCTCCATTTTCTTGTTCAAATGCTAGTTTCATACCTTCAACACTTCTGAAAGAAGACAAGGAATATAGTATTTCCTTGTCATTTAAAATTATATAGAAACTCATGCTCCAAACTGATAAAAGCCCCATATTTGATATAAATAAGTAAGACTTTCACTCTGCATCATAAATTAAATTATTTTATTTTTTACTTAACTCAGGTAATCTTTTTCTTTATTGTACATTTGATTCATTACCTTGACATCCAGATAAAGGAAACAAACATATTAGAATAACAAAACAGTAAACATGTTCCATGCCGATTCCAGCCAATGTTCTTTGATGCAGTTACGTAGGTGACAGATCTTGCAAGGCTACTAAATTTCAGACATGGATAGAACTGTTTCCCGAAGTGTATTCAATATAAAGAAACAGAATAAGTTAAATTTCACCAACTGACAAAAAATTTAAAGAAAAAGTATCTTCTCCCCTCAGAATTCTGTATTTTTAACTCTTTTTAAGTCTGGATATTGTTACTTCTATAAACATCCAGTCCTAGTTAAATTCCTAGTCTCAGCAACATCCCACTGTGAGGAATTCTACCATCTGCTACCTTTTATTACTATCGAACATTTCGCCTCTCGGATCCACAGAACAGATCCTGATTTCTAAAACCATCTTTAACTTTCTAAACTGATTGTCACCACATTTATCATGGAAACCATTATTATCAAGGTTGAGAGCAGCTACGTTATCCCAAAGACAGTCCTTTTCTATGTGCTTTCTCTCAAGTTATATGAAGGTTTAAAGAATGCTTAGAGATGCAGAATATAGGATGAGTCTGGGATTTAAACCTTGCTCAACCTGAGCCATGTGCTGACAATCTGTCTAGGCATTAGCCAACATCCAGTTTAGTGGCTGGGCTAGTCCTAATCCACCACCAACTGGACATTAGCATTTCCAAGGCAGAGGCAGCCCTGGCCTCCTGGGAAGAAGCTCAGCACTTCTCCTTGGTAGAGCTAAGCATTAGGAAACCCTAGGGGAAGAGCAAGAGAGAAGATCTGAAGCTGAATGGGATGCCACAGAAGCCCCAAGGAGGGGTTAGCATGTGAAACCCATATGCACAGTACCACACAGGTTTAGGAAAGTATCCACAGTTTTAATGCTGAAAAGTGATATGAGAAAGATCTTTTGTATCTAATGCTGCAGATTAAACATGACTTGTTTTGCTTTTTCTCACCTGTGACTTTACAATGCTCTGTTACATAATTTTATTTCCATTTCTGCAAACCTTTTAACACCACTGGATTTTCAGCATAGCTAGCAAAGCACCAAGGCCTAGCAATCCTACAGAAGTAGCAAACCTTAAAACTAAGCTAAAATCTTCTCTAAGTACAGTTTATTTAGTTTAACTATTATAGCAGAAAACACCACTGCTTAGTTATTTAAAGCCCTTCAAGATCTTGAAACGTCTGCTTCTTTGTGGAAGAATTGCCTTCTGATCACTAGCAGCAGTCTGGAAAGCTTCCAGACAGTAGCAAGAATTAGTGAAGAGGAAACATGTTATAAGAATGGGCCACAGATGTGAACACTCACTTCCTCACTTTGGTGCGCTGATCAGTTAAGGGTAGTTAGCAGTTTCCTGACTGGTGGTGTCTTGAACATCTGCAGACTACAAATGCAGCTGCTTCCTATCTTCTCCTTCCCTTAAAACAACTGAGCTGCTGCCACTGTCTCATACAAAAATCAGTCATCAAAATGAGTACAGTATTAACCACCCTAGTCTTAACAGACTTTTTAAGAATCAGTAACCTGTGTGTTGAAAAGGTATCTGCCAAAAGCAGCTTTTAAATGGAATATTTTGACATTTACATTTTGTATTGAAGTCACTCATTCACCATTGATACAGTAAACCAGAAGGAACACCGTCACCTGTAAAGGTGCAAGTAGACAGATGACCCAGGAGTGTTGTGCTTTTGGGAGACCAGCAAACCACTTTTTAAGGCACTATTGGAACTAAATTATCAGTAAGGAGAAAAGCATCTGAATCATGCAGACAGTTTTCACAGTTATTGGAAGGCATTATCTTACTGCCTCCTGTCTCTGTAGTAATGTCAGTCCCATGTGTAAAGCGGGTAGTGAGAGATCTGTTCCCTGGCTTAAAGCGCATACAGTGCAATACCATATGCTCCCATCTAAAGGAACTGTGGGTGCTCACAACCAATCAAGATCAATCTCTCAATTAGGCAGATCATAGGGTTCAAACACAAAGGAGAAGCAGTAATTCCCAGTGATGCACTTATTCTCTTAGCCATGCTATTTCTGCATTGGATTATTGCTAAAAGGCTTTGGGGGAAAAAACGCGTTTCAGGGAGGAGGTGTCACAATATGTCATTTATAAACAGTGAATTATGTTGCATTATACACATTTATAATACATCCACGTGGACAGGTGCAGATACATGCAGGCTGCTTGGTCGGTGCTCTCAGATGGCTGGATACAAGCCAGCTCAAGTCTAGTAGCTGTTTAGACACAAACCAGTAATATACACAGCCTGTCACCAGGCCTCATTGACTTGAGCTCAGTGCAATGTTAACACAGTAATATAGACCAGAATTGGCTCGTGTTTGGCCAGCTCAGAACTACACCTCACAGATATATCTACATAAGCTACATCTGCCCTCAGGAAGGTGCACCCATAGATTCTCTTGAACTCCTCTAACTCATTAAGGAAGGTGCACCAATAGATTCTCCTGAACTCCTCTGACTCATTAAGAAAGATGCCAACATCTGAGATATAGCTAGTAAAAGGAGGCATTTTCAAACTCTTACAGAATTTAAAATAGTCTTTGCTATGGGAATAAATATCTATACTGGTCTTATCTCCCTTCGAGGGTGTGGACGTAAATATCTATATGGGTCTTACCTCCCTTTGAGGTTTGTCTTGAATTTTTACAATGTTCATAGACATACTGATAGAAAAAAAAATATCAGTGTTGCATGTCTTTCAAGCATATGGCTTTCCTTAGAGCCAACATGGCTTTTGTATGAAAAATGAATATGAAATCAGAGCAAGATTTTAGTATAACAAAGTAAATTCCCTTCAAGACTATGTGCAGCAAATAAAAAGAGGAAAGGAAAGGTAGAAGAACTGTACGGTGATCAAGCTATCAGTGAGCTTAACTCAGGTCCACAGGCTACCTCAAAGAAAAGACACAAAACAAACGAGCAAACAAACAAAAATCCTCCTTAGAGATTTCACCAGTCAGCTGGCCAGAAAAAAATGCCAAAGCAACAGTGTATTGTTGCCATCTGGCTACTTCTCCCTCTGATGGCTCCCTGCCATATTCCTGACCAGGATGCTGGAAGAACCAGATACAGACCGCATCCAAACAAATCCTTACAGGTTTTACACTGGGCCCAGTGGATGCTGGAACAGGTTGCTGAGAGTCAATGTTATATAAATGTCATGCAGTGTGAACATGCCTGAAAAGGCTAATAGCTGAATACCAAATCTTGCTATCTTAAAGGTACACTGGGACTTTACAGAAGCCTCAGAGTCAAGAAAATTCAGGTCAACAGGGTGTGGCATGTAGAAACACACTGCGTTTTCATCTATGGCTACTTTTCCTTTCAAATTTCCCTTTCAGATCTGAAATGGGACTGTTGCCTTGAAGACAACAAGATTTGGGGTCATTTTGCCAGAAACTAATCTTTACCTAAGTTGAAGAAAGCCAGGTTGTGATTATCAGACAGTTGTATTTATTTTGCTTGATATAAATGTAATCTAGGGATTGAAAGCAAAACACTACATATTCAGAAGATAATTCACAGTTTTAGATATCAACTGAAAATCAAAATATGCACCATTTGCAGTCAGCAACATTCGTGAACCACATGTATGGGGTATGTACAGCTGGTGTAGAATTTAATTTGAATGCTATTTATGTGCTATGCATGCTGCATATAAAGCAGACTGTCAACTGTTCAATTCCAAAAAAATGAAATAAAAGATAGAAAAATCAAACCAACAAGACCTAAGAACCTCAAGGTTTCAAAACATGCACAATGGGCAGAACAAAGTTTACATCTGCTTTCAGTTTCATAGGCTTTTGTCACTTTAACAGAACCTTTCACTCATTTATTATATTTCTCTAAAATGTAATGCAGTTTATAATTGTTTATGTGTGATTATAAAACTTATATCTCTCTGAGGCACAGAAATGACCCCTGTCTAGTGAACATATATTCTTTGGATTTTTTTTCAGTTTCTGGTATTTTAATACAAATAATTTATATCTGAAATGATTTTAGTGCTTTTAAAATGTGTGAGATGATTGCTAGATTTTTAAGAGAGAAATGTTTATTCATTCAGCATTTACAGTACAGGCCTTTGCAGTTTAAGTATCCTAACACAGCCCTAAGAAATAAGCAAAACACAGAACCACTAACTGGAGACTTGCAAACTTCAGATTCATTTGATCTCGGTTAAAACCACAGAAAACTGCACTACACTATTTTGCAAGCTAGCTCAGAATGATCTAAGCAGAACCCATGCAATTCACTTTGACTTTCAAAAGAGATAAAAATAAAAGCCGAACCTTTTCTTCCTCCAGTCTCTTTCCGTTTTTCCTTCTCTACAAGTATGAATGAATTTTAGCCCTGTGCAGAACAAAAGCCAGGGTCACCACTACTGAAAATATTGATGGGGTAGTAACAAAAATATGCAGAAAGGACTCTGTTTAATCTAAAAGATACTGGACTATCTCCTTTAGAGACCTATACAGAGCTTGATAATAATATAGAGCTATGCAATAATAAATTGTACCAGTGTCAGATGTGCGATGCCTGTGCTACTAAAGAAAATAAAACATGGCCTTTTGATGACCTGACCCTGAGAGCAAATGGAATAGTACCATTTGCATCTATGTGCCCCAGCTCTTCTCTATCCTAAATGAGGTGGCCCATCCGCACTGCCTCTTCAGAGTCCTGCCAAGTGATGCTAGACATTCTCTGTCAGAAATCATGTGTGTCATATAGTGATCTCACCAGCCTCATCTCCGTGCCTGGGAAGATCATGGAACAGATCCTCCTAGAAGCTATGCTAAAGCACATGGAGGACATGGAAGTGATTGATGGCAGCCAGTGTGGCTTCATCAGGGGCAAATCCTGTATGAGCAACTTAGTGGCTTTCTGTGATGGGGTAACCACAGCAGTGGGCACAGGTAAACCGACGGATGTGACCTATCTGGTCTTCTTTAAAGCCTTTGACACGGTCCCCACAACATCCTTCTCTCTAAATTGGAGAGATATGGATTTGATGGGTAGATGGGTAGATTTCTTAACGGCAGATAAGAAATTAGTTGGATGGCCGTATTCAGAGAGTAGTGGTCAGTGGCTGAAAGTCCAGATGGAGATCTGTGACAAGTGGTGTCCCTTGGGGATCTGTACTGGGACGAGTGCTGTTTAATATCTTCATCAATGATATAGACAGTGAGATTGAGTGCACCCTCAGCAAGTTTGCAGATAACACCAAGCTGAGTGGTGCAGTTGCCACACCAGAAGGACAGGATGTCATCCAGGGGGACCTGGACAGGCTGGAGAAGTGGGCGTGTGAGAACCTCATGAGGTTCAACAAGGCCAAGTGCAAGGTCCTGCACCTTGATCAGGGCAATCCCTGATTTCAATACAGGATGGGGGATGATGTGATTGAGAGCAGCCCTGTGAAGAAGAACTTGGAGGTGCTTGTTGATGAGAAGCTTGGCATGAGCTGGCAATGTGCACTCACAGCCCAGAAGGCCAACCATATCCTGGGCTGCATCGAAAGAAACACGGCCAGCAGGTCGAGGAAGGTGATTATGCCCCTCTATTCTGCTCTTGTGAGACCTCATCTGGAGTACTGTGTCCAGTTCTGGAATCCTCAACATAAGAAGGACACGGAGCTGTTGGAATGGGTCCAGAGGAGGGCCATGAAGATGATCAGAGGGCTGGAGTACCTCCCATGTAAGGACAGGCTGAGAGTTGGGCTTGTTCAGCCTAGAGAAGAGAAGGCTAAGAGGAGATCTTATAGCAACCTTCCAGTACCTGAAAGTGGCCTACAAGAAACCTGGGGAGGGACTGTTCACAAAGGCTTGTAGTGATAGGACTAGGGACAACGGGTATAAACTTACAAGGAGGTTCTCAAGAGGAGGGATCCAGGCCTTTAACCATATAAGGCTTCAGAGCTTGAGCAGGATTTTGGACTGCAAAATTGTATTATTCTATGTTGCCATCAATATTGATTTAAGATCTATTCAATTTTAATGTATGTATGTGTAGGGCAGAATTATTCCTGCAGGATCAACAGAAAACTTTGCAAACCTCTGAATTTGTATCCCATAATTTCTTTCCATAGAAGGACTTACCCTCACAGAAGGGGGGCTTCCTTCCCACTTCTTGGCTAGGAGTTTTTCCCAGATTCTCCATCCCTTCCTCACAACAGCCTTCATAGTCTAGGCTTCAGAATTTTACACACAGGTTTGTTTTTTCCAGATTTTTTTTCCAACACTGTCATTCCTGGTTGGCTAATGTTTCTCCAGATTGCACTGAGTGGTTTTCCAGGCAGCCAAATGAGTATTCTCAATCTTTTAAAGCTTTGGAGGTTTAGAGATAGAAAGGGATCAATAAACAAACACAAAGCAAGTCTTTTTCTGTGTTGTTCATTGTTTTCCACCTTCTTCACTCATAAAGTTTAAGTCCTTGGAAAAATAAACAAAGGAGTATGGAATAGTAAGGATAAGTTATTATTCACACAGTACACAGGATTAGGGAGACCAGATCTGGAAGGCTGCACCTAGCACTGAGATTTATGCTTGGAAAAGGATGCTGATTAGGACACAAATTGAAAAAGGCTCAGAAAATAGTTATAATCCATGGTCTGAAAGACCTGCCTTACAATGAGAAAATAACACAGCTCAATATGGTTTCTCCAAGAAGATATTAGAACTCAAAGAGCCCAGGAAAGATTTCTGTTAGTAAGAAAACTGCTCTGTCAAGTAGACAAAGGCATAACAAACATGAGGAATTGGAAGTCTGTGTATCATTACAGGACTATGATCTCTGTGGTCACAGAGACAGTGTGGGGTGTTCCACATGGCCAGAGTACTGCATAGAAGTGATACAGGCTTTTCAGATGGGACAGACCAGAAAGACAAGGATGGAGAGTTGCTCTTTTTGTAAAAGAGTAGCTGGAGTGCAGCCTTGGGATAGGTCAGAGCTAGCTGAGATGTTACAGGTGAAGATTAGCAGGCAGACCAACATGGGTTCTATTGGTATCTGCTACAGGACACCTGGTGATGGAGGACACAAAAAAGGCCAAGGTACTCTGCTGTCTTTGCTCAGTCTTTACCAGTAATATTTGTCTTCAGGAACCCTGGACCCCTTCTGCAAGAGTGGAAATCCACAGCAAGGACGATTTACTTGGTGGAACAGATAACAGATTGAATATACACAAGTCCTTGGGGAACTGGCTGATTTCATCACAAGGTTACTCTTGGTGAATGGAGGAGTTTCCTCAAGAATGGAAGCAAATAAATGTCATTCATATCTTCAAGAAGGGAAGAAGGAAGTACTGGAGAACTACAGGCTGGCCTACCTCACATCAGTCATTGTGAAGATGATGATGAAAATCCACCTGGAAACCACTTTCAAATAAGAAAGTAATTGGAAGTAGTAAACATGGATTTATGAGGGGGAAATTATGTTTAACTGGACTGATAACCTTCTACAACGAGATGACTAGTTTTGTGGATGAGAGGAGAGTGGTTGATGTCATTTACCTTGACTTTAGTAAGGCTTTTGACACTGTATCCCATAAAATAATCATAGAAAAATTGACAAAGTACAAGTTAGATCCGTGGATAGTGAGACGGACTGAAAGGTGAGTGAAGAACTAGGTGCAGTGAACTATGATCAGCAGCACAAAATTCATTTGGAGTCAAATAATTAGTGGTATACCACAGGTTTCAACACCAGTGACAATACTGTTTAGCCTCTTCGTTAATGACCTGGACACCAGGAAAGAATGCACCTCAGTAAGTTCACAAATGATACAAAACTGGGAGGAGTGTTTGATAAATCAGTGTCACCATTCAGAGGGACATGGACAGGCTGGAGAACTGAGCAGAGAGGAACTTCATGAAGTTCAACAAGGGGAAACAAAGTGCCAAGTCTTACACCTAAGGAGTAATAACTTCAGGCACTAGTACACAGTGTGGGGCAACCTGCAGGAAAGCAGCTCTGCAGAGAAAGACCTTGGGCTCCTGGTGGACAACAAGCTGACTACAAGCCATTAATGGAGCTAAAAAAACCCCAACCCAATAGCATCCTGGGCTGCATTAGGAAGAGTGTTGCCAGTGGGTTGAGGAAGATGATCTTTACTCTCTACTCAGTGCTAGCGAAGCGTGTGTGGTAACGTATCCAGTTCTGGATTCTCCAGTACAAGAGAAGGATGGACTAACTGGAGTGAATCCAGAGCACGGCCACAAAGATGATTAAGGGACTAGAGCGTCTCTTGTTAGGAGATGAGGAAAGAGCTAGGACTTCTCAGCCTGGAAAAGAAAAGGCTCAGGGGAGATCTTATCAACATGTGTAAGTATCTAATGAAAAGAAATTAAGAGACAGAATCCTCTTATTAGTACCTGGAGACTGGACAAGAGGCCATGGGTATAAACACAAAATACTTGTTTTTAGTGTGAGGCTGGTCAAGTGTGGGAATAGCTTGCCCAGAGAGGTTATGGAATTTCCATTTGTGGAACTATTCAAAAGGCAACTGGAAATGGTCCTGAACAACCTGCTGTAACAGACCCTGCTTTAGGAGAGGGTTTGGACCTGATGACCTCCAGAGGTCCCTTCCAACTTCAAGTATTCATGCTTCTGTGAAGTTCCAAGAACTGGCAAATGACACTATATACATTGCATTTAGAATTGTGTAAAAAGTTAATGGTGAGGGTAATTAGTCTTTGATGAAATTTTTCAGTGACTCTGATAGCTTCCCATCAGCTGAAGCCTCTGAATCGGGAGAAAATGTCCGGTTAAAAAAAGCTACTCCCGTTCACACAGAAACTGGACATTTCTAGCAAGGACAGACAAAAAGTCTGCAGTCTAAGTCAGGCAAAAGTTAGATCAAAATGTACAACTTCAGCTATCAATGTCAGGCTACTTCTCTGCTTCTTGCTCTGAACCTACTCCAGCATCCTCACAGACAGACCTATATTAAATTATTATAATGGTGTTTCCTGATTTTAAGATCTGTGAGTAGCAGAACACCGGTTCTCGGGTCTGCCATGCATATTTAAATATAAATTTTAACATTTTTAAAGTGCAAATGCAAATTCTTGTAGATATAGTAGGTGCATTTAAATGAATGTGAATTGCCTTTCAAAATGTAGATGAGGGTTACATTGTAAAAAAATTTGTTTACAAGAATTTCAGAAGAGTTGACAAAGAAATTCACTGTGAAATACTGGAAAGCTGGAAAAGTTTGAGACAACTAGAAGTAAGGTAATACCATGCCTACATCTTAAACAAAATTATTTAGTTGATTGTAAATCTATCCATTTGAAAAGGAAGGAAGACTGTTTTTATTAAGGGAAGGAGTGGCCAAAGTGCTGAACATCAGTTCCAAGTACAGTTCGGAGGCTAGTGAAATCCTTGGATACATAAACAGGGAATATCAAGGAGTGAAAAAGAGCCTGATAATCAGGCTCTGCATTCAAGTGGCCTGGTCAGCCACTGACACTTCAAATTGGCGCAGTTGGAGCACAGTGTACACTTCTGCTCACTTCTCAGGAAGGCAGCTAACAATATAGGCAAAGTTCAGAAATGAACCAGAAACAGTGACTAAGGGGTCTTTTATTATTATAAACTTGGGGAACCATCTTTACCAGGTGTGAAATTGACTGCTCAGTTACCTTGATAAAAGTCATCTTCAGTCTAGCTGAGGAAGCTGTAACAGTGCAAAGCCAAAGCTGAAACTAGCCACATCCAAATCAGGAGAAAGTTGCACGTTTTAAACAGTGAGAATACCTCTCATTGGAACAGCTTCTCTAAGTTTGTGGTACACTAACAGAGGAAACTGAAGCATTAGCATTTTCTTTCCTATAGACAAGATCTTGTTCAAAAAAAATTAATTCAGTGCAATTTTCTGCATTGCACAGGAGGTCTGATCAGAAGTTCGCAGTGGTTCCTTTGGACCTTTTAGCTGTAATCTGTACTTTACGACTCCTCTAGACATGTAAATGCTGGTCACACAAGTGCACATGCCTGCAACAGTTACAGGAGAATGAATTGCACGCTGCCTCCGTGGCACTGTAACCCACATGTTTTATGCTGCAGCATTTGACTTTGGCCCAAAGAAAGAGAGAACAGCTGTTGTTTAGACTCGTTAAGAGCCAAGAAGCCTGACAGAGGTCTGTTCCACACATTGCCTGCTTGTGAATGGATCGGTATGGCACTACAGGAGCACAACCCAACAGTACTTTCCAAAAGCCATGTGCCAGCACCATCTCACAACACACTTACAGACACCCTCCCTTAGTAGGCACACACCATCAACATCTTCATCACCTTCCTAGGGTTAACACAACAAAGAGCTTCAAATACTTGTAAATGAGCTACTGACTTAATTAACAGAATTGATGCTGAATTAGAATCATATATTTGTCATTTGGACCTCTGGGTCTACCTTGATGCAGATTTTTCCTGAATGCCTTTGTAATTTGGGACTAAGTCAACTCTACGTGCTGATTGTTGCTTGAAAATGTCTTGTGCAAAACAAGCAACTTAATGACTCTTGTCTGCTCTCCTCTTGGCAGAGCATGTGTCCATCTGGAATTACAACCTTCAATGACCATCAGGCTACCTCTCAGGACACAATCGATGTCCTCACAGATATGCAGACTGTTTCTATTAAGCAGTGGCAGCTCCTAGTGCCTTCTGGTCCTACCTTATCTCCCTTTTTTGTTTTTGTAAGTATTCAATGTCTCTGGGGTTATAAGAGATTTTTTTATGTTGTTCATGCAAGCAAAATCTAAAGTTGTGTTAACATTGTTTCATTGACACTGTTCTGTAATATAAGTATAACCATAGTCAGAAGTTGACTCTGTGGCCCTTTTTTTTATAATAGGTACTTTATTATTCCAGTGACAATTTCCAGCAAATGGACTGAAGAAAACCATAACTAAAGGCTGCTTACCTAAGCCTGCACTTCAGTGCAAACTGCTAAGCCCATGTCAACTTAGCTGAGACAGTGTGACTTTAAGCTGTGCCTGGTATTTCAGAGACATGAGCAGAAATTATCTGAAATATAAAAACCTCTTGTTTACTTGTGACAAGGCTGTCTCAGGGAAGTGAGAACAGGGAGGGCAGTGAAGTTTCTCAAACACTTCAGTGAGTAATCTATGTCAAGTTTGGTCTAAAGGGATATATCTCCCCTGCACCAGCTCTGTCACCTCTGGGGATAGTTAGTCTTTATGTCCTTTTGCTTTAATTGATCTGTACGTCTTGTGTAAGTGACAATCCTTAACGGTGTTTGAACACTCACAGTCTCTTTGGAGCCAGGCATACATCCCTTTCACATTTCTCTTGGATATTTAATTTCCAAATAATTCCTTTGAGGATTTGTTTCTTTTTTTCTGTACCTTCTTATGAATCACAATACAGGCAGAAATAAAATACTGTCGAGCTGTGAATATTGTGAAACAAAATTCTGCCTGTTATGTTCCCTTCCTTCAACTGACAATAATTTTTGAAATAAGCTGTTATGGCTGCCCTAAGCTAATACCCTTCTTTTTTTCCTTCCAGATTTCATTAGAACAGCAGTTCTGGCAGCAGTTGTCCACCTTTCATTTGAAATTGGATGGAGTTCTCTTTTCCTTACAAAGTATCATAAACATGATCTAGCACTGGACTTTGTTACACTGCATTTCTACCAACTACCAAATCTCAGTCAGGTTTATATTCAATCTGCAGCATCCCTGACTTGGAGCTGGAAGAAAAATTTCTATAATCCAAATGCAGAAGCTGCCAGGGCCTCCTTAGTGATGGCAGTAATTGATGTATGGTCAGTCTCTGACCATAAATATCTTTACCATTGATTGGTAAGGCAAAAAAATTTAAATCCAAGGGCTGAAACCAATGGCATGGAGTTCCTGTTTGTCCCTAAAATTTCTGACCCTCTATACCACCCAGTCTGAATATTTCAGTAGGACAAATACTCTTGCACCATTTGACACCCTGGGGAACTTGTGCATCTTTCACTTGTCAGATTAAGTGGCCTCAGTGATGAAGGTTCCATCTTTTAGGCTATATCTGCATTCCTAAGTAAAGGAGGTGGGGGAGCTGTCCCTAACCCCCAAGGCAAAGTGACTCACACTGGTGGATACCCACATTGCACAGGCCAGACCTCTTTTCAGTGGACTGGCTTCAGTTAGAGCCCAGACCATTTGGCCTTTGTCTCTTTGAGCCCCTGGTGGCCATAAGGTGTTATTATTGGTCATTTTACAATACCTAATATAATATGTGATATAGGCAGCCCACACAGCATGTGCATCATCAAACTAATTAAAAACAGAGCATATTGACAAACTGAGCATCTGAAAACACAAAATTTTCCAGAATGGTATGAGAGGACTATGTAGCTGAAGGATCCAAACCTGATGTAGTCTGTATGGCCTTTTGGGTGTGAATTGGCATGAACTTCTTTCAGACTATTAGAATCACAGAATGTTTTGGGTCAGAAGGGACCTTTAAAGATCATCTAGTTCAGCCCTTCTTGGCATGAGCAGAGACATCTTTCACTACATCAAGTTGCTCAAAGCCTCATCCAGCCTGATCTTGAACACATTCAGAGGTGGGGCACCCACAGCTTCTCTGAGCAAGGAGTTGTTAAGTGAGTGTCTCACCATTCTGATCGTAAAAAATTTCTTCTTTATATCCAGTTTAAATCTACCCTCTTTCAGTTTAAAGCTGTTCTCCCTTGTCCTGTCACTACAGGCCTTGGTAGAAAGTCTGTCCTACTCTTTCTTATGAGCCCTTATTAAGTACTGAAAGGCTGCAATAAGATTTCCCTGGAGCCTTCTTTTCTCCCTAACTCAGTCCTTTTTCATAGCAGAGGTGTTCCAGCCCACTGATCATTTTTGTGGCCCTCCTCTAGACCCACTCCACAGGTCTATATCTTCTTCGTGACAGTGATTTCAGAGCTGAATGCAGTCCTCCAGCTGGGGTCTCATCAAGCAAAGTAGAAGACAGAATCACTTCCCTTGATCTACTGGCCACACTTCTTTTTATGCAGCCCAAACACAGTTGGCTTTCTAAAATGTGAGTGTATGTTGTTGGTTGATGTCCAATTTTTCATCCACCAGGACCCCCAAGCCCTCTCCACAGGGCTGCTCTCAATCCATTTATCACCCAGTTTGTACTGGCACTGGGAGTTGCACTAATGCGGGTGCAGGACCTTGGACTTGGCCTTGTTGAATGAACTTCATGAGGTTCACAGGGGCTCATTACTCCAGACTGTCTCTTCCCAGACAGTGGCTAGCTGGAAAGGTAGAAAACAGAGGTAGGGCGTGCACTAGCAACTAGACAGTGTGTACAGCCCATAATCTGGCTCACTCGCTGCCTCTTATTTTCCTTTACCTAGAAGCAAGATCTATCTGCTGAATCTATAAAGAATTGTATCTTCTACTTTTGCACCTTACTATACCAACATCTTTCCCTTACAAAAAATATTTTTTAAAATTGCACCTTATTTAACTTCGCAGTAATGTTAGGTCTTTTGAATGAAAGCTCTTCAGGTCCTGCAATCCATCTTTTTCAAAATATCTTTGAGCACAATGCAGTAGGTGCCCCCCAGGCTGACTGCAGCCTCTAGGATGTTCCCATCTGGCCTGACATCTTTTCTGTAGCAGACGGAGACCAGATGTTCAAGGAATTAAATTCACTGGTACAGCTGAACTCTTTCTCATGCCTTCAGAGCCCAGCACAGGGAGAAGTACACCACTACTGTGCCCGTAAAAGCTGGAGTGAGGACAGTGGTGCTGATAATACTGTTTTTGTCCATGCCCTGGTTTGTTTGTTAATGTTCAATTTAAAGACTTCTGTGTCTCCCTTGCTTTCTAATTGAGCTTCTGAACACACGGGACACACAAGTACAAACCATGATAACTTTTTGAATGCCCACTTGCCCCTGGTTAAAGTTCCTGATCCTACACTGCACGGGAAGTAGTTTACCCAAACCCACATTTAGCATAGTATGAGGATCTATTGCCACAGCACTTGAGCACAGAGCTGGCAGGATCTTAAGGTTTATGTGTTCTTTCCCTATGATTTATCCCATGTTGCAACCTTTGCAGTCCATTTGTCTCTTGCTATGGAGTTGCTCATTTCCCCATGGGATTTCTGCAGATGCTGTCGCTGCTGTTGTTCTCCTTGTCAAAATATCTTTGATCATTACATCCGTCTCTCTTCTGCACAGTTTGTGGTGTGTTCTGACTTAATCCCGAAGGAAGGATACTAGCCAGGTTCCTTTCTCTGCTAACTAAAAACTACTAAAACATTTAAGTGCTTCAAAAGCAAGCACTGTCATTTATAAGGTTCACTGCTCTCTATCTTCCTTCATCCAGCTACCCACTGTCCGCAGACACAGAGTTTACCCTTCTGCAGCTGCCCTGGGAAGAATTTTGGCTTTACTAGGGGTTTCCAACCAGTCTTCTGTCTGATCCAAGATCCTAGATTTGCTGTATCTGCTATATCATGTTTTAAACCGCTGTAGGGGTCCCTGTTGCTCTCAGGACTTGGGTGCAACTGCTGCATGTACTGCACTGGGAGTCACTGCACAGGAGAGCCGCAGGCTCCTGTGGGCTTGCACCAGAGCCTTTGGACACAGATTCCCCCTAGAAAGAGGCAAAGATTTTGGATGCAGCGCTTTGTGAGTGGGCAGCAAGACAGAATAAAACATGCAAAAAGTCTTAGAATAATTCAGAAACAAAGGATGAGGCAGGTTCTGTATGTGTCTTACAGTCATTTCTAAACACGCTCTAAAAGGGGTGAATCTCCTGATAAGCATATCCAGGAAATGAAGGCCACAGTTTCTCAGACTCCTGGTCTATGTGCCCTACCCAGAGAGCAAAGTACATCTGTCCCTCCTTGCTGAAGTTCCTCAAATAAGGATTTTAAATGTGAGCATCAGAAGGACAGATCCTCCCTTGGTCCATCCTAGAACCAATTTGATAATGGTCAAGTTGCAAATGCAATAAAGTCCACTTTTTCTGAAGGAAATGCTACCAGAGCATGAACTGAATGGCATTGAGACAAGAAAAGCTTATTAGAAAGGTTCAGGGAACATGGTATTTTTATGTTAAAAAACAGGTAGGTACAGATTCTGATGTGGTTCCCTTGAGGCAATTTGCACATCCCACAGTCTTACCCTGGTGTTGCACTGGTGCCAGAGATCAGTCACTGGCACCAGCTGAATAAGGACTGTTTGTGCCAGTTTCCTGGTGGAAGTGATTGATTAGAGCTGGTTGAGCTTGCTCTGTCCATAGCAGGTGTGGAGCAAATTTGCCCTGACTCAGTCAATTAACTTTATCAGAGAATCAGAATCAACAGCCTAAATATGATAACAAGGTGTTGCAGGCTCCATGCTTCTCACTGTACCTCATCTCACACTGCTGCCATGATTCTGAAGTTATTGCTAAAAATCATGCTCAAATCCTGTGATGTGCAGGCACTTGTGTCCAGATTCATCCCATGCATGATTTCATAGGAATGGTTGGACTCGATGATCCGGTGGATCTCTTCCAACCTGGTGATTCTATGATTCTATGATTCTATGAGCAGAAGGTTAGCAAGCACATTGAAACTACACTCAGCACTGCAGGCTTCATCTGAAATGCAGGAATAATTACCCCTGGTGAAAGTATCTCAGTCTTTTTTTTATCTTTGGTGGAGTTGGTTTGGTTTGGTTTTTCCACTTCAGGTGGGCGCTACAGAGAACTTACCCTAAGAATCAGGAGGAATCCTGAAGGAGATTGTATGATATGGTACGAAGAATGCAGGCCAAATATAGAAAAGCAAAACGTGTACCAAGTGACTAGATGCCCAGGTGTCCGAAGGTCAAATCTGATGTGTATCATGGGACACAGAACATGCATCTCTAAAGTGACTTGAATTTATCAGAGCCACTGTCAGTCTTGGAGCCTCGGTCTCCTATCCTTCTGCCATTACACCGGGGAATACCTGTGTAATTTCCTATGGCCACAGTTAAGAGAGGGAGGCAGGGAAAATCCCATGCCCTGTTTGGGAAGTCTAAATAATGTGTCTCAGAAAACCCCAGCAGTTCAAGCAGGCATTCCTCCAAGTCTGATGGCAGGTCAGGCTACTATAAGGTTGTCCTCAGTGAACTCTCCTCTCAGAAAGCCTGCAAGTCATTCTTCACTAAGCTCTTAATTCAGTGTTATTGACAAGAAGTAGGTACCCAATCGCTACATTAAATAGCGCTTCTTTCCTTTGTTAAAATGGTCTGACACTATATAGAGGTGTGTATAGGGCCATGATGTGAGAAGACTGCCTCTGCCATTTCCCATACAGCGACTCAGATAACAAGCCCCCAGATGCAATCTTACATGTTTTGTAGATCAGACACACCTAGCCTCGCTTCAAGCCGCACTGTTTGTTTTCATGCTTATTTAAACTCAAATAAATAAAACTGTTGTCCAAGCGGATGGCCAGTGAGAGAGATGCGACCATAATGAAGTGAATCAATTTGAAGTATGTTCAGATCTCTGTGCAAATTTGCCTGTTCAAAGATGACTGTCATCTTGGTGGATTCAGCCTGCAGGTGCATGGAGCCTCTCGCCTCCAGCAGTCCTCTCTTGGAATAATCAAATAACTCTGCAAAGCAAGTCTCTGTGACAGCCTAAGATGGGACTAAGGATGCTAAAAGCTTTTGTCAGCCCTCAAGCATTCTCTGGTCTCTTGGTCTTACCCTCAGAAAGGAAGCTGTGTGTAAGCTTTGTGGTACTTGGACTGTTCTTGGTAATAGAGGTTGTGCTGCAGCATACTCTGAAAGCCAAAGTTCCTCACAAAATTGAGCTGTACTTCTTTTTTTTCTCCATAGATAGCATTTGCCCTCTGTCCTTATCCCACCTTGGGTGTGCTCTGACGCTGGGTGTGCTAATCCTAGGTTTGAACGAAGGACTAACTGAGATACCAGCACAAGGCAGAGCAATACCTAAGCTGCTGTAGGTATCTGAAGATGTCAGAGCTCAACAGCTAGATCTCTCATGAGCATGACAGGGTCCCTGCCTCACCTTCTTATGCCTCCCTCCCTTCTTTCCCTTGCCCTTGCAGCTGCTGTGAAGTGGAGTCCTTTAGTATGCACCAGTAGCCCACAGAATCGGCACCAGGACTGGAATCACAGCTGGCAGCATCCTCCTCTCTGGATCAAAAAGCATGTTCATATCCCATTGCAATAGTTTGGCTCAAAAATACTGTGAGCAAGTGTCATAGCACTATTCAGAGCTAGGCTCTGTTACACGGAGTTTTCCTCTTGGTCATGATCTCTACTGTGATTAAAGGGTCCTGTCATTTTGAAAATTAAGCAAGGCTATCTGGTATTTAAAGAAACCAAGAAAGAAAAAAAGCAAAAGTAAGCAAGCAAGAGAAAGAAAGAGATAAAAAGGAAGCGAGAAAGAAAGAGATAAAATGAAGCAAGAAATACAGAAAGGAAGCAAGAAAGACAGAAAGAAAGATGGAAAGACGGAAAGAAAGATGGAAAGAAAGGAAGGAAGGAAGGAAGGAAGGAAGGAAGGAAGGAAGGAAGGAAGGAAGGAAGGAAGGAGGGAGGGAGGGAGGGAGGGAGGGAGGGAGGGAGGGAGGGAGGGAGTGAAGGAAGGGTCAAATATCAATGAGTCATGTTGCTTCCTCTTTTTTGTTAAATGCCATTTCCCAGACCCAGCCTGCAGCCAAGAATCATTGTATTGTACTCCAGTGAAGGCAAATAGAAATAACACTCAGGAGTAAAAACGTGATCAAAAAAAAGAAAAAGGAAAAGTTCTCCTATCTTGTATTATGTGCAATTTCAGACATTGTAACAGTGAAACATGAGCTGATATCTCCGTTTCTGTGAACATGCTATGTTTTAGAGGATGTTACTCTCAGAGGTTCTAAACTTCATGACATAAACAGCAAACCTAATTCTGAAAAAAGCGCCTACCACACCTGATTACCATAACCAGGAGTACACATCTTTAAATCAAAAGTCAGTTGAGTTGGAAAAGGTTTAAGTTTTTTCAATAAATTACATTTTATAATGACTATAAAAGTTATATAGTACATAGAGACTTGCTAGAGGTAGATACTTTACTGTACATGAATTGCTGGGAATACTTCCTGAGACATAAAGCTGACAATCAGACATCTGAGTGTGTTTGAAAAACATCGTCTACCAAAAGATTAAAGTATGAATTTAGCAAAGTAATCTGGGAAGGAAATTCTTTGTTCTTTCTCATTCTATATCATGGCAGCTGAAGGTATGTAATGGGAAATGAGCTTACACTTTAATTCGAAAATAGTTGAAATATAGGAAGAGTTTGAGAACAAAATTATTTTTCACTGTTAAATATATGGATTTTGACTCTTACTGAACTATATTTCAACACATTTTTGTATTTTATGCCCATGATAAGTTATTAAACATATAAAATTGCCTTATTTATAGCATATAGTGGCATTGGTAGTGATAGTTCCTACATTTTTCCATGTAGCAATTACTTAGATGAGTATAGATTCTAGATGCTCTTTTAATTATAGGAGAGAAGAAGGGAATTGCTAGGAATAAGAGGGCTTTGTTATTCTACAAGGAAAACAACAAAGGAGCCATGACTTTAAATTAGCAAGAGTATTGAATTGCATTTTTAATGAAAAATAAAGTACAATCAGGAAAAAACATCTTGTAGTAAGGATTGTTGAGAGAAGGTCATAAGGAAGGTTGAGGGGGAGAAAACTAAGGATGTGAAACTGAGCATATCCCTGTGATGTGTGGCATGAGGAGGAAAGGGAATTAACTAATGAACATATCCAAACTACTGGCAATTATTTTGAAGTGTTCCTGGAGAATCAGTGAGCTCTAAGAGGTCTGAAAAGGAAGGGGAGCATGTTAGTGGTCATTAAAAATGGCAGGGGAAGACGAAGAGAAAGAGTGAAGCTGCCATCTGCCATCTGGTAAGCCTAACTTCAGTCTGTAGTAACACAGTGGAAAAAATACTAAAAGGTAAAAATCCTAGGCACTTAGGGGAGCATGGATCCAAAACTAATAAACAGCATGGATTTATAAAGAATGGAGGGAAGACATATACAAGCATTTTTTTCTATCTATAATTGCAAAGCGGCAACTGAAAGGAGTACAGTAGGCGTAATATACGTGCCTACTAATATATAGATTTGGATGTATGGGCTTCAGTAAAGTAAATAGGATCTAGCAGTGTGACAAAAAAAAAAATTCCAATGTGATTTTTGGGCTTCTAACACAGAGGCATTGTGTCATATACCCAGGAAGTGATAGATGTCTCTCTCAGTATACAATACTGATGAGATAGCACCTTGACTACTGCTTTCAGATTTAAGTACTTTCAGTACCAATAAAGGTGAACTGGAAGGAGTTCAAGAGGCATGGAAGGACAAGGAAAGGCCTATAGAAAGAGTTTGCGATGAAATATTAACTGAAAATATACATCCACTGCCTGCTCAAATAAGGATGGGATGAATAAGTTGCAGTGGAAAGTTTTCAGTATAATCAAAATAAGGTCAGGTGTGAAAGTGAAAGCAGAAGAGGGAGTAAATATTAACTGTACTTGGCCAGAGCTCTGACCTTTGCTCCTGCTGAGACCCACCTAGATGTTTGCTGGGGTTTATTTGAAAGGAGCGGAGAGAATGAGGACTTACTCTGAGAGATGGAAACAAGAGGGGAGCACTTTGTAAGGCAGAGACGTGTGAGGCAGAATTCAGGCTGAAGTAGCTAGATAAGCGTAACAGGTATCTCTGTCCATCTAGGGAATTGTTTACTAAGGGAAAGGAAAGGAAAGGAAAGGAAAGGAAAG